>NW_006770421.1:699630-775588 GCF_000442215.2 Lipotes vexillifer | reverse complement strand
GAAAGATAGCTGTGTGTCACGCACAATGGGAAATGGGTCCATCTGCTCATGCAAAATATTTGTGCCTTCATGACCTTCTCAAGTCCTGTCTTGCATATAATACTTCTACCTGGTAATAAGAAATTGTCAGGCATTTAAAGTTTAGTGGGTTGATGAATCAGATAATACCAAGTTTATGATGAATAGAACAGATCATAAGCTGCCACTGGCTCATGTCCTATGCACACGGTTCAGTCTCTAATAGGACACCTAGCAGCCAGGCATATTTTTAAAAAGGTTTGCTGAAAAGAGCCTAGCTGTTTCAAAACCTGGGTGTCACTGCTGTGATTCCTCTATCCAGTTTTGCAACAGGCTCCATCCAGTATCCCAATTTTCCTCAGAGACTTTCAGCATGATTAGAGCTTCAGGGTCATAAGGAGCAATTAGGAAAGCTATTTGTACTAGAAAACTTCCTCTTGCTCTAGGATACTCTCCATGTTAACAGCCCTTTAGGTTACTCAGAAAATAGTCTCAAAGACCACAGTTGTTTCTAAAACCCAAATAGGCCCTTACATTTCTGTGCCACTTAGAAGCAGACAGTAAAATGTATCACTTCTGGATACAAAGGAACTTCAATATGATGGCAGGTCTTGAATTTCTTTGTAATTATTTTCTGAATCTAGAGCACAAATGTCAATACAAGATATCTAGAGTACTTGCCGCCTTCTGCTCCCCAAGACCTAGCAATGTGATGCCGTTAAGACAGTGGAGCAATATAATATCATATGAGAAATGAGATGATTGAAGTTTTTGAAAACTGAATTATGACATAGAACCAGAGAACTGATTGATCTTGACACCAGATCATAAGCATGTTCCGTTGTCCCTCTATATATTTTCTCCTCTAGAGCCATAGCTGTATACCATGTTCCAGGGCATGTGCTCATTTGTCCCAGTAAAGAGACCTCATCTTGATTTTTAGCCGATAAAGTTTATACGATGATCCCCTGTAATTTTCTACACTTTGTTTTGTTCACAGTGGCCATGTGTGGGTTTAACACTTGGGCTTTCCTGCGTGTGTGCCCCTAGGCCGACAGCAGAGGCTAACCCTGAGACTCAGGAGGCCGGCGGGTGACTAGAGTGGCCATTCACCAACATTGTACCAATGACTAGTGTATGTTCTGTATCTCCATATCCAGAACACATAGAAACACAATCCAAGTGGTATGAGAGTAAGCAGTAGCCTTCATGGACAAGTGAAACTTGAACTTTGATGAGTGAATGGAGTCAGGTTTGAAGCAGGTGAACAGGATGAAAATGAGCAAGGAGTTTGGGGAGTTGCTGACAAGTTTATATAATGTGCTGGGACCAGTGTATCTTTAGAAATATTGGAGCAGAGGATTGAAAAATAAAAATGGAAAAGCAAATTGGGTTTGTATTACAGAGGGCTCTGAAAGCAGATTAAAAAGTACATACATATTTTCTAATTCTTGGCAACACTATAGTGTTCTAAACAGAGCAAGGGTAAGATGGAAAGTTACTTCAGTAAGATTCATTGACTCCGATGTGTTGTTTGGCTGCGTGAAGATGGGCTGGGGTGTTCTCTCTTATAAGAGTGCCCCAGTAGATCAGGCATGGATGGAGAAGGCTATGAGTTTCAGAAATAGGCTGGAAATGAAAAGAGATGTTTTCCAAATAAAGAACTGGATGCCTTGCTCACTGCCCCTTATTTGGGGGGAAAAGTAGGTACTGGAGTCATTGATACCTCTAGGATTTTGAGCCTCCTTGGCTGTGGGAGAGAGAAGACTGGAGGGAAGCCAATTTTAAGGAGAATATTAGCTCAGCTTTAGTTTGAAGTGGGCGTACGTTATCTGAGAAGAAACATCAAGAAATAAATTAAGGATGTAGCGCTGGAGACGTGTAGGATGTGTGAAAACAATAACTCCATCATTAGGTGAAATGGGAATAGTTACTCTGAACAAAAGGCTGGCCTAGGAGTGTAGGCAACACTCAAACTCTCTTCATAAGCTCCTGCGCCCAGGGACAGGAACTTAAAACATGATGATGTCTGTGCACAGCAGGGAAGAAGAAAATTACATTTAGAGGTAAAAGCGGCAGGATGCTGAAGGCAATTAGCGTGGAGAGAGAAGATAGCAAGCTGGTGCTGTCCATCATTCCTTTTCTAGCCTCCTCACTCGACCGCACTTGAATGATGGTGGTATCTTAACTGAGGAGCAATGCTGCTCTGCCTGAGACACTGATCAGAGAAGAGCCTTAGGAGAAAAGCCGTCTTCCCAGCCTCACTCACTCTGGCTTTGGCGAGTGCTTTGCTAAGAGACTTTGAATAAAGCATGAACATCATCCACTCACACCACCTCCTCCCCTGATGGGTACTTTCAACACATATATCACAAACTAGGGACTGCTTGTGCTGCAGAAGAATGCTGCAGAAACAATTCTTGATCATCCCAGTCCAAAATTGATGAGAGAAACATTTATGGTAAAATCTACAATCACTTAATCCTTTATTCTTAAGCCAAAAAGAACCTAAAAACCAAACTTCAGGGTAGAAATTATACTGTTTGATAATGAATAGCCACCCTAGTCCCCACCAGTGGTGTTATACATATCTGATAGTTGTACTATATTATATTTTGAAAATCCCCCTGAAACACTTCTATCTTTGAGGATTTTGGAGGAGGAATTGTGGTCTTATACTTTGTAGGTTTCACTGTATCATCACAATTCATTAGTGTTTTAAGGGGGAAATAGACATATAATCTGTCATTTTCAAAAGGCCAATATAATTATTTATTTTCCTTCCTCCTGTTGAGCTCTCCCTTTGGTTTGGCCTCACTGAGAGGGGGGAGTTCGGCAAAACCGGTTCTGGAATTCCATTCTTTTAGCTCCTTGTGAAGCCTGTTAGAAGCTTCAGAGATGCTCATAATGCATAGCATTCAATCAGAGAACAAGCTACTGGGTTTGCAAAAGGGAATTTGGGATCATAGAGGATCAATGAGATGCACATTTCTCTACCTTTACTTCTTCTGTCTTTATAAGTACTCTGTACTTAGGTGTTTCCTTTCCTCCCCAAAGCTGGCATCCTCTGTGCGGTGTGTTATGTACATCCTTTGTGCACCCTCCTTCTCACCTGCTCTCAAGGATAGAATTTTATCAACCTGTATATATGGTTGAAAATGACTGGTAAGGCTTAAGTGATATTTATTTTAAAATTTACATACCATCAGGAAATAAACATTAGACAAAGCAGTTAATTACTAATTGTGGCGTTTCAGGAATCAGTCAGCTCGCCGGAGGAATTTTGGAAGGGGCGTGGTGAGCACCTGCTCTATGTCCCTGAAATCACAACATTATTAGGACCCTTCTGTTTGTAAGATCATATCAGAGGAAAATGAGTACTGCTATGAATAACAATTTAAAAAATGGATGGAAACTTTGTGGGTCAAGAAGTAAGTTAGGCATAGTTCAGGGTTCTGATTATAAAGCAATAGCAAGAGTAATTTTAATGTTTCTCCTTCTCTCTCTCTCTCCATATATTTATTTAGTCTTTTTTGTGTTCTATTTTCTCTCAGAAGCATCTCTAGAGAGCATGTGTGATGTCTGGGTACTTGCCAAAACCAGAAGCAGCAAGTGAGTATAAAGCAGAACTTATCTTTCGAGTTCTCATTTTCTGTAACTCTCTATGGGACTGAAAGTGCACACACGCTAGTCTGTCAGATGTGAGCAACCCACACCTCTCTCCTTTCAGCAGCACTGCAAGACAACCCTGCGAATCCTGCCATTACACCAGAATAACCAAAATGTGGCTGCTCCAGCTTTCTGCACCTGGGGCAGTTTGGAGTAATGAGTTGAAATATCTGAGAAAGATATGCCCCGAATTGACCAAAGATTTGGTCTTCACAGAAGACCAAGCGAACATTAGCCCGAGATCACCGACCGTTCCACAAACATGTGAGCAGCACAACACCCTGCTTCCTAGACCACTCCCACCAGGAATTGTAGACCACACATTATGAAATTAATTTAGTGGATGTGTTAGGAGCACGCTGTCCACCCGTTGGTAGTAAGGAGTGTGGCATGCTAGGTGTCCTGTGGCTCCACGCAGGCACTGTGCATCGCATCATCTGCCACTATTCTGCTGGATATTATAGCACATTTCATAAGCACTATAATACTTACATAGCAGACCTGCATGATGACTTTTTATTGTCCCTTTTACCTGAAGTCTAAATTTACGCCTTTGCAGCTTTATGAAATACATTGTTGGCTTCATCTCTGGCATGTGCCTTCCTTAACATTCAAGGTGATATATTATCACCAATTACTGTGAGTCATAAGTTATCTGACATCCTCATAGAAAAGGCTTTCTTATCCACTCGTTTACTTGAGCCAGCAGAGTCTAGAGAAGGGTTTGGGTCCGGGATGAGGGGAAGAGAAGGATTCTGTCAAGGATTTGATTAAACAATGCCTTAGTATAATGGTTTCTGTTGGTCAAAAAAGTGTTCCTTTTTATTCTCTAGTTTCATAATTAGTTACATTGTGCACTGATGAGCAAATGAAATTCTTATGGTTATTTGATTTGACCATGAAATGAAAAAATGCAAAAAAAAAAAGTGTTAGACTTAAAATGATGTTATGGTTGAGATATCAAAATGGATCTTGTTCAGAGAAACTTCCTATTGTTTTTTTACCTTCTCTCTCCCTTTTTATGGTCTAAATGGACTAATTATTTGAAATAGAAACACATTTTAAATGAAAGAAAATCATTAATATTTAATTTAGTTTCAGGTATACAACTAGCCTATAAAGTTTTGGGGGCCATACCATTAAAATCTAATGCAAAGAGAATTCTAAAGTATTTTTCCTAACAAATGTTAGGGCCTTCTGAGTCTGAGCACTGCTGCTTCTATAAATCCTTAAAAATGTTGATGAATGAGTGTGGCTTTGTGATTGATAAGTTTCTTAGTTCACTTTACAGGCAGTTTAATTGTTTAGTATTTTTATGTGGAAAGCATATAAAAGGGAATATGCCACTCTGATTTAATAGTTTCTTGAGGAACTGCTGTTTATATCTCTTATAATTGCTGTTATAAGTATTTCATATAATCCAAATAGTTAGGGCAGTGTGAGGCACCAGAAATGGAGGAAAAAGCATCAAGTGCCTGTGAGTTGGTCCTGCTTCATAGCATCTTATTGTGTTGTAAGAAGATACATTCTAATGATTGATTTCTTCAGCTATTTCTTACTTATGGGCATAAGATTTTAGATTTGTCTTGTTCTATCCTGGTCTTACATGATATCAAACAACCAATTTAATTAATTTAACAAAACTGACAGATTGATCTAATTTAATTGGCCTACAAATTAACTGATTTAATTGGCAAACCGGGGATCTTTTAGGAGTGAAGGGTAAATGGACAGTGCAGCAAGGGGTGGGCATTTTTCCAGGACTCGAAGAATCGTAAACTTTATAAGGTATTCAAAAGAAGATACACATCAAAACATGAAAAGACACACTAGAGACTTTTTATTTGGCAAACAGTGTGACTGAGTTGAATGTGGGCCAACTAACTGCCTCTAAAGATCCCTGAGAGACATGTATCTATAAATCAAAGTGAGGAAGTCAGGGCTTAGTAAAGAATGAGGCTGAATGGAAGTTGCTGTGTAATTTGTACTTTCTTAAATTTATATTTGGCCTTATTTTGAAAGAAGGGGATGACATTGTTCTTTTTCCTTTCTTTTTTAAAGTTTGTATGGTTCTGATAGGGGAGTTTGAACAGAATTTAATTAATGAGTTTTATCCAGAAGAATAGAGTACAGAGTCAGATCTTTGGAGAAAGCACTGAATTTTCAGACCAATAGAATGACAATTTACTAAGAAATCCTCCTTTCCTTCTGACAGGATCGTGTCTTATAATTACAGCATTAAGAATGAAGATAGAACACTGAATCACAAGATTTCCATCACAAGTTCTATAGCTCCTACAACCTAGAGTAGATATTCTTTGCCTCTTCCCCTCTTAACCATTGTCTTTTGTTTTATTCCACTGGGTTATTTATTTTGAGTAATTTAATTTTTCTTTTACACCATGAAGTCTGAATTCTCTCTCTTTTTTTAAAAAATATATTTATTTATTTATTTTTATTTTTGGCTGTGTTGGGTCTTCGTTGCTGCGCCCAGGCTTTCTCTAGTTGTGGCGAGCGGGGGCTACTCTTCGTTGTGGTGCGCGGCCTCTCATTGTCGTGGCTTCTCTTGTTGCAGAGCACGGGCTCTAGGCACGCAGGCTTCAGTAGTTGTGGCACATGGGCTCAATAGTTGTGGCTCACGGGCTCTAGAGCACAGGCTCAGTAGTTGTGGTGCACGGGCTTAGTTGCTCCATGACATGTGGCATCTTCCTGGGCCAGGGATCGAACCTGTGTCCCCTGCATTGGCAGGCGGATTCTTAACCACTGCGCCACCAGAGAAGCCCTGAATTCTCTTTACCATCACTTAAAATCAATCTTTCCCCTAACTTCTAATCATTTTCCTCTGTGCTAAATCTTCCTAGGTGGTTATTGCCATTAGCATATTTAATTGCATACTTCTCTTAAACATACTGTCTTGCTTTGATGTTGAAGACACCAGCTCTAGGAAACTTAGATTCTAGAGCTGCCTCTGCAACTTACTGTCTTTGTAACTTCTAGCACATTGCCTAACCTTTAGAAGTTGTTCCACTATCAGAAAAATGGGTATAAAAAACCCAATTATCCATTACTCAGAGAAGTTGTGGGGTTGGAAAATGAGTATATATATGTAAAAATGACTTATAGATAAGGATAAGTTGGTTGTGTTTTTAATTTCGTATAGTTGAGGAACTGTGGTCTTGGGGGAATTTAAGAGACTTGTGCAAAGTCCCAGAGTAGTCAGTAAATGAGATAGTGACTAACCCAATATCTTTATCTCCAATCCAGTATTTTTATTTAATTTGAAAAATTAATTGACTCATTCATCTATTTTAAAGTTAAAAGTTTTAGGTGAACATTTTATCAAAGCATAACATACCTATAAAATATTTATACTTTTAATGTATTTGTACATTTTATCTTTTATACATATATTTATTTTTACCTTCAAGCAAAGTATAATGTACATATAGAAAAATGCACAAATTGTAACTGTGCAGCTTGATGAAATTTCAAAGTGATACAGATCTCAGAAACAGAATGTTACCAGCACCACAGAAGCCCACCTCCTGCCTCCCTCCAGACATAATCCCCTCCATCCCCAACCCAAGGATAACCACTATCCTGACTTCTAATACCATAGATTAGTTTTACCTGTTCTGACATCATATGCTGCAGAGGGAGAAGTAGAGCTGGGGTGTAGATTTGCCAGCCTCAGCCTCCTCCTCCATGAGCTCTGGAACTAACATGGCTGGTCAGTTATCCCACACTGGGCCCAAATTGCCAGGCCTTTATATCCTCACCTCCATCAATTATTGAAGGTGGGTGAGGCAGTTCTCTGCAGCTGAGGTGCTTCCTGAAGGATTTGACAGCTATCTTCCACTACATTCCCAGAAAATTCCATTGGGGCATCTGGGTGGTACATCTCTGTGTCTACCCTGTTATAAAAAAGGAACTATACAGTATTTACTCTGTTGTTTGATCTCTTTTGCTCAACCTTATGTTCGTGAGATTTATCTGTCTGTAGCTGTGTGTAGCTGTAGTTTGATCATTCTTATCGTTGTATAGTATTTTATTATGTGAATATACTACCAATTATGTTTCTATTATATTGCTAATAAATATTAAGGAATTTTGTCAGTTGGCAGCTATTAAAAGTAGTGTTTTTATGAAAGTTATACATGTCTTTGGTGGTGAGTATTTGCATGCATTTCTTTTGGTAACTGAATATTGGGACTTGGGGTGAGGCATATGTACCCAAGAGGAAGAATTAATATTGTATTTATATGTTCCACTTCAGTGGATACTGCCAAACAAATTTCCAAGTTGTATGAGAGTTCCAGTTGTTCCACACTCTTCTTACCAACACTTGACATTGGCTATCTTTCCCATTTTAGTCATTTTGGTGCATATGTAGAGATCTTGCATTGAAGTTTCAATTTGCATTTCTCAAATGACTAATATGCTGAACTTTTTCTTATGTTTTTTAGCCATTGGAATATCCTATTTTGTGTAGTGTCTTTTCAAGTAGGCTAAAACTTTTTGATAGAAAAATTCATATGAAAGTAATTCTGAAAATAATGTTGTTATTAGGTGCTGTTAAATATCTATATTCAACATCTATGTTGAATCAGTAAATTTTGTTAATTGTGGTTAATGTTAATTCACATATCCTTATGAATTGTTTCTTTTGTTTGCCTATTCTATCAGCTATTACAAGAATGTTAATGTCTTCATGCAAGTGTGAATGTGTCTACTGCTCCCCATAGTGTTCTGTCAGTTTTTTCTTTATATATTTTGAAGATGTTTTATTGTGAACATAGATATTTAGAGTTGTTATATCTTACTGTTGTGCTTGCCACTTTATCATGATGAAATATTTCTGTTTCTCTAGTTATTCTTCTTGCTAAAGTCTACTCTGTCTGATAGTAGTATGGCTGATCCAAAGCTCAACATCTTGAGTTTTCCTCTTATGCAAAATTTTAGCCCTCTAGGGACTTCCCTGGCAGGCCAGGGGTTAAGACTTTGCCTTCCAATGCAGGGGGTGCAGGTTCGATCCCTGGTTGGGGAGCTAAGATCCCACGGCTTCGTGGCGTTAATTCACATATCCTTATGAATTGTTTCTTTTGTTTGCCTATTCTATCAGCTATTACAAGAATGTTAATGTCTTCATGCAAGTGTGAATGTGTCTACTGCTCCCCATAGTGTTCTGTCAGTTTTTTCTTTATATATTTTGAAGATGTTTTATTGTGAACATAGATATTTAGAGTTGTTATATCTTACTGTTGTGCTTGCCACTTTATCATGATGAAATATTTCTGTTTCTCTAGTTATTCTTCTTGCTAAAGTCTACTCTGTCTGATAGTAGTATGGCTGATCCAAAGCTCAACATCTTGAGTTTTCCTCTTATGCAAAATTTTAGCCCTCTAGGGACTTCCCTGGCAGTCCAGTGGTTAAGACTTTGCCTTCCAATGCAGGGGGTGCAGGTTCGATCCCTGGTTGGGGAGCTAAGATCCCACGAGCTTCGTGGCAAAAAAAAACAGCAAAAAACAAAAAACAACCCCAAACATAAAACAGAAGCAATATTGTACAAATTCAATGAAGACTGTGGAAAAAAATGGTCCACTTCAAAAAAAAAAATCTTAAAAAAATTTTTAGCCCTCTAATTCTCATTGCTTTCATGGCTATCTGAGGGGTCATTTAACAGATCTGTAGATATAGATCTATAGATATAATCCAGCTTTATTAGTTGTTCTTGTGGAGTGCTTTTCTATTGGAAACTACTCCATCTTCTCTCAGCCTTTTCACTTAGACCAAAATAATATCTCCAGGTTATGGAGATATTAAGAATATATATCAAAGAATTACATGATTATTGTAGAAAAATTAGAAAATGCAAGAAAAAAGAGGAAAAGACCCTTTAATTACACTGTTTTAGCTGTCTATAGTTGTATAACAAACTACCTCAAAAACCATTTTATTTTTACTCACAATTTTGTGGATCTGATAATGTTTGGTTGGATAGTTTGTCTCTGATTTATCAGGTGTCATTTCCAGAGGATCCATTTTCAAGATAACATCCTCAGTCACATAGCTGGTGCTTTGGTGAAGCCAGGAAATTGCTTGGCGCAATACAATTAATTAGACAACAGTTTTTACTGGGGTTTTACCACTTTTCACATGTGTTCATTTTTTCTCATGGCTTTGTGTATAATTCTATGATATTTTTTCATGTATGGATTCATGTAACTACCATAAGCATCAAGATACAGAACTATTCCTTTGTCACAAAGGAGCTTCCTTGTGCTGCCTCTTTATAGGCATACACACTCTTTTCTTACCACCTAGTGTCTCATCTAGGACCTCTCTCCAGGTAGCCTAGGCTTCTCACAGTTCAACAGCTTAAGGATAGTTGCCCTTCTTACTGTGTGACTCAGGCCTCCATGAGACTACAAAAGAGGCTGCCAGTCCTCTTAAAGCTTGGCCTCAGAGCCAGTATGGTATCACTTTCATCATATTTTGTTGGTCAAAATAGCTCTAGGCTAGCCCCAATTCAGCAAGAGGGGAAATATACTCTCCCTCTCATTGGGAAGAGTGTCAGTTGCAACCTTTAATCTTTCTCTGCTATATGCCTTCAGAGAATCATTTACAGTATCTTGGCAAAATAGTGTAATGACAGCTAACTTTCACTGAGCATTCCCTACATCATATATTCAATATTATTTTATTTATTCATCATCATAATGCTGAGATAGGACCTATGTATATATCAAATATTTTCTTTAAAATTTAATACATCTATTTAATTACAGAAGTAAACATGAACACATGTCTATTAGAGAAAAAGCTGCAAAGATACAGGAATATATGGAGTAAAAATAAAATTTCTTCTAAGATCCCTCCTTCAATTTCTCTATTTTCTGAGATAACTATGGTTAGCAATATAGTGTGTATCCTCCTAGGACTTTCATATGAATTTTCATGCCCGTATATTTGCTACCATATCATACTTGACCCTGATAATATTTGGTGCATGTATGATGCACTCATGCAGAAAATATGGTTCAAAGCTATGGTCCAAACAAATGAAAATAAGAAAGTTTTCTCTCCCCTAATTATTCAAGTTTATTTTCTTTCCTCTTGTCCATAAAATATTGGTAGCTATTTTCTAGTACTTTGATGACTTTCAAATGTTTCAAGTAAAAGCTTCTGTTCCCTGGAGACTATTTTGTTTCATCACCAGTCATTGGTCTATAATGCATGTCAGAAATGTAGGTGACCAATGTATTTCAAATAAGGCTAATGTCAACAAGCTTGGTTTCACATGTAAGTGCAATTTATCATCACTTAATTATTGAGCAAGTCTTAGTGTTAAATATCTCTTTTAGAAAAGACTGATTTTTAGCTTTATAAGACTTTAGTACATAACCTATATATTTTTAGTGTGACTTACATATAAAATGAGTTTTACTGTAAAATTCTTATGTACGTAAATATTTAAAAATTTCGGACTAACAAAGCATCTAGAGGAAAGCAAAATTATTCATAGCATTTAGTTTTAGGCTTATAAGTCAGTACAGGTTCAACAAGCCTGTGTCATTATGGACTATGGGGAATTACCTTCACTAGACTCATAAATGAGAATTATATGCCTTCAAGTGAAGCATCATTATAATGGTCAGTTTCAGTTTTGATTCATTAAATCTAGGCTTGTATTATTTTGTAAAATATGTTATAAATCATAAAGCCCAATAGCAATCATTCATATTATGATGCTTTTCAAATTTAAAATATTTGTCTCTCTGATTTGGTCACATTTAGTCATATGCTCATACGTTCAAAGTATAGAAGTAGACTTGGTTTCTAGGAGACTGAAGTTTTTATCTGAGCAGTTGATCCTATCTCCTTTGCCCTTTTTTTGGCATGTCCTCTGCCATATATTTTCTCCTTTTCTTGAATATGCAAACACTTCCCCTCCCTACAGGACTCCTCATTTTTGAGTATTCAGTATTTCTCTCTCCTAAAACAAGTTGAATCTCTTCCCTTCGTCTCTACTTAGTTTGTTGTATGGCTTTTTCTTTCTCCTGTCTGTTAAGTTTCTTGGAAGAGTTCACTTGCTGCTTCCATTTCTTCTTGTCCTTCTATTTCTAGTTCAGTGTTCATTTTCAACATCAGACCACCTGTTCCTCCCCCTTTAGTGTGTGTGAAAATCTATTCCTTTGGCTTTCATACTCACTCTCTCCTCTGAGGTTCCTCTGTGACATTTTTGCTGGCCGTGTGTATTGACTTCCTAGGAGTTTATTCTCAGAACTCTTCGTATTATAAATGCTTCTCTCCTGGGCTAGACTCATCTACTCTTAGTGTTCCCACTTCTACCTAACACATTTTTAAAAAGGTCTTATTTTGAAATAATTATAGACTCACAAGCAGTTGCAAAAATAGAGAGTGTCCATGTACCCACCGGCCAGCTTTCCCAATGTGTCATATTACATGCAATTAGGGGAGAGTGTCTCAATCTTGCACTATTGGCATTTTGGGCTGAATAATTCTTTGTTGTGGAGGCTGTCCGGGGATTGTAGGATGTTTAGCAAAATTCCTAGACTCTACACATTAGATGCTAGTAGAAACCTACCACCCTCAGTTGTGGAAACCAATAAGACTCCTCTCCTCAAGCTGTGACAACTAAAGTTTCACCAGATGTTGGCAACTATCCCTGGGGAGCAAAATTTTTGCCCTACACCTCTCCTTCTCCCCACATTTGAGAACTACTGAATTAGAGAGTCAGTAAGCATTTATCAAGTTCCTATGAATGTGAGGCTCTAAGCTAGTGCATGTGAAGTCTTGCTTTTTTATGTTTTTCTCTACCTAGTCCAAGGTAAAGTGGCTTTTCTCTGAGAGTTTCTTATCCATGAGATAAAAAAAAGAGTTTTATCCTTTGATAGAAATGGCCACTCTCCTAGATATTTGGTTCTCAATTGAATAGCTATTTGATCTTTTAAATGCAAAATAATAAAATTTTCTAAGGAAAAACTCACCACCATATTGTTGAAAATAATTATTTTACTTGACAAGATATATCAAATTTGTGTGCCCAGCTTTGAGAAGAATAAATCCAGTCGTCATCTCTTTGGAGATCTCAAAATATGACCCTTGTAATGTGAAGCTTAAAACACTTCTCTGAACATTATGAAAATTATTTCCATATCTTCATGCAAGTATGGAACATGCATTCTTGTTTTGCTTTGGAAACATACATTCCAAGACTCTGATAGAGTTGTACCTTTGATTCTAAATTATGTCTTAGAATGTATAGGTTTCAGATCTCCAAGTTAAGTTACTAATTTGGAAAAGTACATTTCTTTGTTGAATTTGGAAGAGATGTAATTGTTACTTCCTTATTTATGATTTACTGCTATACATAGTATCTTACATTTCTAAAGCAATATGTGGTTTTCTAAATTGCTTCATACATATCATTTGAGATGATTTTAGGAAGTATATGGAACATGGGAGTTGCTTAGTAAGTATTAATTACCCAGGCTACCTTATTTAAATCATCAAGGAAAACAACCTAAACTTTTCTATTTTAAGGGAAATAAACTCTCAATTACAATCTTATTTATCTTTATTTTCCTGTCACTAGTTGTTATTTTCAACTCATTACATGTTCATCACAAATTTTAGCACATACTTTGCCAATTCTCCTTTCATTTTATTGAAAACGCTAATGGTCAACTGTCAATTCCCCCTGGCACCAAAAAACCTGAAGAGAGAAGGCATTATCCTACATAATGAGTTTAAATTGACTAATGGCAAGAGGAAACAGAGGAAACAGAAAAACATTCAGTCATCTGCAGCATAGGATTTGTATCCTTCAAAATAACTTAATTCTGATTTCATTTGATTTGATATAGGTCCAAGAATACAGGATCATACCATCTGCCTTAGTTTTGATAGTCTTTGTTGTGTTTGCCTTTTAGCCTCTTAAAAAAAATACAACTGAAATGATAGTTTATAAACAATATGAAATAGATCCAACCCTGATTTTTCAGGAAGGCATATTGTCACCAATTTTTATGAGCCAAATGAAATAGGAGTGTCTTATTTCCCTTTGGTTCAAACAGAATAGAACTTGCATAGCCTGAATTCTGTACTTTACCTGCACAGCCATAATTCCAGGCAATCAAATGAAGACCCTCAAATGTATGTAAGTGCAGTAACAACACAAAACAGCAGTAAAGAGAGAGGGTGCTAGACGGTCTTGGCTTTAGGATGTTGGGTATACTAGGGACATTACTTTCCACTGGCTACTTTTATTTTTATTAGAAGACTTCTTGAACGATGCTATTTTTGTTGTAAATTATGAATTAATTAGAAATAATTTTAGATAGGTTAGAATGATTAATCTGAGATACTGATAAAAATTAGGTATTAGTTCAAATTCAGACTTCAGAATCTTTTTTTCCTATTTAATAAACAAACAACAAAATCTAACCTTGTACATAAACCATTCATTAGCCATAAGACATCTATAATGAATATGAGTTCATAGTAATCTAGAGGAACTATTTTATCCCCAAAGAAGACTTGTCCCGCCCCAAGCTGTACTATACATGCTTTTCAAAATAAATGCCAACCAGTTCCAGTCTTGAGAGACACATTTCATGTGAAAATAACTAGAACACTGGTTTTACATTTCAAATTAATAATAAAATACACCCCCAAAGGTACTGATTTGTTTCATCTATTGTAAACCAGAAGTCTTATTAAAAACGAAGACTTCTTTGATAACATGTTCCATTAAACTGCATTTTCAAATGTGTGGTTAATTCTCGTGAGTGTTAGATAAATGGTATCATGTTTTTTTCTTTCTTTAAAAAAAATACTTGAGCCATTCCAAAATGCCTTCTGAAGTAACTGGCAGTGCAGCATCTGTGAAAGCAAATAGACCTGTATGTTCTTAGCAATACCCAGAGGCAGCCTCATCCATTAGAGCTAGTTTTATTGAAGGGAGATGTACTGGCTAAGGCATCAGCTTGTTTCTAACTCTTTCGAAAAGGCATTACAGAATCTTTATCATCCACCTTGACCATCTCTAGAGAGCAGACCCTTGGTTTTCCTAATACCATCTGAAAAAACTGGACTTGTTAAATTTCCATGAGATTAGATGTCCTTTTTCAGCAGAGTTACCAGCCTTTTTTTTCAGCTTTGTTAATGAAGGAAGGTCTCCATGCTTTGAATACGTTCATTACATACAAATTATAGTTTAAACGGTGGCTTCCCAACCCCAAGAATGTAAGTGCTAATGAACAGAAAAAGGGTCGCCAATGAAAAATAGCTCAGGCAAGCTACATCACCGCACCACTGTTTGCAGCACTTGGGAAAAGGTTCTAATATTAATGCTTCTTGTCAGAGAACCCTTACAACCTCTATTAAATTATCTTCTCTACGGAAGGTGCTGTAGTTATAAATAGGCTCACAATGAATTCTGAATTCTCTACATGTAAATCATGCCACGTACCATTATCTGATATCCTTGAATTAGGTATGTGTGGCCTTGGGGGCAGTAAAGGATAGGTCCACGCAGCCAGCTGTCTCTTTTCGTAATAACGGCTGCACATTAAAGACTAACCGCCAGACAATAAATAACATTTTCAAATCTGCATCTAGACTTTGAGTGGGAGAGAAATGAATAATGATTTCCTTGTGTTAGATTGGCTGTAAGCAAAAGGTCAAACCTTTCAGCAAAAGGAACAACAGCCTTACAATCCAGTTAATCATAGACAAAAGTCTGTGTGTGTAAACCTGTAAGCAGGATAATTAACGGGTCTCCTTGCTTTTATTGTATACCATTGTGCCATTTTACTCTTGAAAACCCCATTTTCTCTCATGTCTATTACTCATTCTGACTCTCTTTAAAGGAAGGTGAGAGGTTAACAGATTAAATTCAGTTAAGAACAAGAAGCTGGGAGTAATTGATATTATATTTGAGCATTGTATTTAAATAAGTCAGGTGCATCTTTTCAATACCAATAAGGTCTATCTGTATGGATTACACTGCGTTAGAATTATGTATTTTCTAAGTATGGTAAAATATCAGAGCCCATTTGCATATCTTCTGTGAGAACATAAATAGTTCTGTTATTGACTGAGTTTAGTAGGTAAGCAATATGCAAGAAGAAGCAACGATCTTATATTTAAACAACAACAACAACAACAAAAAAACGGGGATAAATTAGTTCTATGAAAAACCTGCCTGAGATTTTAATTTTCTTCCTCCATACAGCTCTGGAAAGATCACCTACTTCAAAAGACTGAAGTCATATTAATGTTTCTTTTATGAGAAGAAAGATCTGATGGACTGGTTTATTTGGAAATAATTTTTATTTTATTATTTTGTTTGTGTGATTGTGTGTGTGTGTCCAAATTGTGCTTTAACTAGCTATGGTACGGGAGCTCAGCTAATAAAATGTATTCTGTTTAACTGCAAATAATAAACTTCAGACTCTTAACTGTTTACTTCCTTAACCTCCTCTATCCCTGTGTTTCTGCATGAACAACACAAGAAAACCCCTGCTTACACCCCGCCTTTCAGGAGGCAGTTTTTCAGGAGTGATACAAATATTGTTGTTTTTGCTGGCAAGTAATTCACCAGTGGCTCATTTCCATCAGCTTTTATTTCACAGCAATTGTAAAATAAACCACTCGTAGCACATGCTGTTAATATCTGGTCCCTGGGGTGTAACTGATGTTCCTGGTATGGGTCATGTGCTAGCTAAAGTGTGCACTAAAAAGGGAGAAATTAATAGCACTACCACTATTCAGGCTAAATGGTATTCAATGGACAATGTCGTCCCTTTTATAGTGTCATAGTATATCATTTTGTTGGTTTCTTTTAGAGTCTGATTTTAATGCAAAAATAAGCAAGAAAAACGTCAGAACATACTAATGTAATGAATTCTTCAGAGGCACAACTAATCATATGCTGAAGTTTCATTTATACATTATATTCTTTTCATTTTGCTTTTGACCTTCATTTTATATTTGATGAGACAGTGAAACTAGTGGTGCAATCACTAGATTCTGTGTTTCTGCATAACTTGATATAAATAATGCTACTCTTGTGTGCTTGACTATTTGTATATTCCAGTTATGAATTCTAAAAGTAAAACAGGTAAGCCTTTTTTCTTCTAACTATATGTTCCTCTCAGGGATGTAAGTTAACGTAATGGATTTTGAAGATGGAATTTATATAACGTGTTATGTACTAATTTTCATTGAACATTATTTTACTGTATTTTACTTGGCAATAATTAACAAGTTCATCATAATACAATTGTTTTAAAAACATTCTTAACACTTTCTAGATATTGTCACTTTCATGTTGACAACATTCCCTCCAGATTGATCGATGGCATGCTGTTCATTCTCCAGATAGAGACGTTGTCATACTGAAGAGGCTATTTGAGCATAGAAAAGCATGTTTTAACTGCTTGTCAGTATCCAGTTCTGGCCTAGCTGCTTTCCTGTTCATACAGAACTGATGTTATTCAAGCATCACACCACCACGAGGTATAGTCCCTGCATATACAGCACCAGCATAATTTAAACTGCAACTCCCTCTCTTTTCCAAATTTGTACCCTTGCCTCTACTCAAACGTGGATAAAGTTCCTCTCAAAAAACCCTTGTATGCAGCATACTATTAAATACAATCTATCCTTATTTGCAGTAGTTATGTTGTAGACAGTCACTGTGAGCACTGACTTAGCAAATACTGAATTATTGCTTCTAGTGGAAATATAGGGTGAGGTTCCAGCAAGCCTGTAGTCACATTTTCACCAACTCATCAGTACATAACTTGATGTGCGTTTCTGTTTAAGGGCACGTTATTTCATATACATTTTGATTCATTAACATTGAACTCACGGCCAACAGCCATGCCTGAAGAAAGCTTATCTACCACGTGTATCTTCTCTGTAAGACACATCACAGCCTTCCTGTGCTCAGGAACACGAGACAGTGCTTCAGACAATGCTTGGGGGCCAAGTTTATTTATTTATTTATTTTTAAGATTTCACCCCACTCCCAGGTAGAAGCAACTTGAAATGCCAACCTTTTGAAAAGGAGAGATTCAGGACCAGTGAGCTCCTACATGGAGATGAAACTGCAAGTGTTTTCTTTCCTGCCTGCATATGCTTTCCTGTCACTCAGCTGTCCCACAGTTCTGCTCCAGCATGGAGTAAGTGTGCTGCACCTTCCCCGTCCATACCCATGAGAGCAGACACCATTGCCTCCCCAAAGGCAAAAGGACCTCGAGGGCCATTTTAAACAGTGGATTCACAAACGAAAAAGCACAAAAATGAGAAAACAGGGCACTAAATAGATGACCAAAAGGACACTTGTTTACCACATGAGAGCTGAAACAAGAAGGCAGAGCATTGTCTTATTCAACCTGAGCTGGGGATGTGTACTTTGTTCAACTCAAATTTCTCACTGCTCTTCACATGTCTTCAGATGACTGTGAAAATGACCCTATGACTGATTTTGAGGTTACAAAGATATGTTAGCAAGTAAGTTATTGACAAATACAGAATCTGCAAGATCAGCTGTATTCAGTGATATGGAAAATAAAATAGAGCAATGAAAACCACTTAAATTAAATTTATCCATTCCTATTTTTTAAAATATATTACACTGTATTAGTTTTAGGTGATGATGATTTGATATATGTGTATATTATAAAACGATCACTGATAAATTTAGTTAGCCTCTATCACCACATAACATTATAGAAATTTTTTTCTTGTGATGAGAATTTTTAGGATCTACTCTCTTAGTAACATTCAAATATACAGTACTGTATTGTTAACTATAGTCAACACGCTGTACCTTACATCCTCAGGACTTATAACTGGAAGTTTATATCTTTTGACCCCCTTCACGTATATCTATTCCTATTTAAAAATATTGTATTAGCTATTTCATCACTTGTCAAATCATCGCTCTTCCCTTTTCCAAATTTCCTGCTCCGACATTCCTTCCTAGACTTCGCCTGTTTCCCCTGCATCAGTTCCATTTTCTCTTTTTCCACCTTTTATTGGACAAATTGAAATTCTTCAACAATTCCTCTGGCTGTAACCTGTCTTGGATTCCTGGCCTCTATTTTGTATCCTGATATACAGAGTAATAGTTACTATTGCTATTCTTTACTGCAAAAGCATTGTTGTGGAATGCTATGGGAGTTTGTGCCAGTATCTTCCAGTGCCTTTCAATCGTCTACACTTGCACTTCCTTGAAACATGAGACTCTAGCTCTCAGTCCAGGCAGCTAGAACATTCTACCCACACTGTCTTTGGTATTTCAGAAATGCTGTAAAAAATCAATCAATCAAACTTCAACTTTGAATTTCAAAACAGACTTTCGGTGCCATTGTTGTAAACAAGAGCTTTGTGGGAGAAGGTAATTCATTTGTTTTTTGATTCATAGGAGACTAGTTTTGGGTAGCTTCCAAATTTTGAGGTCCATAGCAGCATTATTAGGGTTCCCAAACTGGACACAACCGAAACTGTGTTATGTTTGTTCACTAGACTCCTATCCAGCCTGGAAAATGATCAAATTACATGTAAAAATATGTAAAAAATAAACCCCACAACTCATAATCATACTATAGAATGGAAGAAGCCAGACACAATAGTATACATACTGATGGTTTCCTTTATATAATTTTTTTAAAAAGCAAAACCATGACATTAGAAGTCAGATAATAAACACTGGGCAGGGGAGACTAGTGACTGTGAGGGGCAAGGAGCTTCTAGGGTGCTGTTTCTATTTTATTTATTTTTGTCTGGGTGGAGGTTATTAAACAAGTGTGTTCACTGTGAGAAAATGCATTAAGCTACATACATTTATAATTGGACTCTTTTCTGAATGTATATTCAATAAACTAGTTCTAAATTCACCATGAATGGTATGAGACTATTTATATATAAAATGTATGATGTGGTGCATGAATAGATAAAAAATGGTTTCAGATCTACATCTGCTGATTTGTAAGGATATCCAAATTACGTTGTTAAGTGAAGGAAGGAAGTTGCAAGATATGTATATACTTATTCTTCTATTCTGGTAAAACAAACAAATGAAAAAATTACATACATATGTGTATATGTTTATATGTGCATGAGCCAGGGAAAGGGGTGAATAATGCCCACCAGATGTTAATGTTGGTTACCCCAGTGGGAGTGGGATTAGAGGTTTGGAGCCTGTGCAGTGGGTGATGTACATTGCCTTTTTACATCTTTCATTGTATTATTTGACTTGTTACAATAAGCATGTATTAATCTTACAATTTCAAAAACATCAAGAAATGGAAATATTTTATGAAGAAGAAAAATAGATCCACCAGAGGGAAATATTCCCACCTAGCAAAAATAAATGAAAATCTCAAGAGCTGTGAAGAAGAAATAGAAGTCAAAGAGGAAGCAAGAAAGTTGAGTCTAGGGTATGAAGTTGACAGATCACATGTAGTTCAACATCATCGGTCATGTCACAATGTACCCCAGTGTCATCAGTCTCACCAGCATAAAACCAAAAGCCACATTGACATACATAACTCTTGTTCTTATCACTTATCGTTAATGCAACTTTTATGTCCCTTGCAAATACACTCAACTATTTCTGGGGACCCCACTGTTGGGTCATAGGAGCTCACAAACCCGTTGGCGCTCAGTCCCCACAAAACACTCTCATAGGAAAAACTCCTTCAGCCCTGCCCCTGCCTTTTCTCTCCACCAAATACAACACAAGTGAAGGCCCACAGGGCCCTCCCTCTCTGTGTGTCCTCTCCATGGTCCTCATGTCAGGCCTCATGCCTCAGGAATAGGACAAAGTAACATAAAATAATTTTTTAAGAAAGTCCCCATATAGGGCGACACATGTAAATAAATGCCCCTAAGCGATCACCAATCACACCTTATTATGTATCAGCTAAGCTCTGCATGCAGGCCTGGGCTGGGGCAGATTGCACCTCTGCAGAGATGTGAACAGGTGCTGCCGGTGGGAACCCCAAAGCCACTGGATGAAGTTGCTAATCTTCATCCTTACAATTTAGCCTGTGCCTGATTAAAGCTATTTGTAGATTCTTTTCACCTTTATATTTTTCTAGTAATCATGCTTTCAGGCCACAGTGGCAGGCTAATTTAGAGTTTCCCTACCTATCTTACCACTACATCATGAAGACTGCATCTTCCAGGCCTTCTTTTATAAGTCCTTTAGAAACTGTGTCCTCAGCCTAATCTCTAGGCAATGCTGCTTCTTAATTTTTCTTATTCACAGGCTGTCACATTTTAATTTTTTTGTTTATTAATTTATTTGTTTATGAGGTAAAGCGGTTCAAATGTTCCATTAGTTCTTATATTTCTGCTTTCCCCATTTGGGCTGGTATCGTCATAACACAGAGCCAAATAAAAGGTTCTTTTTTAACCCACCTCAGTCATTGCATCCACTTACAATTAGCCCAGGAGAGGTAAGGAAGAAAGGACAACATGGGTGCCCCTGTGGCCTGTACAACCCTTACACTGTGTGAGAACATTAGAAGTCAAGTTCCACAGTGATTCTGCAATTGCCCATCAGCTCAGATATGCCCTCTCTGGATTGTGAGCTCTCTGAAGGCAGGGTTTGTGTGGGTCTCAGCAATTCTGAACCTACAGTACCAGAGCAATGTGTGAAACAGTGGGCACACTAGATATAGGATTAACTCATTAAGTACCACTATGTCTTAAACATTGTGCAGCATTTTGAGGAAAGATGAATAAAACAGTAAGTAATCATAAGATGCTCACAGTCTAGTAAGGAAAAAAGACAAGTAAACAGTTATAACTGAATGGGAAAAGTGCTATAATACAGACATATATAATTGTTAGGGGAGCAAATATGAGGGAATGATTAGCTAGAGACACTTTTAAATGCTTATAATACTGAATATTCACTACGTAACACTGAATCTTGGCCTCTTGTCTCTAGGTTAACACTCCTGCAAAGCTCTCAGTCCCTCTTTGAAAGAGGGCTGTATTTTGTCACAAATCTGTAGAACTGATTGCCTGCCACAAACCTTACTGTTAAATAAATCGGTGTCTGTATGTGCCTCTCTTCAGTCTCCAGTTTGGCATATAGGCTTTGAATTATTCACTTGGTTCATATACTACAACTTGATTCATTTCATTCTGCATATGCTTTGCAGAGGAAGACAAATGACATGGGGATCAGTGTGCACTTAAGAGCGGTCCCATTTTCACCTCTGATCTCATTCAAGCTCATTCTTTCTGCCCTTTGTTTCTACTAAAATTATCTGGAAGAACAGCTCTTTAAAATCTTGCCATCCCAACTACTGAGGTAAAAAAGAAGGGTAGAAACCAGAGCTTGAGCTTCACAGAATGTTCTATTAATGGTTTACAAAGCTTTGTTACCTCTTAGAAGAATTTAGCTATCCTATAACATGTGAAAAGAGTAACCACTAAGCATACATCTATTAGAAAGTGATATTGCTTGAAAGGAGGGTGAATGTTCATAATCTTTTTACTCTGTAAGTAGGAAGAGACATCTTTTCCATTCCTGACTGTGCCAGTTCCTAAAGTGTAAGGGAAAAAAAAAACCCACAATAAATTGCCACCTTAATCAATTATTAAGGCAGATTAACCCTGCATCACACAATGTTGTCAAAAAACCCAGATGTGTCATATTTGAGTTGCATTTTCATTATGTGTACATACTTGGCTTTGAGCAGAACTGCATGAGTTGGATTAATTTTTTACATGGCCCTCCAGCTGCTTTAAACAGAACTTTCATTCTCTTTAACTATCTTCATGTTTTATTCTGTTCAGAGAGAAGAGCCACAAAATATTATGACCTCTAAGTGCTGGGCTGTGAGACAGGGTCTCTCTCCAAAGCCAGCCCAAGTCTGTGCATTGATCGCACATGTCCGTGGCCTGGTGTAGGCTGTGTGCGGGGCTGGTCACGCTCTGTTCTCTTTCATCTCACTGGGAGGATACTTACAGCGTGGTTTGCTTTTCGCTTGTGGTCTATAAGGAAGTGGACACATTCAGTTTTCAGCCCTGTTATTGTGGTGATTTTTGCTAAGCTTGAAATTCACTTTTCAAAGAGGGTGGATTTTTATACTGGAAATGGTTCTTAGGAGACTTTCTGAGATTTAACGTCAACGATAACCCTTTATAGTAATATCAAGGCTTCCCTGTAAAGATTTCAGACACATCGGTGTGATTATTTGCTAACCACTCTTCAGGGGAGGGAAGTGGCAAATATCAATGACTTTCTATTTATAATGAAGGAGCTCAAGACTGGCAAGGTGGTAGAGTGCCAGCCAGCATTTGAACTTATGTGTTCTTCCTACTCAGAATCTTTCTCCCTTCATTATCTGGCCCATCTGGTTTCCTTCATTTCTCTGGGCAGAGAAAACACTGAAAGAAACAATACAAAAGTTATCCCTCTGTGTGCATTGTAAGTACGTGCACTGTGACGGAAACCTGCATTCAGAGCATCACTGAGGTCAATTATCAGTTAACACAAGACTTTGAAATAACCTGGCACTAGTGGCATTTTTTACTAGATAGAAGCAGAATTTGTGTCAAGTGAATGGAATTTTAATTCCAATCAACATTCAGTTGTTTGAAAAATGGTATTATGAGTAAATGCATCCTTAAAATATAGTTGCCACTTAAAGTGCCTTATGGAAGATAGGTGAATTCCATCAAAAGACAGCTTCCCTCATAATGAAGTAAAAGTACTATATGACTTAGTATTTTTATTTCACATCCCTGTTCAGCATATTAAGTGGCAGATATTTCATAAAATACATTTAATCCCTTGATGGAATTTGAGGACAGGCCGGAAAGTTCTTTTCAGTTTTTTTGATAAGCCCATATCTTGCTCAGGTTTAACATTTACTCATCCCTGAGATGATGGCACCTCATCCCTTGCCTTCCTATTTAAATGCCAGAGGTTAACATTTCTTATGGAAATTCTACTTAACAGAAAGCTTTATTTGCATAATTACAATCTGCCTCAACCTCAATTCATCTAACATCTATTATAACATTTAAAGATCTCAGAAATACCTCTGAGATGTTTTTTCCTCTTTTTTAACAAATGGAACGATTTTCATAAGTAGTATGGCCAAGCTCGTTTTCTCTCTCTCTCTTTCCCTCTCTCATTTTCTTGCTCTCTCTCTTTCTGTCTCTGTTCATAATGGTGGTGGGCAACTCTCCTCTGATTAGCTAGGTTCTCACCTATGATTTCCCTTCAGCCCTGACATGACCTAAGCCTCTTTTAAACTTACTGCCACAGTCTGGCACTTTGCGCAGAGCTCTTGGGCTGAAACCTGCATGTATTTCACGATCTACAATGTAGTAATTTATTAGTAGTAATTCTACTTCTTGTCCCTATCCATTAAACAGCATGATGTCTAGTCACACAAATCAGTTAAATGAAAATTTCAACATTTACATAGTTACAGTTTATAGCAAAGATAATGTAACTGACATGTTTTAAATTATGGTTCTGGATGATTATGTATTTTTTGTAATGTAGTTGCTCACTACCGGAGTAATCTTAGAAACTGGAAACATGAGAATGTCAATTAAAATGGAAAATAATAAAGAGTCAAGCAATTCTTTTTTCTCATATCTAGGTATTCAGGATAAATCATTTGATTAAACATAAATAATGTTAAGTTGTCTGAACTTAAGAATTATCTTGAAAGTTGCCACATCACTGAGATATGTTTGACACAAATAATTAAGTTGTTAGGGATTGTGACTTCTTTTATTAAAACATTTTATTTTCATTCCAACTTCTCTAAGGAAAAAACACTGCTCTCAGGAATTAAAAAAAAAAAAGCATTGCTAACCCATCAGTAACACAATTGGTGCCTAAGAACATCAAATGGTAAATCCAGGCATATTAATTACATCATTAAAGCAGCATTTGGTGCGCTGCTGAGATACATTACAATAACAATAACCTTTCTGTTAATAGGATTCACTACCAGCATGTAATGCAGAAGTTGCATACAATGAAGATATCATTCCACCACCTCATGGCATAAGTCAATATAGTCAGAGCAACATAGAGTGTTTCCATAAAAATGACATTAAACTATTTGTGTGTGTGTGCATGCATATGTGCGTGTGTGTCTGTGTGGAATGGCACAATTTAAAGCCAGATAAACTGCTCGAGAGAGAGAAAGCAGAGTTGCTTGGTTACATCTGCTGAAAACGATCTGTGCTGTGCGTTAGAGCTCATGTCAGCCCCGTAATTACCACAACTGAGATAAAGCCTTGGCTAAATGTCACCTGCTGCTGACATGCACAGGAAGCCAAGCACCGCTAAATGAGTCAGTTACTCTGAGAGTGCTTTGCTCTGCTTGTGGGCTAAATGCATTTGTTGTGCATATAAAAGGAAATATAGATATGTTAAAGGAAAAAAGTTGGAGACACAGATAATGAAAACCTCACCCCAAATCCTCACTGCCCACTCAGAAGTACATTAAGTAAGAAGGTTAAGAGATGCAATCAGGTTGAAGGAGAAAGATTAAAGCATTAATGAGCATTTCTGTGAGATGGGCAGAGCCTTCCACCTTCTACCACAAATTGGTCATTAGTCAGTGCAATGCAATTTCCCACAGTCTACAATGAGTCCCCAGAGACAGCTGAAGTTCATAATGACAACAGCCAGCCAATAACACACTGGGACAGTTTGCCTGTGTCTGTGTATAAAGCCCATGGACAAAATGTGTATTTTTAAAAAACCTTAAGTAGCAGGAGGTTTACTGGTGTTTTAATAAATATTTCTGACAAAAGCAGAATTAATAATGTTGGTACAAAGAAAATGCCCTCTGTTTCCTCTGTTTATTTTCTTTTGTCACTTCTTTAAAATATCTTCCTTTCCAGTTATAGTATTAATTTCGCTCCTTCATAATGTGATGCGATCACTAAAAGGCTGTCCTTCCTGATCACCTAACACTTAAATGGAAGCCTCAGTACCCAGGCAGAGGAACAGGAATGTGGTAAGCACCAACACCCAGAGGGAAGAGTATAGCTAGAACAGCTATTCAGCACCCACATGGATCTGATGATATCAGGATGATGATATGAACTTTGGAGGGGACCTTCATGACTGTCTCTCATTACCCTGGTGAATTTACCAAGTTTCAGGGTCTGACCCTTGGTTTTTAGCCTCAGAAATCTTATTTTTAGAATACCACAAGTGGATTTAACTTTTGGGATACACTCTCATGAACTCAGCTTACAATCAACTGCAAAAGTGAATAATACATTAGTACTATGGAGCCTGAGATGATCTGAAAATAGATTACATGAGCAGCCTAATTGTTGTTGAAAGTTGTTTCCTGATGAGTATAGAAACAGAATCAGGGGAGTTAGATGAATTGAATGTTTAATTGCATCCTTCTCACCATTTGGGTGGTCTTGCCAACAGGATGGAAATATTAAAAATCTGCTTACTGTAGCTACCAGCATGTATTTTCACTTTAAGGATGAGCTTGCCCATGGAACCAGAGACTTCGAGCCTATTATTAATTTGTCATTTATTGAACTCTTATTCTGTACCAGGCACCTGTCCTAAATGATTTTGATGCTCTGTCTTATTTATTCATCAAAAAGTTCTATGGGGGGAAATACCGTAATTATCCTAATTTTATAAATAAACTTACCCAAGGTCACAGTTTAAGCAGCATTTATTTTCATGTTTTACTAACCACTTGTTAATTGGTCCACCAATAACCACTAATTTTAGACAAGTTGAAAAATTATTATCATAATGTAATAAATGGAATTAAATCATAGTTTAAATATTAGTAACAATTTTCTATAATTCAGAATAAGAGTGAGCAAACTGTGACCCAAGGCCAAATACAACCTATAGCCTGCTTTTGTAAGACCTGTGAGCGAAGAATGGCTTTTACATTTTTAAATAGTTGCAAATAAAATAAAAAGAATAAGACTTCATGATACATGAAATTTATTGGAAATTCAAATTCCAGTGTCTATAAATAATGTTTTATTGAAACACGGCCACATACATTAATTTAGTTGTTGTACATCTGCTTTTGTGCTACTATGACAGAATTGGGTAGGTGCGATAGAAATCTCAGTCAGAAAATACTTTTTGACCCACAATTTAGAGGGACAAAATATTCTAAAACTTTGTCTGGAGTTTTTCTATTGGGCCTGATGACAGTGAGCTTAAACTCTAGGTCACATTCCATATTTAGGATAATTTGTTTATTTTTTATTTCTACTAAATCAAGAAAGCCTAATTTGTAGGAGGTTGTTGAGATGGTAGCAAGTGTTTGAAAGTTAGAACAGATGGTTATGGATATTTGCATCAAATATGGACCCAGGAATGGTAGAGTGAGTTCTTCCTGAAAAGTACCTCCTGAACTTTTTCATATGCTCCCAGAAGGAGCATGGACAAGAGTTGGAAGGTTGAATATTTCTGGGCATCCAGTGGGTGGACACTACTCTCAGGTTTGGTTGCATTCAGTTCTGAAATGTATTTCATTACATTCTGTGTTATTATTTGGTTCTGGCTTTAAAACTGGCCCAAAATTCATCATAATTTTGTTTCTCCAATGAATGAAAAAATAATCAAATGGGAAAAGTCAGGATCTTGGGGATGAAGCCATTTGCAGCCCTGTTTGGTCTTGATAAAAAAAAAAAAAAATCCTGACATCTTATCAAAATTCAAAATTATGCATTTTTTTAGTCCTGAAATGTATGTTCAGCCCCTGCAAGATACTTAACAGATTGCTGAGGTCTGCTACTTGAGTAAGCTGCTTAACATAATAGAAATGGTCTTTATTGACTTTATCAATTACATGAAGAAATGTTATCACGTCCATTATTTCAAAAATTCATGTGAGAATTTTTCCCTTACCTTTCGGGGAAAGTTTGCTCAATTTCATTGGGAAAAACAGTCTTGTATACATGACTCATTTCTTTACGCATCTAAAAGCATATGTACTTGACGACTGTACTGTCATTGTATTAATAAATTTTGCTGTCTCCTTTAACAATTAACAGGCAAATTGTTTCAAAATTTAATATATTTTTTACTTATATAGGTAATAGATGAATATATTATCATTTCAAAAATATCAAAACACAAGAAATAAATTTAATGTACCCCTTAACTACTGTATACAGTTCCATTCTCCTCTCTAGAAACAATCATTTTATCAACTCAACGTATAGTTTTCTCAGCTTCTTATATGAATTAACATATACAATTTTTGTGTGTGTTAGGTATGATTTTAGCACAAGTATTGTAATCTATGTATTCCTTTGTAGCTTGCCTTTTTCACTCAATAGCTTATCTCTTACTGTTTAATGCTGTCAAACAAGTCCTGTAATACAGTATTTAGTCATTCTCCTATTGAAAAAACATTGAGATTGCTTTCTTTTTTTGCTATTACAAACATTGCTGTAATAAATATCCTTGTTTATATCCCTCTTGGATATGAAGCAGTGTTTAACTAGAGCTAATACCAAAGAGCAGATTTTCTGGAGGTTCACACATTTTAAATTTTAATAAATACTATCAAATTGGCCTTCAAAATCTTGTACAAATTTACAGTATTGTAAGAATAATGAGAGTCCCCAGTCCCCAACATCTTTTTTTTCCCCAAAATCTTTGACAACATTTTAATTTTTGCAAAGTAGTAGGTGAAAAATTGTATCCTGTTCCTGTCTTATTTTGTTTTTAAGGATATTAAGCATAAAATGCTTTAGTAATATTTGAATTTTTTCTCTGCTCTGAATTGCCTGCTCCTTTATTTTTCCCACTGTTTATTGGGCTCATTGTTCTTTACTTATGCACTTTATATATTTTCAATATTTTAAATTGAAAATATTGGTTTTCCAGGCAGCACTTCCCTTAACATGAGTAGTGTGTCTCATATCAAACAGCAGTTTCAATTTTGTTATCAAATGTATCATTCTTTTCACATTTGTTTTTGCTCCACTTCTTGTTTAAGAACTTCCTTCAACATCTAAAAATATATTTTATTTTCCTGTATGATTTTTACATATTAATCTAACTCGATTTTGCTTTTGTAAATGATAGAGATCTAACGATTTTTTCCAAATTGTTAGCAGATTGCTCCAATAAAACTTATCTAGTATTTATCCTTTCCCACTGATTTGAAGCAATACTCTTATTAGACCTTACATTTCCATATACACATAAGAATTTCAAAACCTGTACTCTCTGGGGCTTCCCTGGTGGCGCAGTGGTTGGGGGTCTGCCTGCCGATGCAGGGGACGTGGGTTTGTGCCCCAGTCTGGGAAGATCCCACATGTCGTGGAGCTGCTGGGCCCGTGAGCCATGGCCGCTGAGCCTGTGCGTCCGGAGCCTGTGCTCCGCAACGGGAGAAGCCACAACAGTGAGAGGCCCGCGTACCGCAAAAAAAAAAAAAAAAAAAAAAAAAAAACCCAAAAAACCTGTACTCTGTTCCATTCATTTTCTTGCTATTAACTTGATATTTTTGGTTAATACAACACCATTTTTTATTTCTATACCTTTATAGTTATCTTTAGAATTTGATAGTGTGAGTCCCTTGCCATTATTTTATTTTTCAAAATAGCCTAGACCAGCTGTTCTTGCACACTCCCTCGATATAATTATAAAATCAGCTAACTAAAGTCAATGGAAAGAACTGAAAGTTTTATTGTGATTTACTTGGATTTAATCATAAAATTTAATAAGAGTTTAAGTTTTTTTTTTTTTTTGCGGTATGCGGGCCTCTCACTGCTGTGGCTCTCACTGCCATTTAAGCCTGTAATTCTCAGGCATCTCACTGATCCCATGAGCCACCTGTTATCCTTAAAACAAATTCCTTTCCTATTTAAATTTACCATAGTTTATTCTCTTTCTTGCAATCAAGAACACTGGATAGATAGATTTTGGCACAAAGGAATGGGTTTTAGGTGAAAGTCCCTCAGGAAAATAAGGCTATAGAGCATCTGGGATTGGTCTTCTGTTCTGGGTTGTGTCAGGGTCACGAAAACCCCATTAACATCCTGTGATGATACTGTGGAAGCCCTTCTTAGTAGTGGCCAGGAAGTTAATTAAATTATCTAAAAGCAGCCACCTTGAGTGAAGTGCTTATTGAGGTTAAGGTTCGGAGTGACCATGTTTCTGTTGCTATATAACACTATAAAAAGTATTAGCTCCTTCTAATAATGCTGCACAGCTTAAAGGAGAATAACCAAACTCAAATCCGTAAATTCTTGTCACAGGGATGCACAGAAAACAAGAGACTTCCCATGACTCTGTCAACAGGAACTTCCTATCTTTTAGCTACAGGGCTAAGGTGACTAAACTAAATCAAACTAAAAATATGATGCAGCATATTGCTGAAACACATTGTTATTTGAGTTACAGCCTTACCAGGTCATTTTTGTAAATGTTAGGGTATTGATTAGGTAAGAATAGTCTTCCACAGTTTAGATGGGGATCAATTAGAATAATTGAAGGACTCTCATCCCCCACTGGGCCTTTATTGATCATTTAAGCATATTTTCCCTTATTTGATGAGGATATCCTCCCTTGCCTGAAGATATTATATCTCCCTCATCTATGAGAGTTACATTACAAAATGAGTACAATTCCCCAGATGCCTATTTCCCTCCAAACAACCAATCATATAGATGGAGTCAGATCCCAACAGGACCCAGGGGGCCAGCTGTAAAATCAAATCTGGGAAGAAGTGAGAAACTAACAAAAGAAAAGAATAGCACAACTTTGGTAATTTATAGGAAAAACATCTAAGGACTATAATGTGGGAAGGATTTTTAAAGTTTCACATCCAAGAAGAGAGAAACATTTTCCATCAGGCTGAATTTAACTATGTACATACACATACTAGAGTACTGATTCACGGAGCCCTCTGCTCTGCTGGCTGATAGAACACTGGACGCAGTGGTGCCCCACACTAAAGGGAATTATCAGAAATTAATTTTTGTAAAAAAAATTAAAAATTATGGATCATTTTATTTAGGCATGGTGAAAATTCCAATTGAAGTCTTTGACTATACACTTCAAGGATACTGAATGAAAAACATTTAGTGAAGTTATTGGCATGAGTGCTTTTGAGAAAGGAAAAGCTATTAGTTTTAGAGAAATTTAGAGATTATTTACCAAACATTCATTAAAAATTTAAATTAAATCCACACATTATTTTTCTAGTCATCATGAATATGAATTTCTATACTTGTTTACTAAAAGGAGCAAGATAATTTTTCTATAATATTTGGAAGTTGGTTTAATGGTTACTTTCCAAGGACTGCTAACTTACTAATTTATAAATGACTTATATTTCTTATAAAAACTACATATCTTAAAATTTATGTCATAAAGAATTATGTGTTTTCACTCCTCTATCAGAATAGATTAAATTTGCTCATTATCTTTGTAAACATTAACCCACTAAATATGACCTCCCTGACCTGTGGTAATTAATTGAACTAGTGTATACGAATAATGCATTCTTTATTCTTGAAAATAAAGTTGATACAAGACTAATAGTTTATAACACCACACAGAATTTTGTTCTTCTATTTTGATGTATTACAGAAGAGAGAATTACTGGTGTGGGTTTATCATGTACCACCTGCTCACCGCTGAGTAGATCTTGCAGCATTTCCTCCACCCAAGCCTATCTTGATAAGTACAGAGATGGTGACAGCAAAGAGTTGTGTTGGCTCCTCTCTCTACTGTATTAATGCTGATGGGAACATTGCAATTTAAACGGGCTCCATGACTTTCACGGAAAGGGAATACCCAGAGGATGGCAAAGGCTGAGAAGCAGTTTAGTTAATAGCTAAGTTAATTAAAAGCAAAGAGGACCAGTTACAATAATAGACAGCAAAACCAGTCTGGTAAACTGGATAATCTGAACCACATGAATCTTTAGTAGCACTTGTTTATGGGAAACCTAGATGAAAACAAGCAAGCAATAAAATAGCCACCATGGCCTAAAATCAGACTTTCAGATATTCTGAGGCAGATTTTTGGCCTGAGACTACCACTAGTAGATCCAGCTGGACACCAAACCCATCTTGTGGTTATTTCTCTAGTTTCTGAATTCGGAGCTGGAATCATTTCTGATGCTTTTGGTGCCCTATGTTACTTTCTCTTGGTCCATCTTCTATTTCTTAAAATGCTATATTTTTTTCTTCTTTCTGTCTTTTCTCTTCCTAGGAGAATGGGTGAAATCTATTGTGACTGGTCAGTGCATGAGATATAGTGGTAATTGAAGGAGCTGGCCTTTTCTACAGCTTGTACAGTTAAAAAGAGAGATAGGAGGGTATTTGGACGCAAATGCAGGGGGCAGAATAATGGGATGGAGGTGTCTTGTGGAAATTTAATTCTGATTGCTTCTCTTCTTTCACTGAAACAGGAAGTAAGTTGATGAGCTGAGAGAGAGGATGAGGGAAGAGAATTTAAAAATTTGAGTATAGGGGAGACTACATGGAATTATCTAGGTGAGTGGGAGAGTGAATTATCTGGGGAAATAGAGTAAAACTGCCAGGCAGCATTATGAGCCCATTTAAAGTGATCAGAAATTAAAGTAAGTGAAGTCGGCACGGTTACAATAGTGATGTGTGAGTGTGTGTGCATACTCGGCATGTACGTGTGTATCTGTTTGTTTTCAATCTCATTCAACTACCTGGGTGCAAGTGTGAAGTAGGCAGAAAATTTAAACTTTCCTAAGGTTTTGGTTTAGCCAAGGGAATAAGATGAGAGAAAATACTGAAGGTTTATGCAATGGAAGGATTTTAATGACTGGTTAGGGTAATCTGCTTGTGTTGAGAAATGAGGACATGCAGGAGTGAGGGAAAAGGAAAAGGTCACAGAAGCAATGAATGGTAAGTAAGGATGGGGAGAAAGACTTGTTGAGGTTAGGGTAATAATGTGTGTGACTTGAAAAGATAGGAAAGTTCAGAGAGTGGGAAGACTGAAATTAAGGTTTTGGAAGAGGGGATTTCATGTTTGATTTAGGGTAGGGTCATAGAAATGAATAATCAGGGTGGGCTGTAGGGCAATATCTTTAGATGAGAGGAGATAAGGGATTAGGAGGTCAGAGATCTAAAGGATCATTTGTTTGCCTGATGCAGACACCAGTAATTATGACCAAGGTGACTATACAATTTATTGACCAAATGGGAAGGAACACTTTTGAGAGTAAAATGTGGATCTATTCAAAACTACCGCAGGACAAAAAGTGACATAGAAACCACAGTTATATATGAAGTAGTGCCCGTGAGCCGTAGATAAAATCTTCATGTGATAAGACGAGTGACCTTGGGATTATCAGAAGAATGAAGGACAGTGGATAGTCTGATGGATGGGTTTTAAACCGGTGGGTTTTAGTTACTGACATGAACAGTGATAAAGTGTTTGATGGAAAAGATTTGGTATGAGGTATGGAAGGAGTTTAGTCGGTACCTGGTGAATTGTGAGGCTCCTACTTGACTTTTGATCATGAAAGTGTGGAATTTGAGAAGATGTGGGGCACAATCCCTACCCTCTTGCCCTGTTGAGGGTATCTCTGTCCACTATCCATTATCATCTTTTCCTAGACTAGATGCTTCAAAGACTCACTGGAAACATATGTCCAAACATAAGGAGAAAGAGACAGGAAGAGGAGTTATCTACATAGAGACCTCACAGAAAGGAAATGAGAGTAATCTTTCTTGGGTCAAGGACCTGTCCTGAGGTTCTAACCTGTTATGGCTTAAGGGTTTTTAAAAATTTCTTCATAGTTCAGAGGTATTTCAAAAAAGATTAAAAAATATTCATTTAACTGCCTGAGTGGATTTTCAGGCAAGAATTAGAGAACATATTGGAAATTTTTTTTCTTTTAAATTTTTGGCTGCGTCAGGTCTTAGTTGTCGCATGCGGGCTCTTCGTTGCAGCACGCGAGCTTCTCTCTAGTCGCGGCATGTGGGCTCCAGAGCTTGTGGGCTCTGTAGTTGCAGCATGCAGCCTATCTAGTTGCGGCACGCAGGCTCAGTAGTTGTGGCATGTGGGCTTAGTTGCCCCACGGCACCTGGAATCTTAGTTCCCTGACCAGGACCCACGTACCCTGCATTGGAAGGTGGGTTCTTAACCACTGGACCACCAGGGAAGTCCCTGGAAAATTCACTGAAAATGTGGTTTGTTAATAGTTCATCTTCAAGACTCAAATGTAGACATGAAAATAGGCAAAAATAATAGACAAAAGACATAGCTCACCAAGTTGGTTTTATTTAACTTGTTATAATAACCAGCTTTCAGGAACACAGAGTAACACATAGGGGCTTCCTTTGTGTCCTCCATCGTGAACCAAGTACTGGGCCAGGTAAATTTCCAGTTGTACCGTGGGAAGTACCTTTCTGTCTTGAACACCAGCTTGGCTGATGTTATTGTTTGACGCAGAAGGAGACCTCATTTTTTTGGGAGAAAAAAAAAAAAGAAATTAGTGCTGTTAATGTACCAGAAATCCTGAAGCAAAACTCTTTTCACTATGTAAATAAATGAAAATCATTTGCTCTTTGACACCCGATTTCTCTCTGTCTTTCATTTCACGCCATGAGGTTTCAGACATACATTTAGCTACAGAAATAACTTGAGCTACAAATAAGTGTACTTGAACAAAACCTCTACATCTGTGAAAAACAGCTACAAATAGAATATTAATACATTTATTTAAATTTAAAATCCATTTCAGGTTCTGAAAAGCCTCCAGTTTAGTCACTTTTTGTTCTTTGACAGTGTCTTCATGTTCCAGTCAAATGAAGGAATTGTTCACTTTGGTCTCTTTGGTTTGAAGAGTAAAGCAGGTAAAGAAATGAGGTTTGAGAAATGATGTGTAAGACATTTTTTGGAACATATTTAACTGCTTAGTAAGTGGTGTGATAAATACACATCAAAGGTCATTTTGAAATAGCACTGTCCCCGCTTTGCCTGGATAACTCCTAATTATTCTTCAAATCTCAGGTAGTTGTCATTTCTTCCAGAAGTCCTCTGGAAGTCCCAGGAATAGATGCTTTTCCTGTCACAGCCCTTCTTTTTTTCCTCTCTCACCACACTCATCATCACATTATATTAAAGTTAAGGTTTTTTACATACTCAATGCCATTAATTATACGTGGCCTATGAAGAATGCTCGATAAATGTTGGTTTAATTAAAATGTAGGGAAGGGTCCTTTCACTACTTCTCCTATTGTCTGCACGTAAGTCCTCTTTGTCTTATAGAAACAGGTATATATTGCAATGGCATTTTTGTGTCTGAAAATCTCAAGGAATCTTCCAGAAGTGTTCTGCTTATAATCAGAAGGCAGTTTAAATGCGAAGAAAACAAAAAGAGTCCACAATATGCTTGTGCTCACATCCAAAGGCAGAGAGTTTTAAAAACCTTTTCTTTCAGCCTCAGAATCCTCTCCAGCAGTGCTTCCTTCTCCATCCTAAAGAACCGTTATGTCCACGTTGCTACCTGGCTTCTTTAGGAAAGTTATACTTCCAGAATGCACTTCTCTTCCTCCTCCAACAAAACTTGTTTCTCCTGACAGAACGTTTGGAAAAGATGTAATAGAAAATTCTGTCTAAATTTACTGGGAATTCCCTGGCAGTCCAGTGGTTAGGACTCTGCACTTTCACTTCTGAGGGCACGGGTTCAGTCCCTGCTCGGGGAACAAAGATCCCGCAAGCCGTGCAGCACAGCCAAAAAAAAAAAAAAAAATGTCACTCACTGATAACAGGTATGAGATATGGCTCATCTGTCTTTTCATTAAGGCTCTTAATAAAACTCTAGCCTTGGATGAACCACACAGTCATCTTTTTCTGTGTCTATACTTGAACAAGAAGGTGCAACTTGGGAATCACCAAAATAAAGCAGGTAGTTTTCTAGTCTACGTTCATCACTCCCAGCCTCAAATGGGTCTTCAGATTGCCTGGTGGGCTTATTCAGGTTCTCCACAGCACAGAGCTTGAGGCAAGGATGAGTATGCTGTTCTTGACGAGGACAAAGGCGAAGGTATGGAAAATGGGAAGTGAGGCATGAACAAATGTGACCCACCACCATGTGATTCTGCCTCCCTACTTCCTGTGGGCTGTAAAATGACATAGCGGGTCACTTAGCAGACATGTTCTCCCATCAGGCAGGGAGAATTTGCATAGGTGGTCTTTAAGGATGATGTGTATTTCAGAGTAGCCCATGGAAGGGTGAAAAGAGGGGAGTGTAACATCTACTTGTCTCCCATTTCTCATGTTTTTAGGGTGCATTTTCTTGCCCTTTGGTGGATGTGCAGGAAGCTCTATGGTATAGCATTTTACGCAGGGCCAGAGTGGAAGGGTGGCTTGGTATGGATAGGCTCAGTATGTGGGATGGGGAGCCCTATGGGTGCAGCACTCCAACTCAGAATCCACCCTGGGAAGCTTGCCAAAGACAACAGTGGTGGCTTTGGCATGATACAAGAGGGAGGTTCTAAAAAAAGTAACAATCAAGGGAATTTAAGGAAGGTACGGTGGCATTGTACTAACTTGGCTAGGTTGAATGTACTAACTTGGCTAGGTTGAATACGTTTCCCAGATTTCTTCTTCCTGTACATTTCCCTGTAGGTGGGCCACCAAGGACATTTTTACATGAGGTATAAAAGACAAAAGTGAAATGCCAGCTGTTTGATTTTTGACCTTCAGAAGGTTGCGGCAGGAGCTTTTATAGCTCACATGTATTGGTGCTCATCTGCTGGCTTAACTCATTGCATGAAAATGTCCTACTTTCCTATGGATTTTCCTTCACTTTCATTCCTGGGCTAGGTGTGTGTTTAGTTCCATGATGAAAGGTGCCAGCTTCCTCTCAAGGATACTTACTCCATCAAGGGTGGATTTTAGTTTGTCCTCACGGGTTCTAGTTTCTTATTGCTCTTCTCATTTTGCATCTATCTTCCTTCTCTCCTGCCTGCCCTCAAGTTCCAACGTCAGACAAGAAGACACCAGTGACTGTTGCACCACTGTCCACAACTACATAAGATCAAATACTACCTAGAAGTTATTTCTTTGTGAAACCCTGACTGATGCAGAGGGGAACAAGGTTTTTGTACACTATGGTCTACCACTTATTCCTTCACGAGCCTCTTATGTCTTCCATTATATCTAGGTCCCTTAAATTTTTTGTGTATGAGACTGGAGATGCACTTGCTCCTCTCTGAAGAGTCCAGTCAGCCACAGAGACCCTTTCAAGGCAGTGTTTAGTCTTTACCTCCTGGAGGACTAAACAAAGAGTGTTAGTGAAACAAAGCTGTAGTTCTCACAATTGGCAAGAAGGGATGGTGGGTCCATGCTTTGAAAGAACATGCCTCATCATGCAAGGCACCTGCTTCAGGTTAGTTCATTATTTAGTTTCCAGGAAAGAAGCTGCTCTTTTTAACAAAGATGGTTCAGTATTATTTGGGCTTTCAAGGCTATTGTGTTCACCCACCAAAATATTTCCATCCAGATCTCAGTGTCCCACCTTCTTTCTCACTGCCTTAACTATAACATAAGACATCTGAAAGCTGCACAGTTAGCCTCCACTGAGGTTCTGTCACCCAAATAACTAGATCCTGGGCTTGATTTCCAGTGTAGTCTACTGCAGGTACAGAAGATTACGGGCTCCTTTAAACCTGTCTCAGATACTTTGGCTTTTAAAACATGCTCTATGTTTTTTTTGATTGGGAATGATTGTACTGCACCCACCGTTTTCTTCTTGCATAGTCTCTAGAGTTGTCTTAAGAAGCCATCCTAATGCACATTTTTATATTAACATATTTTTTATACTAAGTGCCACAGCCACTGATTTCCCAGTGCCTTGCTTTCTACATACGCTTCATTCCTATTAATCATAGAGGGAAGCTTAGGTAACACCCCAATTGCCACTAATAGGGTCTCTGCTGGCTTTACACAAATGAGCACTTCAACACCAAGCTCCTATCCAGAGCAACTATTTTCTTGAACCACTTCCTGCACCAATTGTTTCAGTCCAGGTCTTATAAAAAGCTGAAGCTAAGTAAAGGTAAAGGTGCAGTTTTTTTACTTTTGTGCTACTCAAGTCAAGGTGGGAATGGTGAGTAAGAAGAAAAGCCAGCAAAAGAAATAAACACAGAGCAATAAAATGCGATGTATCATTGCACTGACTACTGCTTCATGGTAAGTTTTGAAGATACACGTCAGGACAGTTGGCAGGTATGTTTGCCTGACTTGTGCTACATATAAGAACTACACGTTGAGAGGTAGATGAAAGAGGGAAAGAAAGGGGATTCATCTGTCTTGTGCCATCCCATCTCTTGTTTCCCAGTGGTCAAGTTTCACTCCACAGCAGATACTTATCATGAACTTTTTGGCTTATCCACCTGGCTCCTTGGTGGATGCTTTGGGAAACAGATCCTACCCCTGCTGTACATTATTTCACCCAAATCCAGAGTAGGAGGGGCAGCTGTGGGGATGACAGTGTGTGATGTATACCAGCTACGGAGTTGATCTTGGGTTCCATTGTAGACCACAGTTGGCTTGCACGTCTCAGAAATGGTGACAGTGCCAGTAGAGCAGTGGTCTTGGAGGTGAGTGGTAAGTTCTGAAAGAAGAAAACAGTTGATGTAACCTGAGGAGGTGCCTTTGTGTCTAGTACATTGGTCACACTAATATGCTTCTCTGGCCAACTCAGTCTTCTATCCTCTACAACCATTATTTCAAACTTTATCTAGTCAACCTGGCAGCCATTTTATTCCCTCATACCCAACAGAAAATGTTGGCTCCTTATTTATAGAGAATACAGGAGTAATGAGAAAGATACTTTCTCATGTTGTAAACATCAGAGGTGCAAGCTCACCTCTGTCTGTACCCTTTCTGTATTTGTTTCCTCTTGTTTAAAATAGAAGAGCTATGTTTTTTTTTTTTTTTTTTTACTGAAGATCAGTTCTGCAGTTTGTATATTGTGTCCCATCCCCTCTTACCATCTCAGGAGCCTGAAAACACTGGGTGACTTTTCCTTTCCTTTCTTTTACATTCAGACTTTCCCTCTTAGCTGATTATGTAGCAGGCTTCATCTATAGACTCATGTGTATGTGGTGTAATATTATTTGTTGTTTATACACATATCTGTGACTTTAATCGAATTTTACTTATTAAAGTGGGACATGTTCCTTGTTACAGGTTAAATATTATATATAGAAATGTGCATAATCTTTATCTTCCTACCTCTCTATTACCTCTGCTCAAGAGCAACTATATTAACAATCTGATGTGTTCATGCTAAGCTATACATATTGTGGAAGAGACTGTTAGCCCTTACTGAGAATCCCTTGCACTTCCCAGCCCTGCTTCCTTGCTGATAGTTTGGGTTCATGTGATGAGTGCTGACCAATGACCAACGAAATTTGAGTTGAGGTTGAAATGTGTCACTTTGGTACTGAGGCCCTGCTGTGGCAACCTTAGAGGTTCTAAGTTCCAGGTGGCATAACTTCCAGATGGAGGTCACCTCCGGCTTTGTGTGAGGAAGTTATAGTCCTTTATTGTGTTAATATACAAGCAGCTTGTGATATATTTATATATATTTCATTTAGACAATGGAAACAAACTAGATGTATTATTCTGCTAATTTTTTTGTTCATTTAGCGATATTACTAGGACTTACCCATCCTTTCTGAAAGGTGAATTGTATTCTATAGTATGACTATCCTATAACCTATTTCACCATCTTCCTATTGTTGAATTTTCAGATTGCTTATGACTTTTGCTTTGGTACAGTTTGCCTCTACAAGCCATGTTGCCATAAACACCTTTACAACACAGACAGCTTTGCACACTGACACTTTTATTTTCGTAGTGCAATTTTCCCAAAATGGTATGCATGGGTCAAAGGAGTTATGTGTGTTTATTTAAGTACAGATTTCCAGACTATTTTATAAAAATATTTTAAGGCTTTCATATAAACATCAGAAATATATGAGTGCCTGTGTTTCTTTAATCTTAACAACACTGGACATTGCTTTTTACAGCTTTTGCTAATGTAATATCTGATCTGATCTAATACAATATAATATAGCAACATATAATAAAATCTATTATATCGTAAATCTGTTACATCTTAACTATTTTAAACTTGAGCATGTTTATATATGTTTATTTGTTTATACATGTTTATTGGTGATTTAAATTTCAACTTCTATAATATTTTCTATCATATTTTATTACTATTTTTGTTTCTGCTTTTCATGTCTTTTTCTTATTGATACATAGGAGCTCTGTTTATTGTGTACAGAGATTCTGTCTTATATGTTGGTGACATTTTCTCTTAGCTTATCGTTTGAAATTTTAAGGTTTAAATTTAGATTTAAAAAAAATTGCTTATATATTCAATGATTCAAGATTTAAAAAGTAAAGAAATGCATTCAGTAAGCAATCACTCTCTCATTCCTGTCATTGGCCATTCAAAGTCTCCTACCAAAGGTAGTTCATGTTATTAATTTCTTACGTATATGTAAGATTTTGCATAACCATGGAAATATATTGTGTGTATTTCATGAATATACAAGCAATATGTGTATACATGTAAGTGTATATATGTCTATATATATTCTTTACTTTCCCACTATTTTATATACTCTTGTGTTTTTTGCTTGGAGTATTTTGGAGATTATTCTATATCAGCAGATAAAATGCCTTCTCATCCTTTCTTATGATTATATAGTGTCCCACTCTATGGCTTACTATAATTTACCATATTTAATTGGTATTCCTTTAGATGGAAATTTAGGTACTTTCCAATCTTTTGCTTCATTAATTAAGCAACTGCAATTAATAACATTATTTATGTCATTTCACACATGTGTGAGAGCATCTGTAGAATAAAATTCCTAGAAGTTGACCTTCTGACTTAAAGGGTCTGTGCGTTTGTGATTTTCATAGATATTACTAGATTGTCTTCCATGGAGGTTACTCCAAACTCCACCATCAAAGTAGGAGAGTACCTGTTTCCTCAGACCCTCTCTCTACAAAGTTTATGTCAAACTTGCCAATCTTTTCAGAATGTGTTATTCAAACTGGATTGATAAAAATGGTAATATGTATCTTTTATTATATCAGTAAATGAGATTGTTAATTTTAAAAAGTCATTTACATTTCTTTTTCTGTTGATTGTGTTCACTTTTTTGCTTGCCTTTTGCCTTTCTAAATTGAATTGTTCATCTTTTTTTCATCGATATTAAGAGACTGAATACACAAAGAGATAATGACCAGACTGTATATTATAGCCAGACTCTCACTCACAACCTGCAGCAACCAGTCCAGGAAGCCAAACAATAACCCCTGTAACAATCAGCCACAAATGGCCAGGACTTGATTAATAACTGACAGCTTCCCTTATTTTTGCCCCTGCTTCCGATATAGGACCAAATGGAGAAAGCCAAAACGTACCCCTAAACAACAACATAGGCTACCCCACATCTAGTTAGCCTGTTTACAGCTTCCCCTTGCAACAGCATCTAGTCTGGGCGTACCAGAAGCCTTTACTTTTTTTCCCCACTCTAATAAAGATTTCCCACTCCTGCAGGTCTTGAGTCTCTGCCAGAGCACAGATGATGGTGGCTGACTCCCTTACTGAAGCAGACTCTGAATAAGCCTTTCCTTGTTCTCATTTGGGTGGTCTTGGTTTGTTAATATAATATTTTGCAGTTCTTCTATATTGGGGACATTAGCCCTTATCTATGATTTGATGTACAAGCATATTAGAGTTTTTTTTTTTAACTTATTTATTTTTTTAACATCTTTATTGGAGTATAATTGCTTTACAATGGTGTGTTAGTTTCTGCTTTATAACAAAGTGAATCAGTTATACATATACATATGTTCCCATATCTCTTCCCTCTTGCGTCTCCCTCCCTCCCACCCTCCCTATCCCACCCCTCTAGGTGTTCACAAACCACCTTGCTGATCTCCCTTAGAGTATTTTTAAACATACATTTTCATCTGATGCATAAACTGCAAACAGAGCAGTGTACAAATCATGATTGTATCCCTCAATGACTTTTCACAAAGTAAGCCCTCACATTTAACATGACCTAGGAATACAATTACCAAAACCCCATGAGTTCCTTTGTGCCCCCTTGCAATTACTAGCCAGCCCCACAAACTTCACCTCCCTCCTCTCAAGTGTAACCACGATCTTAACCTCCAAAACTGTAGCATAATTTGCTGCTCTTGAGCTATAAACAAAATCACACAGTATGTATTCCTTTGTTTCTGGCTTCTTGTATTCAGCTTTCTGTGGATGAGATTTATTCATGTTGTTGTATGTAGCTGAAGTTAATTTCTTCCCATTGCCTTAGTATAATATGTGATTATACTACAATGTATTTACCCAGTTTACTCCTAAACTAGAACTTAAGTTACTAGAGGAGATTGTCTTTTTCCTGTTGATATTTCCCTCTTTCTTTTCTTCTTCAGTTCCACAAAATATTTAACACAGTTTTTGAGAAAAGTAGTTGTTTAATAAATGTTGAATGAATTATCTGTATTAGCAGTGCTGAGTGGTCACATGAATGATTAAGAAATAACTCAGTGAATAGCTTTCTCACACATAAACACATCCAAAAACATCAGAATGATATTGATCCTGTTATTGTTCATCCTGGTTCTTACTCATTTCGAAACCTATTTGAATAGCAGAGCAAATTCTCCTGAAACTGGAAGGAAATGAGGAGAGGGGTTGATATGGGTTGTTTGGATTTCTGTGGTGAGAGGTTCCTGGAGGGAGTGTTTTCCCAAAGACTGGTTGAGAATCAGCATGTAGCTGTAAACTGATCATGGGGCCATGCGCTTCTGCACATTATATTTTATGTACAGTGCACCTCAGAGATTGTCGAACTTTGGTGAGATATTTCAGTATTGTGCTATGGGGAACACGTAAGTGGGATAACTTCCTATAATACAGACAAAATAGCTAGGATGCAGTATTATTTTTTGCCTCTCTCTCTTTTTTTTTTTTTTAAGCGGTACGTGGGCCTCTCACTGTTGTGTCCTCTCCCGTTGCAGAGCACAGGCTCCAGACGTGGAGGCTCAGCAGCCATGGCTCACGGGCCCATCCGCTCTGCGGCATGTGGGATCTTCCCGGACCGGGGCACAAACCCGTGTCCCCTGCATCGGCAGGCGGACTCTTAACCACTGCGCCGCCAGGGAAGCCCTATTTTTTACCTCTCTTGTTCAACATTTTAAAATAGTATGATTTAATATGTGGCTTAGAGCAGTGGTTTCAAACTAGCATGTTATCCCTATCACTTGTAGGGCTGGTTAAAACACAGATTACTGGGCCCCACAAGAATTTACATTTCTAATAAATTGCAATTTCATGTTGATAGCTGTTCCCAGAACTTACTTGAAGAATTGGCCTAGACAACAAAACAAATAATATGAGTAAAGCAAAGCTTAATAATGAGTTTAGGAAGCTTATCTCTGAACTTATCCCCCTGTGTGGGGTGTTCATGAGTTCTTTTTTTTTTTTTTTTCCCCTAGGTGCCATTTTCAGTACATTAGGAAACTCCTGTGCATTATTTGCAGGAAAATCTTAACAGTAATAGGGTTAGAGTTCTATTAAAGAAAATCATGGCTTTAAAGAAGTATCTTAATACATAAAATTGATAAAACATAGTAACAGACTCTTTTAATAGACATGGAATGCAGAGACATTGGGGGAATTTAGAATGTGCCTCTATTTTATCTCTATGTGCCCGATTTAGCGCACAAGCATTTTCAATCAACTTTCAATTATATTGTACAGACTATATCAATATTTTATTAGGTCTACTCATTGATTCTTTTGCCCTTTAAAATAATTTAAATAATATCATAAGCTTCCTTTTGGGAACTAGTTCTTACCTGTTTCCCTTTTCTTTTTCTTTAATAAATTTACTTATTTATTTATTTTTGGGTCTTTGTTGCTCCATGTGGGCTTTCTCTAGTTGCAGCGGGCAGGGGCTGCTCTTCGTTGCAGTGTGCAGGCTTCTCATTGCGGTGGCTTGTCTTTGTTGCGGAGCACACGCTCTAGGTGCGTGGGCTTCAGTAGTTGTGGCACGCGGGTTCAGTAGCTGTGGCTCGCGGGCTCTACAGCACAGGGTGAGTAGTTGTGGCACACGGGCTTAGTTGCTCTGGGGCATGTGGGATCTTCCTAGACCAGGGCTTGAACCCGTGCCCCCTGCATTGGCAGGCAGATTCTTAACCCACTGCACCACCAGGGAAGTCCCTTACTTGTTTCCTTGCCACAAAACATTTAATATATACATTAACATAAGTGAAGCATTCATGGTTTTCCCAAGATTCTCATGAGAAAGGTTTTGGGAATACAAATTAAATAAAGTAACATTATTATAGGAGTAACTTTGATTATACTCTATTTTAAAAATGTAAGCCAGTTTCAAGTTCTAAATCTATAATATATAATTATTATTAAACTAATTTATAATAGCTATATAACAATATAGTTTTATTATGATATATAATACAACGATTAACAATTAACCACAATTATTACTTTGCCAAAAAACTTGTGCCAAGAAACTTGTTATATTCCTCATATATTTATAATACAGCAAATTTTATACCCCAAAGTGAGAATTATTACTTTGGGAGATGTCTTGTGTTTGAACAGTGAATAGCCCAACCTACAGGTATTCCCTGGGTCTGTTATTGATGCTAATTCCATATGCCTCCCTCACAATACACATAGACATAATTTCAAATGTATGGTAGCTTGTTGGCATTCTTTTTCTTATATTGCTTCCTTTCTTTCCTTCATATTAGATTCAAGTTTATTTTTTAACCTATTAATCCATCTGAAATTTAATATGTTTGTTTGATGGAAAAGAAATCAATAGCTTTCCTACTAGGCCTTTATACAGTGATCAGATTGTACTTTATACACTGTACGTTTCACCTTTCCTCATCGTTTTTACGGGCAGATTATTTTTATGGCCTAATGGTTCTTTAATAGGCCATAAATACCTTATACATTTTCAAGTTCCCTGATAACAAAGCAAGAAGAGTCTGTCAGCTCTAAAAGCCTCAAAACCAGACCTTTGGTTAAATTTTCAATAAAACAAACCAGTAAGTCATTAAAAAAAGTAGGGTTAAATTTTGTTGCTGTCACATTGAAATGTTATTTTTGGTTAATGTTTAAATGAAGATATAAGGGGTTTCTTTGATAATCACTATGTGAAAACAAGACTTACTGGAAATTTTACCCAAATGGACCAGTGGGACTTTGCACACATTTTTAGGACAAAATCTTGCGTAGAGTTCTCTTTTCCTTCCTCTGCCTGACCACTGACTATGTCTTAAGAAACATCATCCTTATGGGACATTTTATCACACGATTGATTTTACCTATAGTTACCAGATCACCTTTTATACTTGCAAGGGACCTCTGATTCCATTTCTTTATTTTAAATAGTAAAACATGAACCAGCTGCAAAGAATGCTGAGGTTGAATTTCTCATAGTCCATTTAGAACCTCAGTTAATTCCCTGTTGTGTGTGGCAATATTAACAGTAAGTGCTTTAGAAATAGAATAAGATATGGGAGATACTGCTTACAACATCTATTATTTGTTAGTGAGTTTTGGCATCATTCTATTAGGAATTTGTTGGTTTACAATGTGCGTGTGTGTGTGTAAAACAAATCTATAAACTTCTTGGATGATGGGGGTAGATGAGAGGTTGGTGGTTTAAATATCTTTGTGAAATAAATGCCATGTTTTTCTTTCTCTCAAGGTGAAAATTGTAGGAATGTGTTGTGTTGACTTGCAGCAGAATTTTTGGATGAACTGTTTCCACATTAATCTTATTTTACTGGAACATGTAAAGCATTTGTAGAGGACTAGTAGCAACTACACCTGTTCTGAAGTCCCACAAACCAGAATTTTTCCTGGAAGAATTAGAGTAGAAGCTTAGCATGCAGGCAGATTCCATGTTGTGACGAGTGCCTCTTTCCTGGGCAGCAAGCAGCCTGCTCCATGGTTGTCTGCTGGGGCTCCAGCCAACTGGAACACAGAAACATAGATCTGCTTGCTCTTCTGGCCAGTAGACCCAAAACACCCACTTATCCCTTTTAAAAACATCATTGTATAAAGCAATATAATACTTGCTCAATGCTCTCTGTCTCTCTCTCTCACTCTGTCTCTTCCTGTAAATGGCAAGTATGTTCCAAAATGATGTTGCTTCATTGAATGCTCTGGAAACATACTTTCATGGATTAGAACTAACTCGACATTTTAATTTTGTCCTGTTCTGTTGTTTAGAATTCAGTCAGCTCCAGGGACCTTGCAGAACGCACATATGGAACATTCATATGTGCTGCTTGATTTTGTATGCCACCCTCATATTTTGAGATTTGTCCATACAAGTCAGCTTGAATTTGATAATATCCTGTCAATTAAACTAAACCTTGTTTTCAAAGCAAAATAGCGCAAGTACCCCGGGCACCTGCAAAAAAAGCCAGGCACACAGGCTCAAGTGGATAGTTAGGTGTGCAATTACTTGATTTATACACATGTGTGTTTCTGAAATTACAGCTGCAGGGTTTTGTGGTCTCTGTGGGGATGTGAACAGTTTTGCTGGCAAGTCTGGTGTGCCTTACTTGGGCAATTTGGCTCCCCACATGAATTCCCCTCCCATCACTTATGGAGAACAAAGTCTATTTGTCACTTTTCCATTTGCCTTGCACAGTGATTCAGAAAGAAAACAGTTTTATTTTGCTGCTCCAATTGGGAATTGCTGATTCATCTCACAAGTGCAATCAGCTTTGCTATTCGTTATACAAACACCGGCTTATGGTACGGTGGATGTGGTAGAAGTTGGCATGGGGAGGGCTTTCCAACCCCATTACTGACCCAAATACTTGTAAATTTGCTTGAGGAAACAGTTCTTTACACAAAACTCTACTACGTCAACTTAAGGTTTTGAAACTAAGGCATTCGTTCAAAAGAAGTTTCTGTTATTCTTTTGGTTTTGCAGCTATTTAAAAACAATGCTTGCCTTGAAGTTCTATGTATAATTTTAACCTTTTGGCTTCGCTGTAGAGAAGCTTATTACTGCAAGCAGATTCAATCACTCATGATAGTACACTTATCCTTGCACCGTCTAGTTGAGTAATTAAATGTAGGGTAGATTTACAGTTCAGTGGACTCACTCATCGTAGGATGGCAGCTATGTTCTCTCTCCCTTTTGAATTTTTCAACTTCACACTGCAGCTTTGTATCAGGATGACTGAAATCAAACGTGAAATCAAATATTAAGTAGCAAATATATACTATAAAAGGGGTGGCACATTGGGAAAAGAGGGATAAGGAGACTGAAAGATCTTGCCATCCAAGCAAAGGAAAATTATTCTAACTTGTGTAACTTTGAAGCTTTCTTAATATTAGAAGATGTAGTTATTATTAGATTGCCTGTTTTATTAGGAAATTAAACAAGGTCATTTCAGTAACAGAGAACTCACACTTTCTGCAAAACCCCTATTTCCTCAAGGGGCTAATAGGAACTCAACGTGGATAGAAAAACCACTGATTTCATCTCTTCTCGGCATAGTTACCTAGAATCATAATGGCTGGAGATTGAAAAACCCTATTCAGCTCTGGGCTGCAGCCTCCAGGAATCTGGGCAGCATTTTTCCTCATATTATAGTACATTTTCCACTGTCTCATATGGTTTTATTTTAATCGCCTCAAAGCCTTCTCCACTTCTATGGAAAACTTGTTCCAGAGGCTAGCCAATCTCATCATGAAAATTACTTTCTTACCAGAAATTAAAAGATATCTCAATTTTAGAGGGTAAAAACTTATATTAGGCAAATAATGTACATAGGGATATTTAACATCTTGACTAATTTAAACATTTTAGAATTAGCGATAACTTCTGTTTTTATTTCAAAGTGATAACAGTAAAGACTTTAAAAGGACTTTTTTATAATATGCAAATTTCAGTACTGTATTTGGTGTATGTGGAATTGTGTTTTGAGCCAGTAAAACTGGAAACAAGCATAGGTATATCAAAGAAGAGAGTAAAGGCTCATTTGATGTCTTCACTCCTTTTTTTTTTTTTTTTTTGTGGTACATGGGCCTCTCACTGTTGTGGCCTCTCCCGTTGCAGAGCACAGGCTTCCGACGTGCAGGCTCAGTGGCCATGGCTCACGGGCTCAGCCGCTCCGCGGCATGTGGGATCCTCCCGGACCGGGGCACAAACCCGTGTCCCCTGCATCAGCAGGTGGACTCTCAACCACTGTGCCACCAGGGAAGCCCTGATGTCTTCACTCTTGAAATCAAAAATTCCTCTCGGTTTCTATTAACTAAAATATACCCCAACTTTAGCACTGCCCACTTGTATGTTTTTTAAATATATTAAAAAATTAAACAAATTACTGGTCAGTTATTGCTTGAAGAAAGCCTTATTAGTCTGTTCCTTCTCCCCTTTTTTGGAAGGTTTACTCATATTTTATGAAAGGAATTAGCATTTTTTTTCCTTCATAAGAGACAGACAGAATACTCTGCACTCAGTTTATAAATAGCAGTACTATAAACATGTCAGCTACCTCATATCACTTTTTGGAAACAGGCAAGTTATAAATACTACAGATGAATAAATGCGTGTGTGGAATATTTCTCGTGTCTTGTTAACATGTTTGATTTGTCATTGCTATATAAACAATTATTTTTTTCTTCTGAAAAATTTCCTAAATTTAAATATTGATTTCACTCATTTATTTATTCATTCATTCAAATAAAACTTGTTGAATACCTCCTAAGTGTCAAACACTGTTGTAAGCACTGGGGATTTAATGATGAATAAAACAAAGTTGCGTCCTTGTGGAACTTATATTCTAATTGTGGGATATGAAATGTAAGCAAACAAGTAAATGTATAGTCTGTCAAATGGTGATATATGCTATGGAAAAAAGTCAAGTAGGATAAAGAAGATAGGATCTCGCTTATGAGTCTGTGTATGCACGCACGTGTGGATTCATGTGCCTCTGTGTGCATGTGTGCATGCGTGTGTGTGTGTTTATGTTGGAGGGAGATGGTTGTTTCATGCAGGTGGTCAGAATGACAAGGTGACCATAAGAGAAGAGGACACAAACAAAGACTGAGTCCAAACTCCAGGTTGGGGAGATTGCTAAATAGAAAAGTATAAAACGCTGCTGTTATGGTTAAGTAATGTGACAGTGGACTATTGGACTCAGCAAAAAAGAGATCACTGGTGAGCTGGATAAGAACATTTTAGCTGAAGTGGTAGGTGCAGAAGTCTAAGGATTCTGAGGAAAATAAGGAAGAGAGAAATTGGAGATATTATATCAAATACCAGTCTTGAGAGTTTTTTCACAGGAGAAAGAATGAAATAGAACATTAGCTGGAAGGATTATGAGGTTATAGGATTTTCCTTTTTTCTTTTAACAGTGGAAGAAATAATAGGATGTTTGTACACTGTTGGGAAAAATTGATGTGTGTATGTGAGAGAGAGAGAGAGGGAGGGGAAAGAGAGAAAAGAAAGGAAGGAAGGAAGGAAGGAAGGAAGGAAAGAAAGAAAGAAAGAAAGAAAGAAAGAAAGAAAGGAAATAGAAAGAAAGAGAAAGGAAGGAAGGAAGGAAGGAAGGAAGGGAGGAAAGAAGGAAGAAAGGGAGGGAGGAAGGGAGGGAGAAAAGGAATGATGGGGAGAGAGAGGCAAATTCCCAGAACAATGTCCTCATGTAGGGGAGCAGAAAAACAGGATGGAATCTGGAGGATAATGTGCAGTTGAGAGATTTTAGAATGCCTGTATGCTAATAGTAGTGATCTAGTAGAGTGGGGAAAATCATGACAGAGAAGGAGAAAGGACAATGAAGGAGCAATGTGCAATGTCTTAGAGTAGCTAGTGGGATTGGGATCCAGTGCATGAATGGAGAGACCAGCTTTAATTTGGACAGAGTGTCTATCTGTAGTGACAAGAAGGAAGGTCAAAGGTATGGGTACAGATATGTGTTAGTGGGAGGTGGGGTTACAGAGTCTGTGAAAGTTATCTTCCGATTTTTTCCTTTCCTCAGTGAAATGGGCAGAAGCTGAGGATAAGGGTGAAGGAGGAAGAGTTGGAATTTGGAGAATAGAGGCTCCACCAGGAGACAATAGTCTAAAAGAATAGGAGGGGGAATAGACCAGGGGAAGTGGAATAGGCTGTAGTTAGTAGTCATGATTATAAAATGAGTCCAGTCATTGTGGTTTTGCTGTTCATATATTCAGCTCACGGGTGCAAGAGAAGCGTATGTGGATAGTTCAATTTAATTAGGCTTGGGATTTTTCCAGGGCCATATGATGAAATGTTTGGGGAGGTGGTGCATAAGAATGATTATGTTGATTGACCATGGAATTTAAGCTGGGTTAAAGAGGGATGTGAGGACATGAAAGTATTGAGGAAAAGCTAAAAAAATGTTTGGATCTCTGTCCCAGTAGGGTAAAAAATTGTAAGAATTAAAGTCATGAGGGAGTGAGGTGGATACGTAGGAGCAGTTGGTCAGAGATGGGGAATCTTGAAACATCATTCCAGATGAAGGACATTCTTAGAAGAAAAACTTGGTTTGTAAGAACAGATATTAATCGCACAACTTCTTGCCTCGTGATATGACATTTCCATCTTTATGCCTCTCCTCTGGTGAAATAAACATCCTAGGTAGACCTCGAGATTTAGTTTCCCCTTCCATATCCCCCATATAATTATGACAGCTAGAATATTTATATTGGGCTCTAAGGTTAAAAACTTTTTCTGCATACAGTTTTTTATTTAGTTCTCACGAAAATGCTGTACAGCCACATTTTACAGAAAGCGGAAATTAAATCTTAGAGAAGTTTAGAAACTTTGCAAAGCTCAGAGGGTTATTTACTCCAACTCCAAATGCATAGTTGATCCCACAGATAATTTAGTCATGATATACACACCACACACACACACACACACACACACACACACACACACACACACACACACATTTTCAGAAAAGAAAATTAGAAAATTTAAACCTCCCTTTGCAACTGATTTTGGCATTTAATAACATTTCACTTGTCTCCCTGTGTCTACTCAACCCCTTCCCTGATCAATCCATTCTCCTCACTGCAGTCAGAATAATCTTTAGGACAAGCAAAGGTTACCATTTAGCCTGCCCATTCCAAAGCTCTTAATAGCTCCCCTGTACTTTTAGTATTAGTAAAATTCCATAATCCGCCCTATCATACTCTGTATGATTTTGTCTTAAACTAACTTTCATTTACCCAATATTTTATCCCTAGCAGCTATTCCTGGAACCTGGTAGTAACAGCTGACACTTAGCACACAGGCCAGTCTTTGTTCTAGGGACTGTATGTCTGTAGGTGCCTTGTAATCTATTGTTCTTGTTCTCTCTCTCTCACTCTATCATCATTTAATCGTCACATCAACGCAGGAAGTAGGTACGATTATTTATCATCCTTCACAAACCAAGGAACTTAGGTACAGGATAATCAAGCAACTTGCTTAGAGTTTCATACCTCTCCTGTGTCAGAGGTAGGAGTTGGACCCACACAGGCAGGCTCCAGTGCCATGTCCTTCACCATTATGTATAGAGTCATTCACATAGTACATGGATAAATAAGTTAACAGATGAATGAAGTATTGTCTTTCTTATGTCCATTCTACATGGATTATGCTGCAATTTCTCTTCTACATTTTAGTGAGGGATACCTTATCCCTTGCTGCTCAAACTCATATTATTGAAGACGTTTACTAAAAGACATCTCCCCTTGTCTTTGCAAACTGGAAACCTCTTCTCCTGACCATTTTCTAATAAGCAGTCAGTGCTGTTAATAGAAACAAGAATTCAGCCTTTCACTATTGTGAAAGAAAAACACACAAGTACTTAGCACACTACTTGTAGTAGAGAGGGGTAAATCAGGGCTAAAAAATAAACAAAATTATGGGCAAAGTTACCTTATATTATTAAGGTTGTCAACTAAAAGAAAATTTACCAGAGCATGAAGTGTTAAATTCAGTAGAAATCACCACTTTCCTGCATACACAATCACCAACAGACCATTAAAAGTTTCTTTTTTTTCAAAGCATCAATATTTTTATTGTAAAAAGAGAACATGAGACATTTTGAGTCCCCAGGAGCCATAGATGTCCTGTTCTAAAATGACTCATTCTTTGTAGGAGTTCCTCCTTGCATCATGAGATCTCCTCTGCCTGAACATCCTTTGTCATAAATTCTAACTATTTTGAGCAAAATAAGACTCTAAGACTTTCATAATTTTCCATGTTGAATCAAAGGGCTATTGAGAAGTATTTTCTTTTAGACATTAATATTTTAGCTATCTCTGCATCATTGATTTATAATTGTATTGTTTTATAGATAAAGGCTGTACAATATTGATTCTTAGAAATTTATTGAGACATTGTGGCCTTCTACAAGGTTAATTTCCTAATTTTGCTTGAAGCAAATTCAGAGTCTGTTGATATAAAGTTTATTACTTAGAGCTTTTTTGTAATCTATAAGAAATATATTTGCTTTTTTTTTTTTTGGTCTGTTTGATTTATTGGCAGTTTTTAGTTAATAATCTCCAATTACAATTGTTGATTTTTCCATGTTCCCTTGTAGTTCTGTGAGAAGTTATTATGTAGTATTTTCAGCTGTACTGTTGTATGGAGATAGATTCATGATGATTATATATATCCAATATATATAGCATCTTTTTTTTCTCATGGTAATTTTTATTTTAAATTATTTTGTTTGATTCTGGCTTTCTCTTTGTCCCCATATGTGTGCAGTTACTTTTTTCTGTCCCTCAGCTTTCAGACTTCATGTGTTTTCCTGTTTAATATTTCTGACTCTTAAAACAAATCCATCAGAGAGTCTTTTGATTAGTGGTAACAGACATTTACATTTCTCTTAATTATTATTATACTGGGATTTACTTTTGACAATGTATTCTGTTTTTTCAATTTATTCAAAGTTTTTTTTTCTATTTTCTTAATATCCAATGAGTATAATGGATTTTCTTCTACTGATTTGAAAAATGGTTATCCTTTACTAAAACTTATGCTCAAGTCTTTTTTTAATCAGTTTTTTAAGCTTATAAATATTCATAAATTCAATTTCAGTAGGTTAAACACTAACAAGCCCTCCATATGTACATCACCTAGAATTTTAATTCTTGAGTGTTAGGAATATTTTCTTCCGTTTTAGATTTTTTTCTTATTGTCATTGCTGTTTTAGATAATAAAATATTTCCCTGAGTTATTTACTCACCCTTAGTTCCCATGTATTTGCAGCATCCTCTTGGGGGTAGTTCTTTACTTGCTGGAGAACATGTCAAAGGGGTTTTTGTGTGATAAACTTTTTGAAGCCCTTTGTGCCAATAATATTTTTATTTCGCACTCACATTTATAGAAAATATTTAACTGGATGTAGAATTTTGGTATAATGTACTTTTCTTTCAACACTTTGAAGTTATAACTTCATTGTTTTCTTGACTATAATGTTGTCGTTGAGAATTTCAATGTCATTCTGATTCTGACTCATTTATGAGTGATTAGATTTTCCTCTCCAGAACGTAAAGAACCTTTTATTTTTACGTGATGTTCTTAATTTTCACTATAACATGTCTCAGTGCGGGTTTGTTCTAATTTATCCAATGTGCCATATATGTTCTTTCAATCAGAGGTCTTACATTTTTCTTAATTCATTATTTAAGTCATTATTTTTTTCTAAAATGTCTTGCACTGTCTTTATTTTTCCTTGTAAATTCATATATTAACTTATGTTGACATTTCTATCTCTGTTCTCAATATTTTTTATAACTTATTTTTCATTCTTCCCATTTCTGTCTCTTCTGGATATTTTGGGGGACCTTTTTACAACCAGATTATAATAGATACTGTTGGTGGCCTACGCAATAGCCATTTCCATTTCTTTCTTGTTCACTTTATTTGTATGACAGTGTACTCAGACCCAGGGAATGCATAATTATTGCTTTAAGGCAATCAAGAAAGTCCAGCTGACAGTGAGCATCTAGGAGGGATCTGATGGCTCTAGGAATGAGCACCATGCTTAAGGCTTAGGGTGCTCTGCCATTTTCCTGGGACCAAAGAAAACAAGGGAGAAGGAACCAACCTGACTGATAGTGACTTTTTGCCAACACTGGCAAAAGGAGTCTTGGCGTTTAGATTAGACATTTTTAGGAAAATTAAGAAATATAGTATTTTAGTATTGTGTTTGTCATTGAGCACTTCATTCCCACTCTTAACATATTTGAGTGCATTATTTTCTTTACCTAATTCTGGCTAATGAGCTATAAGGAAATGTATGTTGGGTACATTGGGAAATTTTATCTTTACTACTACTGCTGATGATAATACTAATAATTGCTACTATTCACTATTACTATTATTACTGATGACTAGTATTGATATTTTAAAGGAATGCAAAGGAAAACCTCTTGGCCCTAGGGCTCAGCTCTTTCATTGTCTCCTCTCCTATTCTGGTCTCTCATTTACGTTGCTGGAACACTTCATGATTCATCAGCCCCAGCACTAGATGTCACCAGCTGATGTCTAGATTCAATCCAGGAGAACCCCTTAGATCTAAAGACTGCCATTAGCCTGATGCCAAGTTTCACCAGTGCCCACTGATTACTGTTGAGATAACCCACCCTACTGACCTGGATTACTTGATTAGTCCATATTTTGGGGTATTGGCCCAGCCACTCTCTTGATATTGGCTATTTTTTGTCTTAACATCCCTTCTTTGTCATCCTGTTCTTGTCATCCTAGGTGTTCCAAAGTTGAGACTGCATGAACTAGAAATTCATGAACTAGAATATGTGCATGTTATGAACTAGAAATAGTGCATGTCCTCAGAATATAATAATCTGGGGTAGAGACAGACAACTAAACAGATAATTATAATATAATCTCAAATATACTATAGTAATGACATTAAAATACTGTAGAAGTGAGGAGAGTAAGAGATTTCTTTACTTAGAGAAGTTGGGAATTAATTAATAGAAATGTTGACATATGAACTGAACCTTGAAAATTCAGCATTTTCATTCCAGAAGAAAAAATGTTATTTACAGATATGGAAATGGGATCATGAAAGAGGATGGTGTAATTGAAGGACTTAAATAGCACTTCATCTGCATGCTTTTTGAGAACTTGTGTTACGGGTATAACAAGGTGAGATATTGAGAATTCAAAAGTGTGGATGTTCCAACAACCCTGTTATTTATTTTCTGCTGCCTATTAAAAAATGGGCTTCATCCTTGGGGGGAGAGGGGACTGGTAGGTTGAGGGTCTGGAGTCTGACTTCATGAATCATTCAGTGCTGCTATATACCATTACACTCAACTGTTAAAGGAAGCAACCAAGAGAGAAATATTGGATCTTTTATCCAGTAGAAAGAGAGAACAGTTTGGGGCAATAACAAAATAATTCTCAGTACAGAAGAAAGGAGGGGAGCAATCAAATAATGTTGCAGGTTTTTTGGTGAGGTAGGGAACGAAAACTCACTTGGATGTAACACCTTAAAGTAAGACATTTTTGAGTGGTAGAAACTGGCCACTAAGTTGGTTGTTCCCTGGGTCTCAACAAAGATCAGAGGAAGGGTAATAAAGAGTGGGGACTCAGCTCTGAGGGGAAGGGCTTCATTGGCAGAGTGCCATACAATGAACTATGACATCAAGAATGACCACCGTGCTCTAGGGCTCAAGGTAAACTGCTGTTTTCCTGGGACCAAATAAAGAGAGGGAGAGAGGAGACATTATGGCTGCTAATGTCCTTCTTGCCAACAGTAGCAAATAAAGGTTTGGAGTCCGGTTAGATTTGATTCCAGAAAATGAAGAAATATAATTTTTTTGCATCTTGTGTTTCACTGAGCACTTTGTCCCCATTATCAACATATGTGAGTGCATTATTTAATTTCACTTTATTTTTCTTTACAAAGTTTTGCCACCTTGAGAATAGTCATTGAATCTTAATTGCCTTTGTAACTTCAGCAGCTCACATCATGCTGCATATAGAGCATGTTACCAGCAAATAAGTGCTGATTGAACATATGAAATAAGTATTGGGAATTCAGAGAGGTTGATATCACTGTCTACTGTAGATCTTACCAGAGTAATTAGGTAAATGTAACTTTCAGACCCACTTTTCACAGGACTGAAGATCTTTGTGCCTCAGATTCATTACGATTTAGACCATCCTAAGTGATGAAATAATGCACACTTAATTGTAATAACAATTTTCTTTAGTTTCTCTGATGCCAGGGTTACTGTCAACATAGAGAAAATAGCATGGCCTTATTAAGAACATTAACATCATATACAATACACAGGGGAGGACTGTATTCCTTTATTGAAGCACCATCATCATAAGTATAAGGAATACTTGTTAATACACATCTGTCGCTGTGTAAGTTTAAAGACTATGATCCCTGACGCTTGAAAAAGTTATTTTCCCCCCCTTCAACATTTCATCTCCTAATATTACTTCTAGATATGGCAGGGTTTTTTAGTTCACATTTTTCATATGTGTAGGTCATCAACATTTTATTATTGAATGTCACATGAAAGGTGCACATCATCCATTAATCATGTAACCTCAAATTCCTGGGGAGCAATTACCTATTAGTATTCTAAATGCTTTTTAAGAATTGAAGCAATGTCTTTGGCAAGGTGAAATTGTAAGTAGAAAACAAAACAAAACAACAGCAACTGTACTGCTTTTAGAGGTGTGGAAATCAAAATCAGTTGAGCAGGATTTAAGAACTGGTTGAACTTCTCACTAACTGGTTGACTCTGAACAAATTATCTGTTTCTTCATTTTTGACATGGACATGATAAATGTGCTTATTTTACTGGGTTATTATTGGGTTAAAATGAAATAATATATGTGAAAGCACTTATTATTACTATTTTAAAAATCTCTCTGCCCCTCTTTCATCTATTACTGGAAATATGTTGATTTAAGTAATTCAATTTGTATGTGTGTGAGGGGGTAAGTAAAGGTATGGTCCATTCTAAAATACAACTTTCTTATGGTTTTCAGAGATTGGTTATGTATAATAGCAATTTTTTAACAGTTTCTAAGGTATATAACAACTGTATTGCATTTACATTCACATGTTGCCTAAAGGACCTCATACCATGGCCAAACAAGCAAGTTGCTTTCAATTAAGGATATCAGCTCAGCGCTTGTTGTTTACACATGACTATTTATGTATGAGTTGGGGGTTCATATTTTCAAAATGGATATTAGAAATAAGCAGCTTGATATTACAACAGATTTAGCCCTCTAAACTAATAAAAATACTCTGACTATTATATGACAGTATTGTAGATTTTTTTTTAGTTAATTTTCTATTACTCATAATGTATGGATATTCCTAATGATTCCATTAGAGTTTAAATAACAGAATTCAGCACAAATGCATTTTTACTGAGCGGAAGAAACATAATTTCTCCGGAACTGCAGCTGCTGTAGTTGACGATGGGGCTCTTCCTATCCCTTAGGGAGATTACTGTCTCTGCCAGCTGACTTAGTTTTTATACAGCCAGCGATTTATTAGATTGCTTTGCTCTTAAGTGTGATAATAGGCCTTATGCTTAGCAAGGTTTAGAGACTTCCAGTGCATTAATATTTTATGGCAATGACAGGCAAGACACATTTTGTTTACCTAACAAGACAAGCCAAGCCAGAGCTGCTGTGTATTGGAGATTAGCGCTTTCAACTCAGAGGAACCCTGCCAGTTATATATTTAGGGCTTTGCAATGGCTCTTATAATTGTAATCTAATCAGTAGCTTATTTGGTACATTGCTATTATGTGCAAAGAAATCATCATAGCTTTACAGTCTGGTCTTAATAGGAAGTAACCTCACTATTAAGTGACTAATGTTAACCGTGTAACGACAGTGAATTTTCTAATGACTTCTAGTGACAGATTTTATTTCATTTGGAAATCACTCAGCCATGAGCCAAAGCTTAGGTAAATAAACATATAACCAATTTTATTTAGAAGGGCCACTCAATTGATTTGATTCACCTACTAAGGAAAGGTATGTTGTGTAACCCTTGATTTCTGAAATTTTGTTGTCATTGCTGCTTTCTTATTTTACAAGCTGTGTAAGATAATGTAATTCTTGGGCCTCCTGCAGAATAGAAGTACAAATAACAATCCCAAGATGAAATAGACCAAGCAAGTTACTACAGTACCATTTAAATTTTGTTACTTTTCTTTATAAAGGAAAGTTAACAGTTGCATCAGTTTCCTTACTGGACAAACATCATTAGCCTCAGTGAGTAGTAAATGTTGGAATATTGATTCTCTCTAGTTTCAACTTCTCTTAGTATACCTAGCTCATATGTATATTTTAAACATAAAATTATATGTGCAACTTTTCTTCAGTGTTCTTAAAGACTGACTATTCCAACCAAATTATTAGGTATTTATTATTTGTAGCATTAAGCTGCATTTTATAGGTTAATAAATATACCTTTAGTTTAGATCCAAGATATTATAACTATAATTTAAATATACAGTGGAATTTGAAATTTCTCAGTTTGTTGACATCACCTCAGTGTAACCCTAACCCTAGGCATCATCTGCCCTGAGAAGACAGGGGCGTTTAGACAGGGACTGGAAATCTTCTATGAAATTGGCTAGAGTATACTTTGTGGGAGAGAGAAGAGGGGAAAAACAGACACAGGGTAGGAGTATGGGAATTGGACAATTGAAAGGGAAAGAAGCCTGAACATGTTGAAAAGTGAGTCAATGTGTGTTCAAAGCCAAAAAATGTCAAGTACATGTAGATTTAGAAGACTCACTCATACCCACAGTGTTCCAATGAGTCATAAACACAAACCACGTCGTGCCCTGCAGGGTCCCTCTGTGTGTTCATTACTCTTAATGCCATTCTGTGCAAGCCTCAGAGGAACACAGCCAACTCCCACATCTTGGAGTTAGTGTATTCTTGCTGCGGCTGGCACTTTGCCTGTGCTTGACTAAGTCTGCTGATGTTTATGAGAGAGTGCAAAAAATGGAAAACATTTGGTTTGAGTTGACAGATTGCTTTCTTGTTTAAAGTGGGGGGTGGAGTGGTTGAGGGGGGCGGGAATGAGTGTTATCACCTGGGCTAAAGTCTTGATAATTACAAATACGCGATAAGATGAAATCGATCCTTTGTGCAAATCATCAGGGTTTTTGTTGTTTTTTGGAGGTGGGGACTTCATGTGGAACCAGTGACAATTCTGAAGAATGCTCATCCACTAGGGTGTTGAAGTTGTGACTCCTCATTCAGGGCCTTTCTTCTTTCCCTGCAATTGCCTAAAGAGTGTTTATTGAAATGCTAGTTAATCAAATTTCAGTAAGGACCAATGCAGTCAGATTTATCTCGGTCTCTTCATCTTCTGTTTCTAATTTAGCTTTTAAGGAGTGCTTTTTGATTGCAGACCCCACAGAAGAAAAATCAGAGAGCTATGAGAGGAAGGCGTAGAGATTATGTTCAGCTTCATCAACTGGGAAATAAAGTGAAAGTAAATTTTTCAAGTACTGGAAAGGAGTAGAGACACATAGGCATGAACTCTGTATCAAGCATGATAGTTTAACTCTGTTCCCCACTTTATTCATGGGTTCAAGTCATATTTTTTTCTCTGCCTCCCTCCCCTTTTAAGGGCAATACGGTTCTCAAACTCCAGAGAAGCTCAAAATGCAACACTGTTGGGAAAGCACTGACTCTGGCTTTCTTCAGGGAATTTAGAGGCCCCATGACTTGGAGCAAATCACATGGCTGGTGATTAGCTTTGTCTCTGTTTTTACAAGTGATTAAAAAGAAAACCACTTCAATAATCCTCAGACCTCTGCTCTCTGCTGGGATCTCTTCCAACCAGGCCTGCTCAGTGGAACCCCTGGGAGGTAGAAAGCACACAGGCTCCAGGCCAAAAAATTAGGAAAAGCAACAAAGACACTGGAACAAAAAGTTCAATGTGAGCCAGAATTCAAGGGCATATTAACCTTTTTTTCCCTGGTTTGAACTCCCATTTGTTTTTCGGATCACCTTATCTCAGCTTTCAGGGGCTTCGCAAAACCTTACATGATTATTTTATATGTGTTTGCTTTGAACACGTAGACAGTTTGGCTCTGAGTTGCCACAGGATGACAACGAGATAATTTAAGTAGCCTGCGATTTTCAAGAGCCATAATCTTGAGTTCTCGGGGAAGTGGACGTGGCTCTTTCCTGGGTGAGCACTCTGAGATGAAGGAATTTCAAAACAGATTTCCCAAGTGGATGAGTTTCTTAGTCCTCAAACAAATAATAAATAAAACCTACATTCATTTAGTATTCTCTATGTTGACTTTATATTATTTTTAAATTAAAATACCCACATAAACTTAAAAAAAAAATCTAACTCAATTGCCTGACCAGTGGGGAAGGAAGTGTGTTCCAGGTTCTGAAGTCTGAATGCTGAGGTTGGAATCCTAACTCCACCACCTATTTTTTCTAAGATCTTAGGTGAACCACTGGCCTTTCTGGCCCCTCTTTCCTCATTTGTAAAATAGACATAATAATAAGGAAGGTGTCCTCCAGGGTTGTTTGGAGCCGTAAGGAAATAATATATATCACATATTTTACACAGTACTTAATAAAAATGACTGTATTATCTTTGGGGCAGGAAGCTTGCTTTATGCTTTTCTGTCTTCCCATATTATTGAGCTTTTTAGAGAAGACTGAATAAAGGATGATAGCTGTGGAATATAGTGATTTATAGTCACTATAGATTTTCTTGAACTCCTTTTTCACTTACAGGTAGATGATAAAATTACTGAGTCTCTTTTTTTATAAGATAGTATTGGGAGAATATTTCTTTTAGACAATTATAGTGTGTCTTCCCTTCTGTAAATCCCTAAAGTACCACACAATTGTCCATCCTGGAATCACAGTGGGTTTAATGTGTTTGAGAAGTTGAATATTTTCTTGTACTTATGGTCATATAAATGCAAACAAAGAGGGACTAAGGCTATATAAAGTAACATCTGTACTTAGAATTGCATTCATTTAATAATAATGTGTTATATCACTTTAAAAATACATTGAATTGCCATTTTTGTTTCACCCAGAAATATCCTGATGAAAAGAAAATCCAGGAATAATTATATGAATTCTGCACATAAGACTTGCTATTTTGTTTTATGCTGTTAGCTATTTAATACTACAAGTATTTGTACGTTGGTCAAAACATTAGAAATAATTAGCCTAAAATGTGTTTAAACCTCAACAGAAAACACTTGAGCTCTAAAAGATCTAAATATTTAATGAGATTTTTAAAAACCACAATTACAGCTTTTTGTAGAAAAGGAACTTTACCTCTGAGACCTGAAAAAGATTGTTTATTATATATAGAAAGAGACTTTTATATTTTTAACATATAATTTAATAAGAATTGTACCATTCCAATCTTAAAATCTACAGCTTGAGAAGAAAAACAGAAAAGTCATGTCAGAAAAATATTTTAGAAGGGTAGCACCTATGTATTTTTTAGGAAAATGTCCAAAGTATACAGAAGGCAGAAATCTTACTCAGACTGTTTTAGCTTATTGAATTTTCTGTGCCTCGAAAATCATAGCACAATTCTCTGGAGACACTTCTAAGGATGTATTACATCATAAAGTACACCAAGGATAGTAACCCATGTTATTAAACTGTCAACATATATTATACTACAATTTGTCCTCAATCCAATTCAACTAAAAAGCCACATTGTTGGCAGGAAGTTTAAAACATAAGACTGTTCTCTAATCATCTAAAGCCTAAGGTACTTTGGAGGGAAAATGCCGTAATAATCACTCTACTACTCCATAGCAGCATGTGTGAATTTCATTGGTTTTGTACAGCAAATGTTCAGCTATTACAAGAAAGGATTCACAAGGATTACCACTTAAAGGCTTTGACTAGTGATGCTGTAGATGTCTCATTTCACATCATATTAATAGTGGTTTTGTATAATAGTAGTAGGGAGAAATAAATCTTAGAAACTAGAATTTAAATCATGTTTAATTTTCACACAAATGTTTAACATAAGATCTGACAATGTAAGACTGCTGATACCATCTAACCTCACAATGATAGAAAGTCAGAGTATCCTTTTAAACTCTGAAATTTAGTAATCCACAGAAATGGGGACAAACTAGGTGCTGGTCAATATTTTTCACAAAACTTTATTTGTGAAATAGACAAGGTGTTCACAAAAAGGGGAATTTGCCAATGGAGATAAAATTTCCTGTTCACAGATGGTTGGTGGTTCACTTTCAGGTGACATCCTGTGTTGTCATGACCTTTTTCAGATGCTTACTTGCTAGGAGGATTTCAAAGTTAAGGGGAAAAAAGACATAAACCAAGTGGCACAAAATAATTTTTATTAAGATTTCGTCTTGGGAATAAGCAGAAAGGGTGGGGAAGCAGTGGAATGGGGGACTTATTTTCTTTAACCTAAACCATACCCACCAAAGAGATTGTAGGCATATCCCTGTGTACAGGTAGTGTTCAATATATATGGAAATATCAACATCATTTATTTTACTAGAAGCTATGTGTATAGTGTTGTGCTGTCTAATAGCATCAGGAAAATTTATGGCATGTGAAATTCAGTTCTTTTTTGTTTCTGTAAATAAGTTCTTTGTTTTCCCTTGCATAATTCAGTTGAGTTGGCTTGAAAACTGGGAAAACCTGTTAGGGTGAAGGCAATAGCTTCCCATGTGTCTTCCCTACATCCATTCCAGTCTTTGCCTTCTCCACCTGTGTGATTTTGGTAAAAAACAAATCCAGTGAAGTAAGTCTCTGCCCATTGCTTTCAATGTAAAAATGGAAATATCTAAGTGGCTTATAAGGCTTTGCGTGATCAGCCTTCTGTCAGATAATATAATTTCATTCAATTTAACATCACTGTATGTCTTATTTGCTATGTTCCAGTCATAGTCCAGAATTTGTCACTCACTCTGACAAATTCTTGCATTTTCATGTTGAAACCAACCGCCTCAAGACGTTCTTCCCTGACTTCCAGAGTGCTGTGTTCTCATAGTTCTGTGTATTTTCTTTTCTATGACTTCTATTGGTTTGCTTTCTATATTTATGGGAATATTTGTTCAACTGTCTCCTCATTTAGGATATCAGTTCCATGAAGGGAAAGGTATTATTTTGGAGCTTTTGTTTGTTTTTAAATGTTATCTCTCTAGGACCAAGCACTGTCTGGCTCATAGTTGACACTGGATAAACAGTTTTGTTTTGGTTTTTTTTGCGTTATGCGGGCCTCTCACTGTTGTGGCCTCTCCCATTGTGGAGCAGGCTCCGGACGCGCAGAGTCAGCGGCCATGGCTCACGGGTCTAGCAGCTTCGCGGCATATGGGATCTTCCCGGACCGGGGCACGAACGCGTGTCCCCTGCATCGGCAGGCGGACTCTCAACCACTGCGCCACCAGGGAAGCCCTGGATAAACAGTTTTTAAATAAATGAAATGGTGAATAATTGCAGTGAGTTTAACTAAACATATGAATCAATTTTTCTAGCAGTAACTGGAAAGCAATTGTCAACTCTAACATGTGCTAGCATTTCTTCTGTAAAATTTGTGATAACTTGGTGTCCTGGAAATGTATAATGAAGACAGATTGATATTATGGTGGAATCTGAAGATTTTTTATATTTGCAGCATCATGGGAGTTCTGTTATGGATGAATGCTTCCTTCCTCAGAGGAATACATTTTGATTGCTATTTCACCTTTAGAGTAAGTCCCCTACATACGAACCTTCAAGGTGCGAACTTTCAAAGATGCGAATGTGCGTTTGCATGTCCAATCACATAAATTAGTTCACGTGCCTGGTGTACATTGTCACGTGCATACATCCTCTACAAGTGGTTGTGCTTTTGTGTACTTTACTGTACAGTACAGTGTATTGTACAGTAGTACAGTATCTTTGTTTCAAGCCTAGGATATCTGGAAGCAAGCACAAAAGCAGTGGTGATGTAGCTGGTACTACTAAGAAGCACCAAGCGATAACGATGGAAACAAAAGCGAAAATAATTGACAGAGTGGAGTGAAGCAAAAAGATAGTAGATGTCACTTGTTCTTATAACATGAATCGTTTAACCGTTGGCACGATTGTAAAGAGCAAGGACAAGATCATGGAATATGTGAAGTCTGCTGTGCCGATCATATCGACAATAATATCGAAGAAATGTGGAAAAGTGATGGAGGAGATGGAGAAACTTCTCAGTGTGTGGAGGCTGGACCAGCATCAGCATGGAGTCCTGCTCAGCTTAATGCTGATTCGAGAGAAAGCTAAAAGCCTTTATGAAGACTTGAAGAAGAAACACGGTGAAGAATCAGAGGGCGCATCTTTAAATGCCAGCCATGGCTGGTTTCATCGGTTCAAGGCTAGAGCCAACCTTCACGATGTAAAAGTAAGTGGCGAGGCAGCAAGTGCAGATATGTAGCTGCACAGGAATTTCCTGAAACACTTCGAGAAATTATTGATGAAGGCGAGTATTTACCCGAGCAGACTTTTAATGTGGATTAGACAGAACTGTACTCGAAGAGGGTACCAGGAAAAGTTGATGCCAGGCTGTAAAGCAGCAAAGGATAGGCTAAATGTTGTTTGGTGGCAATGCTTCTGGTGATATGAAGCTGAAGCCTCTCTTAGTTTATCATTCAGAGAACCCAAGAGCCCTTAAAAACATAGCCAAGTGCTCCCTTCCTGTTGTGCGGAAGAGTAACCCCAAAGCCTGTGTTACACAGGCCATTTTCCAGAACTGGTTTTTCCACCACTTTATCTTGGAGGTAGAGAAACATTGCTTGGAGAAGGACTTCCCATTCAACATTCTTTTGCTGCTCTGCAATGCTCCTGGCCACCCCCCATTTGTGGGCAACTTTCATCCTAACATCAAAGTAGTACATCTGCCACCAAATACTAAGTCACTCATCCAACCTATGGACCAGGGATTAACAGCGACTTTTAAGAAATATTATTTACATCACACTTTTTGTCAGGCAGTAAAGGCAAGTGACGAATCAGGAACAACCTTGTGACAACTTTGGAAAGACTGTAACATTTACAAGGCTATAAAAAACATTGATTTTGCTTGGCATGAAGTTATGGCCGTCACCATGAATGGGGTTTGGAAGAAGCTTTGCCCAGAGTTTGTTCACGATTTTTGTGGATTTGAGAAGGTGGATGAGGAGTCCAAAGAAGTTTTCAGCAACTTAGTGTCCCTCAGGGAGAAGATGGAGCTAGATCTGCAAGAAGATGACTTCATTGAACTCCTTGCTATGCAACATGAGGAGCTTACTAACGAAGACCTGATGGAATTGGAGGCTCACAGAAAGGACAAAGAGACAAGAGGAAGAAGTATCTAAAGAACTGAAGAGATTCGCAACACAGGAAATGGCAAGGGGATTTTCTTTGTTTGAGGAGGCACTGTTAGTTTTTGAGGCACAGGACCCGAACATAGAACGGTGCACGAAGATTGCAGCAGCCATTCAGAATGCAATCCAGTGCTAGCATGTCATCTATGATGAGAAGAAAAGAGCTACTAACCAGACATCACTGGATTGTTTTTTCAAGAGTGTAGATAGAATTGAATCCAGCAAGGAACAAGAACCCGTGCCATCAACGTCAGGCATGAGTGAAATTGCAGCTTGCCCTCTGTCTCCTATTACTGATGATCCTTCAGCTCTACCATCTCCCACCTCCTCTCCCTCCTCCAGTCAGTAACTCTTCTTGCCTGTTCACTCGATGCCAGCCCCTGTATACCAGCTGTTGTACTGTACCACAGTACTTTTGAAGGTACTGTACTGTAAGATTAAAAATGTTTTCTTTATTTTTTTGTCTTTTTTTTACATATTATTTGTGTGAAAAGTTATCATAAACCTATTACAGTGCAGTATTATGTAGCCAATTGTGTTATCTGGGTACCTAGGCTAACTTTGTTGGACTTACGAACGAATTGGACTTATGAACGTGCTCTCGGAACAGAACTGGTTCATATGTAGGGGACTTACTGTATTTCTCAACTTCAGGATCTATCTGTCACCATGACAACACTGGGGAAACAGTCAGCCTACCACTGTGATCTTTGTTTCTAATTTAGAGATGTTCATCTTCAGAGATCTCTAGTCCCTTGTGGAAGAAATCTCCTGCCCCATCAGCATTAAAGTATCATGGTTTAACTCTACACCTTTGACAATGACAGTACCAGTTGGGTCTCTTAAATGTGCAGTCATATATCTGAATTACTCAGATTCTACAAACCAGTTAAGGTCATGGTGAAATGTTTTATGACAAAAGGATACATAATGACCAATAACCCAGTATATTTCTAAGGAATATAGGATGACAAATACAAACTAGACAGTACATTGCCTAATCCTTGAGAACAAGCAAGGAGAAATAGTGATGAGAGCTTCATCTTCAGACCTTTGCTGCCACGTTAGTAGAGAATCCAGAAACATGTCCCTCTTTCTGTTAAAGCCATCCTCCATTCGATTTAGTTGAGCTTTTAATTCTTATGGGTTAAAATGCAAACATCACCAGATAGAGTAGATGATTCCTTAAGGGTATTGTAGAATATCTTTCAGGTATATTGACATATTTACGGCATAATTTATCTAACATTTTAAAATCTATCAGAATTCCTTTTGATCTATAAGAATGGTGTTTAACATTTGTCCTTTTGTGTGTGCTATATGTAATTTTACCATTTTTTCCTGGAATGTTCCATTGACTACAGAACTGTGATCTTCCCAAACTCTTCTTTAAGTTATTGTGCATGGAGGTTCCCACACTAGAATTTTCTAGTGATTCCACTTTTAGACTATCTCAGGACATAGTTGAAGGAGTTTCCTGAAGTTAGGTGTTTAAGTACTCATGATTTGAATTTTCCTGATAAGTTGAAAGTTTCTGTGGAAGAGACAGCTAGCTGTCTGCCAGAGATTCATGTGCTTCGTCCATGGTGTAGAATTGTTGAGTCCCTGAATTACCTCTGGCAGAGAGACATCCTTGAACAAGAAAAGTATTTGTAAATTACAGGAGCAAAAAATAAACGTGTTCAGCCACTGAGATTTGTGTTAAGCTACTGAGATTTTAGGGTTTATCTGTTATAGTAGCTATTGTAACTTCACTAATATAATTCCTAACAATAAAAGTAATTGAGCTCAGTTGTAATACACAAATTTTTAAAATCAGAATAACTTCCTTAGCTGAAAAGTCGTAACTAGACTCTTTCTGACCACCCTTGGCTAATAATCCACTTCACACAGAAAAACACTGACCTACACTTATTTTCCTCTTAAATCTATCTCCAACTTCATAAAATATGTTTTCAGGGTCAAATTTTTTTAGTTGAATGTACAGTTTTCATACTTTTTCCTATGAGTAATTTTTGCTGAAAATAGGGGAAATTCATAATAAGCAAATGTGTATTTCTCTGATTCAGCCAGTGCCTTGCAGCATCCCATAATCTCTCTGTGATTCTGTAATTAAAGATATAAGACAGAGGAGTAAAAAAGATGAAAAGAATTCATGAGACGATCACATCTTAAAATATTCAAAATGAGTAACTGCATGATCTGCAAACAGCCTAAGTCTGTAACTCTTGCACAATGTTTTTTTTTTTGTATGTTTGTTTTCCATCTGGTAGCTATGAACGTCAGACAATCAAATTAACACAGGATTGTGGACTCATGGTCTAAAAGAAATTAGGTTACTTCCTAAATTTTAGCTGCCGCCACAGTTTGTCAATTCAAATGAATGTGTGTGTGTATGTGTATTAACACTCTTGTTTCCTTGACTTTTTTTTCAGTGTAGGGTTAGAGAAGATTATTTATAGACTAAGGTTTTAAAACCTGTATTGCCAACTCTTATATGTAACCCACTGTGTTTCATTGTTAGACTCAATATTAGATGCTATATCTTCATTCCTATATTTACAACTATTCAACATATTAATAAAATTTGTACATTGCTTGATTTCATAGAACTTTTTAATATGTTTGCCCTTTTTGTGCAGTAAGCATCCTCTCTTTTCCCTATACAGACACATGAATGTGTCTACAGTTTCATATTTGTACACAGATTGGAGGATACTCAGCTTTCGTGCTCTGTGACCTGGGAATAAGAACCAGGACAAAATTTACAAATTTATTTACCCGGATCATGTGTGAAGTAACATTTCCAGATGTGAATTTGAAAAGCAAAGAAGTAAGATGCTATGTAGGTGGAGCGACCAACAACAGCTGGCTTCCCTTTAGTGTAGGGTTAGGCTGCTTTGATTGAGTTAAGCAAGTCATAGTAGTCACTAGTAAGTTAGATTTCATTTTAATTTTCTCTCTTTCAAATAAGAGGGTTCTACTGGGTATACATCTTTGTGTTTGTGGTAACTGGATTTAATAATTAATTAAAAAAAATTTTTTTATTTTATTCAAGTATAGTTGATTTACAATGTTGTGTTAATTTCTGCTATACAGCAAATTGATTCAGTTATACATACATATATACATTCTTTTTCATTTTCTTTTCCATTATGATTTATCATGGGATATTGAATATAGTTCCCTGTGCTATACAGTAGGACCTTGTTTTCTATCTATTCTATGTATACTAGTTTGCATCTGTGAAGCCCAAACTCCCAATCCATTCCTCCCCCCATACCCCTCCCCCTTGATGACCACAAGTCTGTTCTCTGTGTCTGTGAGACTCTTTCTGTTTTGTAGATAAGTTCATTTGTGTCATATTTTAGATTCCATATGTAAGTGATATCGTATTATATTTGTCTTTTGCTTATGGACTTCACTCAGTATGATAATCTCTAGGTCCATCTATGTTGCCGCCAATGGCATTATTTCATTCTCCTTTATGGCTGAGTAGTATTCCATTGTATATATGTACCACATCTTCTTTATCCATTCATCTGTCGATGGACATTTAGGTTGCTTCCATGTCTTGGCTATTGTGAATACACAATAATTCATTTTAAATTATATTATCTTTGTTAAGGCTTGATTTTTTTTGGGGGGGAAATAGATAGACTTTAGCATGAGTTCATTTTCATACCTGCCTGCAGGCCATTTACTAAGAATTAGTGAAACATATAAATTCATTATTTTGTCTACATGATTATCTTATCATGATGCCAAGAGACTTTCTTAACAAATGCTTCTGGCAGCTTGATTGACTGGCTGAAGTATATTTTGGGAGAGGGCAGAAATAGCCACAGAGTAGCTACAACTGAGGTTTTGTTGTTTCTTAGTTTGTAACATTTAAAAAATCTTTTAAAAGTTGTGAAATACAACCCATTATATAAAAGTTTATAAAATGTAAACACATAGCAAGGTGAATAATTATAAAATGCAAACCCTTGTAAGCACTACCCAATCCAAGAAACAGAATATTGCTTATGGTCTTTATATTGCAATACATTTATGTATTTTTTCATAGATTCATATTTGGTTTTAGCTATCCTGTATTATGGTCTATCACTGATATGTGCACTTTTGAAAATAAATTATAAACGTTTTACCAATTATAGAGCAGAATTGTCTTTCTCAGATAAAACAGAAGAGTTCTCAGTTCACTTTTGGCATCAAAGATATGTCAGCGATAAGTTTGTTGATTTTCTTATCCTTTTTCATTTCTAAGTATCTCATCTAAGTATTTCTAAAGTTAGGTAATATACAAATCAAAAAAATAACAAGACATTCTACTCCACTCTAATTCAGGATTTGGATCACTATAGGAGATTGATGCTGTCTGTTCTCCTCTTTTTTTTTTTAAACATCTTTATTGGAGTATAATTGCTTTACAATGGTGTGTTAGTTTCTGCTTTATAACAAACTGAATCAGCTATACATTCACATATATCCCTGTATCTCCTCCCTTTTGTGTCTCCCTCCCACCCTCCCTGTCCCACCCCTCTAGGTGGTCACAAAGCACCAAGCTGATCTCCCTGTGCTATGTGGATGCTTCCCACTAGCTATCTATTTTACACTTGATAGCGTATATATGTCCATGCCACTCTCTCACTTCGTTCCAGCTTACCCTTCCCCCTCCCCATGTCCTCAAGTCCATTCTCTACATCTGCATCTTTATTCCTGTCCTGTTCTTACGTTCTTCAGAATGTTGTTTTTTTTTGTTGTTTTTTTTTTAGATTCCATATATATGTGTTAGCATACAGCGTTTTTCTCTTACTGACATATTTCACTTTGTATGACAGTCTCTAGGTCCATACACCTCACTACAAATAACTCAATTTTGTTTTTTTTTTATGGCTGAGTAATATTCCATTGTATATATGTGCCACATCTTCTTTATCTGTTGATGGATACTTAGGTTACTTCCGTGTCCTGGCTATTGTAAATAGAGCTGCAGTGAGCATTTACAATAGAGCTGAGCTATATTGTAAATAGAGCTGCAGTCATATATGACTCTTTTTGATTATGGTTTTCTCAGGGTATATGCCCAGTAGTAGGATTGCTGGGTCATATGGTAGTTCTATTTTTAGTATTTTAAGGAACCTCCATACTGTTTTCCATAGTGGCTGTATCAATTTACATTGATGATACAATGCAAGATGATTCCCTTTTCTCCACATCCTGTCCAGCAGTTATTGTTTGTAGATTTTTTGATGATGGCCATTCTTACTGGAGGGAGGTGGTACTTCATTGTAGTTTTGATTTGCATTTCTCTAATGCTTAGTGATGTTGAGCACCCTTTCATGTGTTTGTTGACAATCTTTATATCTTCCTTGGAGAAATGCCTATTTAGGTCTTCTGCCCATTTTTGGATTGGGTTATTTGTTTTCTTGATATTGAGCTGCATGAGCTGCTTGTATATTTTGGAGATTAATCCTTTGTCCATTGCTTCATTTGCAAATATTTTCTCCCATTCTGAGGTTTGTCATTTTGTCTTGTTTATGGTTTCCTTTGCTATGCAAAAGCTTTTAAGTTTCATTAGGTCCCATTTGTTCATTTTTGTTTTTATTTCCATTTCTCTAGGAAGTGGGTCAAAAAGGATCTTGCTGTGATTTATGTCATAGAGTGTTCTGCCTATGTTTTCCTCTAAGAGTTTTATAGTGTCTGGCCTTACATTTAGGTCTTTAATCCATTTTGAGAATATTTTCGTGTATGGTGTTAGGGAGTGTTCTAATTTCATTCTTTTACATGTAGCTGTCCAGTTTTCCCAGCACCACTTATTGAAGAGGCTGTCTTTTCTCCATTGTATATTCTTGCCTCCTTTGTCAAAAACAAGGTGACGATATGTGTGAGGGTTTATCTCTGGGCTTTCTATCCTTTTCCATTGATCTATATTTCTGTTTTTGTTCCAGTACCATACTGTCTTGATTACTGTAACTTTGTAGTATAGTCTGAAGTCAGGGAGCCTGATTCCTCCAGCTCCGTTTTGCTTTCCAAAGATTGCTTTGGCTATTCAAAGTCCTTTGTGTTTCCATACAGATTGTGAAATTTTTTGTTCTAGTTCTGTGAAAAATGCCATTGGTAGTTTGATAGGGATTGCATTGAATCTGTAGATTGCTTTGGATAGTATAGTCATTTTTACAGTGCTGATTCTTCCAATCCAAGAACATGGTATATCACTCCATCTGTTTGTATCAACCTTAATTTCTTTCATCAGTGTCTTATAGTTTTCTGCATACAGGTCTTTTGTCTCCTTAGGTAGATTTATTTCTAGGTATTTTATTCTTCTTGTTGCAATGGTAAATGAGAGTGTTTCCTTAATTTCTCTTTCAGAATTTCATCATTTTTCATTAGGGTATAGGAATGCAAGAGATTTCTGTGCATTAATTTTTTATCCTGCTACTTCACCAAATTCATTGATTAACTGTAGCATTTTTCTGGTAACATCTTTAGGGTTCTCTATGTATAGTATCGTGTCATCTGCAAACAGTGACAGTTTTTCTTCTTCTTTTCCAATTTGGATTCCTTTTATTTCTTTTTCTTCTCTGATTGCTGTGGCTAAACTTCCAAAACTATGTTCAAGACTAGTGGTGAGAGTGAGCAACCTTGTCTTGTTCCTGATCTTAGTGGAAATGGTTTCAGTTTATCACCATTGAGGATGAGCTGGCTGTGGGTTTGTCATATATGGTCTTTATTATGTTGAGGTAAGTTCCCTCTATGCCCACTTTCTGGAGGGTTTTTATCATAAATGGGTGTTCAATTTTGTTGAAAGCTTTTTCTGCATCTATTGAGATGATCATATGGTTTTTATCCTTCCATTTGTTTATATGGTTTATAACATTGATTGACTTGTGTATATTGAAGAATCCTTGCATTCTTGGGGTAAACCCCACTTGGTCATGTTGTATGATCCTTTTAATGTGCCACTGGATTCTGTTTGCTAGTATTTTGTTGAGGAATTTTATGTCTAAGCTCATCAGTGATATTGGCCTGTAGTTTTCTTTTTTGTGACATCTTTGTTTGGTTTTGGTATCAGGGTGATGGTGACCTTGTAGAATGACTTTGGAATTGTTCCAACCTCTGCTATAGTTTGGAAGAATTTGAGAAGGATAGGTGTTACCTCTTCTCTAAATGTTTGATAGAACTCTCCTGTGAAGCCATCTGGTCCTGGGCTTTGTCTGTTGGAAGATTTTCTTTTTCTTTTTTTCTTTTTGCTGTACACGGGTCTCTCACTGTTGTGGCCTCTCCCTTTGTGGAGCACAGGCTCTGGATGCGGAGACTCAGCAGCCATGGCTCACGGGCCCAGCCGCTCCGCGGCACATGGGATCTTCCCAGACCAGGGCACGAACCCGTGTCCTCTGCATCGGCAGGCGGACTCTCAACCACTGCGCCACCAGGGAAGCCCTGTTGGAAGATTTTTAATCACAGTTTCAATTTCAGTGCTTGGATTGGTCTGTTTATATTTTCTATTTCTTCCTGGATCAGTTTCAGAAGGTTGTGCTTTTCTAAGAATGTGTCCATTTCTTCCAGGTTGTGCATTTTATTGGCATATAGTTGCTTGTAGTAATCTCTCATGAACCTTTGTATTTCTGCCATGTCAGTTGTTACTTCTCCTTTTTCATTTCTACTTCTGTTGCTTTGAGTCTTCTCCCTTTTTTTCTTGATGAGTCTGGCTAATGGTTGATCAATTTTATCTTCTCAAAGAACCAGCTTTTAGTTTTTTGATCTTTGCTATCGTTTCCTTTATTTGTTTTTCATTTATTTCTGATCTGATCTTTATGATTTCTTTCCTTCTGCTAACTTTGAGGTTTTTTGTTCTTCTTTCTCTAATTGCTTTAGGGGTAAGGTTAGGTTGTTTATTTGAGTTGTTTCTTGTTTCTTGAGGTAGGATTGTATTGCTATAAACTTCTGTCTTAGAACTGCTTTTGCTGCATCCCATAGGTTTTGGGTCATCATATTTTCATTGTCATTTGTTTCTAGGTATTTTTTGATTTTGTCAGAGATCTCTTCGTTATTTAGTAGTGTACTGTTTAGCCTCCATGAGTTTATATTTTTTTACAGATTTTTTTTCGTGTAATTGATATCTAGTCTCATAGTATTGTGGTCGGAAAAGATACCTGATATGATTTCAATTTTCTTAAATTTACCAAGGCTTGATTTCTGACCCAGGATATGATGTATCCTGGAGAATGTTCCATGAGCACTTGAGAAGAAAGTGTATTCTGTTGTTTTTGGATGGAATGTTCTATAAATATCAGTTAAGTCCATCTTGTTTAATGTATCATTTAAAGCTTGTGTTTCCTTATTTATTTTCATTTTGGATGATCTGTCCATTGGTGAAAGTGAGGTGTTAAAGTCCCCTACTATGATTGTGTTACTGTCGATTTCACCTTTTATGGCTCCTAGCATTTGCCATATGTACTGAGGTTCTCTATGTTGGGTGCATAAATTTTTACAATTGTTATATCTTCTTGGATTGATCCCTTGATCACTATGTAGTGTCTTTCTTTGTCTCTTGTAATAGTCTTTATTTTAAAGTCTATTTTGTCTGGTATGAGAATTGCTATTTTTTTTTTTTTTTTGCGGTACGCGGGCCTCTCACTGTTGTGGCCTCTCCCGTTGTGGAGCACAGGCTCCGGATGCGCAGGCTCAGTGGCCATGGCTCACAGGCCCAGCTGCTCCGCGGCACGTGGGATCTTCCCAGACCAGGGCACGAACCCATGTCCCCTGCATCAGCAGGCGGACTCTCAACCTCTGTGCCACCAGGGAAGCCCTCCAGCTTTCTTTTGATTTCCATTTGCATGGAATATCTTTTTCCATCCCCTCACTTTCAGTCTGTATGTGTCCCTAGGTCTGAAGTGGGTCTCTTGTAGACAGCATATATATGGGTCTTGTTTTTGTGTCCATTCAGCCAGTCTATGTCTTTTGGTTGGAGCATTTAATCCGTTTATATTTAAGGTAATTATCGATATGTATGTTCCTATTACCATTTTCTTAATTGTTTTGGATTTGTTATTGTAGGTCTTTTCCTTCTCTTGTGTTTCCTGCCTAGAGAAGTTCCTTTAGCATTTGCTGTAAAGCTGGTTTGGTGGTGCTGAATTCTCTTAGCTTTGGCTTGTCTGTAAAGTTTTTAATTTCTCTGTCAAATCTGAATGAGATCCTTGTTGTGTAGAGTAATCTTGGTTATGGGTTTTTCCCTTTCATCACTTTAAATATGTCCTGCCACACCCTTCTGGCTTGGAGAGTTTCTGCTGAGATATCAGCTGATAACCCTATGGGGATTCCATTGTATATTATTTGTTGCTTTTCCCTTCATGCTTTTACTGTTTTTTTCTTTGTATTTAATATTTGATAGTTTAATTAATATCTGTCTTGGCATGTTTCTCCTTGGATTTATTCTGTATGGGACTCTGTGCACTTCCTGGACATGATTGACTATTTCCTTTCCCATATTAAGGAAGTTTTCAACTATAATCTCTTCAAATATTTTCTCAGACCCTTTCTTTTTCTCTCCTTCTTCTGGGACCCCTATAATTTGAATGTTGGTGTGTTTAATGTTGTCCCAGAGGTCTCTGAGACTGTCCTCAATTCTTTTCATTCTTTTTTCTTTATTCTGCTCTGTGGTAGTTATTTCCACTATTTTATTTTCCAGGTCACTTATCCATTCTTCTGCCTCAGTTATTCTGCTATTGATTGCTTCTGAAGAATTTTTAATTCCATTTATTGTGGTGTTCATCATTGTTTTTTAGCTCTTTAGTTCTTCCAAGTCCTTGTTAAACATTTCTTGTATTTTCTCCATTCTATTTCCAAGATTTTGGATCATCTTTTCTATCATTACTCTGAATTCTTTTTCCGGTAGACTGCCTATTTCCTCTTCATTTGTTTGGTCTGGTGGGTTTTTAATTTGCTCCTTTCATTTGCTGTGTATTTCTCTGTCTTGTCATTTTGCTTAACTTACTGTGTTTGAGGTGTCCTTTTTGCAAGCTTTATGTTCATAGTTCCTGTTGTTTTTGGTGTTGGTTCAGTGGGTTGTGTAGGCTTCCTGTTGGCGGGGTCTGGTGCCTGTGGGTGAGGTTGGTTCAGTGGGTTGTATTAGGCTTCCTTGTGTAGAGGACTGGTGCCTGTCTTCTGGTGGATGAGGTTGGATCTTGTTTTTCTGGTGGGCAGGACCGTATCTGGTGGTGTGTTTTGAGGTGTCTGTGAACTTATTATGATTTTAGGGAGCCTCTCTGCTAATAGGTGGGTTGTGTTTCTGTTTTGCTAGTTGTTTGGCATGGGGTGTCCAGCTCTGTAGCTTGCTGGTCATTGAGTGGAGCTGGGTCTTAGCATTGAGATGGAGATCTCTGGGACAGCTTTCACCCTTTGATATTACATGGGGTCTGGAGGTCTCTGGTGGGCCAATGTCCTGAACTCGGCTCTCCCAACACAAAGGCTCAAGCCTGAGACCTGGCTGGAGCACCAAGACGCTGTTGGCCACACAGTTCAGAAGAAAAGGGAGAAAAAAAAAGAACGAAAGAAAAAAAAAAGGTATTAAAATAAAAAATATTATTAAAAATAAAAATATAAATAAATAGGGCTTCCCTGGTGGTGCAGTGGTTGGGAGTCCACCTGCTGGTGCAGGGGATGTGGGTTCTTGCCCCGGTCCGGGAGGATCCCACATGCCGCGGAGCGGCTGGGCCCGTGAGCCATGG
>NW_006770421.1:683700-699579 GCF_000442215.2 Lipotes vexillifer | reverse complement strand
GCGTTCAAAAAAAAAAAAAAAAAAAAAAAAAAAAAAAAATATATATATATATATATATATATATATATATATATAAATAATGAAAAAAAGAAAGAAAGACAAGAACAACCAAACTAATAAACAAATCCACCAGTGGTAACAAGTGTTAAAAACTATACTAAAAATTAAAAAAACAAAAACAAACAAAAAAGACAGACAGAACCCTAGGACAAATGGTAAAGGCAAAGCTATACAGGCAAAATCACACAATGAATCATACACATACACACTGACAAAAAGGGAAAAAGGAAAAAAATATATATATATAAAACAAAAAGGAAGAGAGCAACCAAATCAATAAACAAATCTACCAATGATAATAAGCTCTAAATACTAAACTAAGATAAACATAAAACCAGAAACAAATTACATGCAGAAAGCAAACCCCAAGTCTACAGTTGTTACCCAAGTCCACCGCCTCAATTTTGGGAAGATTTGTTGTCTGTTCAGGTATTCCACAGTTGCGGGGTATATCACATAGATTGTGGAGAGTTAATCTGCTGCTCCTGAGGCTGCTGGGAGAGATTTCACTTTCTCTTCTTTGTTCGCACAGCTCCTGGGGTTCTGCTTTGGATTTGGCCCTGCCTCTGCATGTAGGTTACCTGAGGGTGTCTGTTCCCAGCCAGACAGGACGGGGTTAAAGGAGCCACTGATTAGGGGTCTCTGGCTCACTCAGACCAGGGGGAGGGAGGGGTACAGAATGCGGGGTGAACCTGCAGCGGCAGAGGCCGGCGTGACGTTGCAACAGCCTGAGGTGCGCTGTGTGTTCTCCTGGGGAAGTTGTCCCTGGATCATGGGACCCTTGCAGTGGCGGACTGCACAGGCTTTCGGGAGGGGAGGTGTGGATAGTGACCTGTGCTTGCACACAGGCTTCTTGGTGGCTGCAGCAGCACCCTTAGCATTTCATGCCCGTTTCTGGTGTCCGTGCTGATAGCTGCGGCTCGTGCCCATCTCTGTAGTTCATTTGGCCCACGCTCTGAATCCCCTCTCCTCTTGTACCCTGAAACAATGGTCTCTTGCCTCTTAGGCAGCTCCAGACTTTTTCCCGGACTCCCTCCCAGCTAGCTGTGGCGCACTAGCCCCCTTTAGGCTGTGTTCATGCAGCCAACCCCAGTCCTCTCCCTGAGATCTGACCTCCGAAGCCCAAGCCTCAGCTCCCAGCCTCCACTCTCCCTGGTGGGTGAGCAGACAAGCCTCTCAGGCTGGTGAGTGAGTGCTGGTCGGCAGTGATCCTCTGAGTGGGAATCTCTCTGCTTTGCCCTCTACACCCTTGTTGCTGCGCTCTCCTCCGTGATTCTGAAGCTTCCCCCCCCCGCCCATCCCCCATGTCCACCAATGCAGGGGATTCCTAGTGTGTGGAATCCTTTCCTCCTTCACAACTCCCTCCCACTGGTGCAGGTCCCGTCCATATTCTTTTGCCTCTGTTTTTCCTTTTTTCTTTTGCCCTACCCAGGCACATGGGAAGTTTCTTGCCTTTTGGGAAGTCTGAGGTCTTCTGCCAGCCATCAGTAGTTGTTCTATGAGTTGTTCCACATGTAGGTGTATTTTTGATATATTTCTGGGGAGGAAGGTGGTCTCCATGTCTTACGCCTCTGCCATCTTGAAGGTCCCCCCTCCCCCCCAGCTCCTTCTTAACAATATTCACAGCTGCTTAGAAGACGTGCCAATCTAATTGTTTTTACTGCTTATTATGAACATGTTGCTTCTTTTCTCAAGGAACTATACTTGTTACCTGTTAGCATGAGGATTTGATTTAAGCTGTTCATTTTTTATACTCAAAATGAACTACTCAGTTGTCATTATTTAATCTCTTGCTGCCCTTAGAAGGGAATAAGAAGTTCTCGTTTGTTAATTATTCATATCACACTTTACTACAGCATTTCCTAACCATTGTCTTTTTGTTGTGCTATTTGGACTTTGCAAATGTGCTGCACAACTGTTTCTCAGTGGGCTTTTTCTCAACAGAGGGTAGAGTTGATTTCAGTTAAGCATGTTGCATCAGTCATTAGAAAGTAGATTTCATTTTATTTTCTCTGTTTCAAATACAAGGTTTATATTGGTTGTACAATTTGTGATAAACTGGTGTTTGTATGTACATTTTCAGTTATATTTCCTTGTCAAATCTTGATTTTTAGTAGATAGGTAAAGTTTTAGATGAGTTCATCTTTGTACTTACATCCTGGACACTTAAGAGTTAGTGAAATATATAAATTCATTATTTTATTTCACCTTTGCCATTATGTGAGCTTTTATAGAAAATGTGCACAAACTAAGAAGTATACAGAAAAAGTGAGCAAAAGCTCTACTGCATTTAAGTGCAAAGTGGATGTGTTTGGTTTTGATATACAGTTTGGGATTTATAGCACAGAGGAAAAAATTAGTTTGGAGCTCAGGATAAGGTTGGGACTAGAAATCCATGTTTACGATTTGCCTATAAAAAATGAAAAGATGCTCAACATTGCTAATTATTAGAGAAATGCAAATCAGAACAGCAATGAGGTATCACCTCACACTGGTCAGAATGGCCACCATCAAAAAGTCTACAAATAATAAATGCTGGGGAAGGTGTGGAGAAAAGGGAACCCCCCTACACTGTTGGTAGGAATGTAAATTGATGCAGCCACTGTGGAAAACAGTATGGAGCTTCCTAAAAAATCTAAAAATAATTACCATATGATCCAGCAATCCCACTCCTGGGCATATATCTGGAAAAGATGAAAGCTGTAATTTGAAAAGATACACACACCCCAATGTTCATAGCAGCACTATTTATAATAGCCAGGATATGGAAGCAACCTAAGCGTCCATAACAGATGAATGGATAAAGAAGATGTGATACACACACACACACACACACACACACACACACACAATGGAATATTACTCAGCCATAAAGAATGAAATAATGCCATTTTTCAGCAACACCGATGGACCTAGAGATTATCATACTAAGTGAAGTAAGTCAGACAAAGACAAATGTCATATGATATCACTTATATGTGGAATTTTAAAAATTATACAAATGAACTTATTTATAAAATAGAAATAGACTCATGGACATAGAAAACAAACTTATGATTACCAAAGTGGAAAGGGTGGTGGGAATGAGGGATAAATTAGGAGTTAGGGATTAACAGATACACATTACTATATATAAGATAAATAAACAACAAGGACCTACTGTATAGCACAGGGAACTATATTCAATATCTTGCAATAACTTATAAAGGAAAAGAATCTGAAAAAGAACATATATGTGTATGTAAATATATATATATATTTGAATCACTTTGCTGTATACATGAAATTAACACAACAGTGAAAATAAACTGTAATTCAATAAAAAAATAGAATAATAATCAAAGCCATGATTTTGACTAATGTTTGTATCATGTTCATAGGTACAGAGCTTACCTTAGCTTCCAACCCCCAACAAATTATTCTAGGCATTAAAAATAAGAGGTGAAGTTCTAACAAAATAATAGATTTAATGTTATATTCCTATTGTCATAGGTCTTTGCTTTGGCCATAGCTGAAGGAATGAAATTGAATTATTTGGGACTTACTACAGTCAGGTGGCCCATGAAGTTTATCCTTGTTTCAGTTTATGGTAGTCATATAGATGTGATTTTGCTTAGTTTACAACATTCCACTCAGGTTTATACTATGTTGATTATTTAGAAATACATCTGTTGGATTCAGAATTCCAGAGAGCCGAAAGCACATAATGATCTTTGAAATATATATATTTTTTCCTTCTATTCATCATCTTATTATTGTGATTTGAAAAACATCTGAGTTTTCTTATTTTATGTTCACAAATGCCGTGGGAGTGAAGTATTGTAGAATATATATTATTAAGCACTTTTGATGCATGCAGAAATAGACACTCAGAAACATAAAATGACATGGCAAGATGACCCAGTTTATAAGTGACAGAGTCAGAGCTTGAATTCAGGGATTCTGCACTCAGGATTTATATTTATGCAAACAAGAGTTTATTATACATCATACTGAGAGATGTAGTCAGTTGTATTAGTTGACAGTTGAAGGTTTTCGTTAATATATATTTTTAAAAACATGTATTTCAAGGTATCAATCTGTTTTATAGCTGAGAAAGTTATGGCAGAAAAAGTGTCTGAGTAGCTCAGGGTCAATGTATTCAGAGGGAGTAGTTGTTGGCACACTAAAATTTTTACTTTTAGGCCACAGAGAATGATGGAGATTGTATTTTTGAACCTAGAAATACGCTATACATTGTAGTTCATTATAAAACGGATGTTAGCCCAAGTTGAAAGGGAAATTTATGTATGGAAGCATTCTTTTTATTTTTAAAAATGCTTATCAATCTTTTAATAAAACATAATAAGTAAAATAGTAATAGTGCAATTAGCTGTATTTTTATATCTTAAATGTTGCAAAAATAAAAATATCAAGTGGGTTAGGTTATCAAACAACCTTTTACAAACATGTAATGTAATCCAAAGTCCCAAAGAGACTTTAAATTGGGGTTCATAGTAAAGTGTGCCATTTGGTTATAGAGAAATTAAACAAAGAAGTCAATTGTCATTATTAGTGCAGGGCTTACTCTAAATTAATGGTGTACGCTGTTAATGAACTATTGCTGCAAAACTAATAGAGCCGGAGAAGCAAGTGCTATTTCCAGCACTGTACACATTCTCCTAACATAATCAAGTAGTCCAGTACCCAACTATGAAAGTTGTATTGATTTGGGCAGTTTTTAAAAACAGTTAGTTAAAAAGGCAGTGTCTTCCACAGGCGAAAACGATGTGATTAACAAAAGTCATTTTATTTTCAATTTTCAAAATATATATCTCAGCCTGCAGAGAGTGTGAAAAATACATCTTAACATAATTGGCTCAGGAAAGCAGCCAAGGAAAAACTTCATATGCAGGTAGCAGAATAAACATGATAATTATTTGTTCTGTAGAATACATTCTTCAAAACTTCACTGGGATTTTAAAACTCTCAATTACCTTTATCTAATTTTGGTAAATGGCACACATTTGTCACTGAAATTGTTTTCAATATTTAATATTTAATTATAAATGAAGATCATTCATTTTTTTAAAAGAATACTCCCTTTTGAACCAATGGCATGCATTTCAAGGGATAATATTCAGGAGAATGTTCTAGTATAAGTAGAAGCTGTGGCTTCCCTCATTTAATTAATAGTGGTTCTATCTACATCTTTTCTCTTTATGTTGGTAGGTAAAGCAGAGAGACCTTGTCTTTTCTCAAGTATGTTTGTACTTGGTTGTGGTGTTGGCAGTGGTGGTGGAGAGGGTCCTGGGTTTTTGACCCACGTGGAGGAGCTTGACACTGCCTAAAGTAGGTAACCAAGAATATCTTTTATGACTTTTGAAGTTGATCCAAGGTATCATCCTCTCTTCTTCCCCTGAAAAAAACCCCAACATTATGCCTTCCAGTCAGGAACACGACAAGCTGTTTTCACGCTGTTTTAACACAGAGGGAGTAACCATAAATAATTTTCCAGGAAGGATTGAATTTTTAGAAGTATCTATTCATACCGACTCTAAAACTAAATTTTTCAGAAAGGAAAAAAATTGGAATTTCTGAGGGAAATTAACCCAGTGGTTCTTGATGTTACCAGACACAACACTCTGTTAAAAAAAAAAAAAAAAAAAAAAAATTGAAGAATGCCTTTTTACTATCTTGCAGTGAAAAGCATACATAATATAAGCTATCCACACACCCCATTAAAATATTGATAAAACATCTTAATTACAATAGAAAGGAGAAATTGTGGAAAGCAATTTATAGTCAAATATTTTAATATATGTAAATTCATATGTATCTTTATACCCGAAGATCTGTTGAAGTGGTGGGATCCTCACACCCACATGTAGAATCACTATGACTATGACAGCTGTGCACGTGGACTCTGCCATGACAACACCAGTGCCACAACACAATTTTCTGAATTGGTGGGCCATTATTAGTAAACTTGCAGACAGAACAAAGTGCAGTTGTCCTTTACTTTACACGGGAGCTGTATTTTTGGAAAAATCATTGCATACTAAAACTCTGCATAAATAATTTGCTTTTATATGTAAAACACGACTGGTATCTAGGTTCACAAAATTATAAACAAGGTTTTTACCTATATGACATTTCAAACTTGTATGGGGACATGGGACAAGACTTGATTTTGCAATATTCTCCATAATGTTGAAGGATGTCAAGCTTCCCCAGCCCCTGGCTTCCAAAAAATTCTGGTACCATCCGCCATCATGGAGCAAACAAAAAGTGCCCTTACATGTTTGCTCAATTTGAGGGAACACTTTCTTTTTTTTTAAATTGTAAATTCTGATATGCCTTTTTCTATTAGTTATTAAGACATTGTTGTTGCTGGAACATTCATGGTATTTTGATCCAGACCTTACATGTAAGGAAAATTAAGGCCAGAGGGAGTAATTATGCATTTTCAAAATATTAAAACAGAACATTTAGCAAAACAATATCAAAGCACCAACCACGTATCTACCAAAATAGCTATCTGGCAGAGTAAGTGAAGAATTATAAAGAAACAGGCAACACAACACTCCAGCAATAATTTTCACTTTTCAACCATGTGTTTTGGCAACATATGTTGGCCTAGTAATACGCCCAAAGCAGCACTGGGCTGGATCCAGTCCCAGCTCTGTCACAGATTAGTTATGGTACTTGGATAAGTCACTTACCCCCTGTCTGTGTACTTTTCTCCTCTACAAAATGGAATAATGCTCACTCCATCTACCTCACTATTAGGACACAGTAGTACCTCATGTGAAAATATAATATTTAGTACTGACAGTCCAGAATGCATCTTGTTAAGTCTCCATTTAGTATGTGATCTATTTATCTTTATTGCCATTTTGGTTTGCAATATGTATTGCAGGCTTTATACAGCTGAAAGATATGAAACAGTGAATGATGTTTGAACTTATGCTATAAAATGATCTACCTACAGGTTAGTAAGTAGTTAACCTGAGAAGTCTATATACAGTATGTGGATATATGTAAATATCTGTAAATATATTGGACACACAAAGTTTTTCAGCTCCTTGGTTTTCAAAGTACAGTTCGGGCACTCCTCTGGGTCCTTGTCACTCTTTCAAGATATCTGCAAGGTCTAACGTTTCTCATAATAGTACAAAGTCCTGGTTTGCCTTTTCACTCCTTCTCTGGGAGTGGACAATAGCATCTTCCAGACACCTAATGACATTGTAGGGGTTTGGAGTAGAAGCAGATGGGAGGATCTACCTGTCTTCTGTTCAGCGCCATGAGCCGCAAAGTGTAGTGTCACTCTTCTCACTAAATTTATACGTATATATGAAAAAATATCTTACTTTAAATTTCTAATGCAATAAACATCAGTAAGTACAACCCCACATTCTTGAAGTCTTTTATCCTCTTAATTTTTAAGAGGTGAGGTGTTCCTGAGACTCAGAAGTTTGAGAACCACTAATTTAGATTATACTCAAATTCTCTCCTCATGAAAGAACTGGCAGAACTGGATTTTCTATGGGAAGGTGTCTATTTCCTTGTCCTGTTTGAAGGTTCATCATAGTCCTCATTCTGCAGTCTCTTTAGGTTCTTTGTGAATCATTTTGATCTGTGTGGGAACAGTTGCTTTTTTATAACAGAATTGTTATAGCAAATGCAAAAATACTTCAGCCCTCTATCTGTAAATGCTGTCTTCTCAGGTGGCAATCTGCATTCCTCTGGTCTACATAATCTGCAAAATGCCCAAACTTGCCTCCTCTTCATCCACACTGATGTAACACACAGCTCATTCTGCCTCAAGAGTTACAGTGAAGCAATGGATGGATTTTATCATCATTGACTTTTTGGCAGAAAAAAAAATCACATCTATGAACTGCAGTAATGGCACCACTCTGCAGAAATAATTGAGTTTGTGGGCTTCTTGTATGTGGGTCCCTGCCACATTCCTGATTGCTGCAAACCAGAGACTGAGCATTTCACTCTGTGACCATGTTGCACAGTCTGTAAAGTCTAGTATGAAATGTGTAAAGCACCTGATGAATACAAAGATAGATTATAAATCAGGTTTCTTTTATTTTTCCTTTTTATTCAAATATTTTTCTTTTCTTTAAACAGGGTTAGTCTTGAAAGGTAGATTGCTTTGTTATGTTTTAATCAAGTCCCTAGGTAGCTGCTATATATTTGCAATAAATTAATATGTACCTACTGCACAGTTGATAGTATTCTCTGCAATGGATCTAATCCTACTTTTAAGCAAACAGAACTGTATTGGCCAGATTGTGTAATAGTTTTTTCCCACATACTTTTTTTTTTTTTGTACCGTCACGTTAGGAGGTGCTGACATATTTTTATAAATTATTTTGCCCAATAAAGGAGGATCTTGTCAGTTCCCAATTTATGACTGGCTTACATACACAAAGAGATAGCAGAGACCCCAAATGGAAGACCCGACCCAGGTCTCTGTGGAGGGGGCTCCTCGTGCCCCCGCTACTGCCAGCTGAGGATGCTTAAACAAGGAATAACCAGAACATTTCCTACTTGCTGTTTCAGAGAGACCTAGGGCCCTGTAGAGCCCTGATCAGAGGTTCTGAAATCTCATAAGTCAAGGGAACCCTGTACACTATGATCCCCACTTAGAGATTCACAGAGGATGTCCCATATTGAAAATCCTAAAAATCCCAGAGGACAGAACTCTGCTTCACTATATTTAATCCAACACTTCTTCAACTTCATTAGCCACAAAAAGCTTTTATGAAAGAACATGTTTAAACAAATCCTAGGATACTTCTGTATGGCAGGACATCATTTGGAAAATAAGGACTAAGAGGAAATCTAGCTCTTAAGTAGTTATGGAGAATTACCATATTTTTGTTGCCCATAAGTGTCCACCTTGCCTTCTTCTTCCTACCGGACTTGTTCCAGGTACCACCAAGCAGAGATTGATCTTGTAGCCATAGCTAGAGGACAGGGTGGATTTTCTGACAGGAGCTATGACATCCACATGTGTATGCCTGGCTGAACTAGTTAGCACAGTACTATATGGCCAATATGTGATGCATTTTATGGACTGCTACAGAAGAGCTTGTTCTGAATTGTAAATATCTACTTAATATTAAATGCTTAAAAGATAACTAGTTAGAAAATTGGAAACTGGTCGCATTAAACTTTTACCTTAATGTTTGGAGAGTCAATATAACTTCAATGTGTTAAGAGCAAAGGAAATATTTTAGCAAAAGAAAGGGGCAATTTAGGATGAGAAGAAAAATGAAGCTTTTTAGTCCAATGCACTATTGAATTTGGGTCACAAATGGCAAGCTTCCTTATATATGTCCTGCAGAGGGGCCAATCATCATCAACAAATATTTCTTAAAAAAATATCTGGCTATGTAACACTAAATTCGTTTTTCAGAGGCAAGACTGTATGATGGAATATATCCATGTGAACATATTGTACATAGCTTGTAGGACCTAGGAAAATATACATTCATCCATTGTTAGTTTTCTCTTCCAAATCTCCCACTACCAGAATTGTAATTTTAGAGCAATTAAATGCCAAGAGAACCGATCTGTGAAAATGCTGACTCAATATAAAACTGATATTACATCTTAAATATATCTGAGCTGCCAAGCCTCCCCTGGAATTCAGCTAACATGTTAACTGAAAGAAAGGATACTCCAAAATTAACTTCAAAAATATACTTAAAAAATCTTTTGGAGGCTTGTCTATCCAAGCGGCTCCAGGGAATTAACTTATCCCAAATAATTCAGCTATCTTAGTGATATCTTCTTGAGCAGTCTTATCAATTATGTGAAACTGTAGTGTAATTTCTATATGATTTTTATATAAAACCAACTTCACAATTTTTCAAAGTTTATTATCGTTGAGCAAAAGTTCTAAATATCTAAGGTCCCTGGGAGAGGAAAAAAAAAACAACCTCAGTATAGTGAATTAAAAATATGAACCACCTAGTCCTCATATTACGGTAGGAAATTTAGCAGTTTGGAGTAGTTGAGATTGGTTACTTCTCTCCCTGGATGGGATTGGTGCTTTCTCTCTGTGTGCTCAACTTTAAAAGGGACATCCTAATTTTATTTTAGCCAATTGAAAAAATAATTAAGAAAAAACTGAATCACTTAGCAAAAAACAAAAAAGGTAGTATTTTATACTTTTTAATCCTCTTTTTTTCTCTTTCTTTTTCCATTCTTTTCTTTCTTTTCCTTAGTGGTAGGTTTAAAGATATTTACTCTGGGAATTCTGATAGCATTAATTTTCAGCACCATATAACCAACTGATTTATAATAAATATTTGCTAATGATAACATTTTAAAGTACTTTCTTTATTGAGAAAATTAGTACTGCCAGTACTAGGGAACTACTTTCAGCATACATTTTCACAGTTGTTCATTCGTTTAATTTCTTTGACAAGTTGTAGTTCTCTGTTAATTGGATATAAGCACTTAATGGACATATAACCAGATTACCTGAACCAAATTCCTATAATCCAGTATTATCCAGGGAGCATCATAGAAATGCTATTCCTGTCTGCAGTCTCAACACCTCAGAAATTCCATACATAAATGGTCTCCTGCTCTAATTCTTGATATAGGATAGGTTTGCAGTGAGCCTGTCTTAATGCTTATTTCACTTATATTTTCATTTTCAGAGGCACTACAAGGCTTAAATTCATTTATAATGGCTTAATCAGCTTCTTTTCAGGGAAAAATTCCCTTTTAGATATGGAGTACCTGCATGAGTCCCACTGTTTTTTTTTTTTAGTAAGAACTCATTAGATATTTGGAAAGACGACTGCAAGAAAACAAGTAACTTTGCTTCATGGAAACATCTTGAAATACTTTACCATGCTTTTGGGTCATGAAAACTCCAACCATATTTTGTCAAACACTCGTTCTTCAACTTTGAAACTGATGTGGATAGCCAGGGAAAAGCAATCTGTATGTTTCTAATTAATTTACACTTAACTCATCAAAATGTTGTTTTCTAAGAGCTATTTGATGTGTAAGACCTCTTATGAGCCTTTCAAATATGGCTTCTAAGCATTTTTCCTTTGAACCAGAAAGTCACTTTTTTTTTCCCCTGAAGCAAATGGAATTCAATTCTCAAAAGGCTTAGTTTCGTTCAAAAAATTGTCAGACTCACACAATCTGACAAAACATGTTCTCTCCCTTAAATGGATTAACTCATGCAGTAGGAGCTAGGAATTAAAGGGCACTTCATATTAGGCAAAGATTCACTTAAAATGACCACAGTGTTAATGAAATTTTTGTTTATTTAACATTCCCTCAGATAAAATAACATTAAATACACTCATGTGAATGGGCTTAAGTACTGCTGCAGGAAAATGCAAAGGAATTAAACACTTTTATCTTAAAAGTTCACACTGGTCTTTACAGCATATGTGCAAAGGGTTTTAGATATTATCTCCCTGGTTTCTCCCCTAAACTCAATGTTGTACACAGGAGGCTCATAGATTGGCATCATCCAATATTACTTCTCTCACCTTTTATATCAGGATCCTAAAAGCAGTGATTACTACAGTAAAATACAATGACAGATCTGGAGCACAACCCTTGACAAATGTCCCAGGTGTGTCACGTTTTATTATGTTTGCATAGTCCAAGTGTGTATGAGTATTATATTTTAATCTAAATTCCTTCCTTGATATTAGTCTTACAAGTACATTTTTGCTTTCTATCTAATAGCCACTTAGTTTGAAATATCCACATTGATTTTCAAATTCACTGTGTCATAATAGCCTGACTTACTTTTCACCTATTCATTGTAACAAAATTTTGTTAAGAGACCTCCTCTCAACCTACATATTACAGAAAAAACGCTTGGGGTTTCCTTTAACTATTTTCTCTGTCTCCAACATTGAAAAATCCTTAGATATGCCCTTGTGATTTCTTCTACTGTTTATACCCAAATTTCTCCTTCAATTCAGGCACACACTAATTCATCATCCCTTTCTAACTTCTGGTTAATGATTACTTATTTAGATTTTTTAGCTTCTTGAAGGACAATTTTAGTTTGCAGAAAAGAATTCATAGGGGATTTTGCATTATCACCACTGAATTTCTTGGGTAGAAATTATGATACTATAATTCTTGGGTACTCTTATGATACTATAGCCAAACAGTTGATCCTATTGAATGCCTATAAACCATCTAAATACTACATATTTGTATTGTCAGGCAGCTTTCTTTCAGTTTTCTTCCAGAACTATTTTGGTTGGAAATAACATGAAAACCAAGGCAATTTGAACATAATATAAAGACAAATTCAAATCTCATAGAATTGAAAATGCTTTGGTATAGAAGCAGGTATTGTATAACTTCTGAAGTTTTTCAATATATTAGTTATAAGAGAACTTATTTCATAAGCTAAATTCCAAAATATTTTCATAGAGGTAATATCTCTGATTTCAGTATACACACAGATATTTTAAAATGAAAAATCCACTCAGTTCATGATTGTCATCATCACTGAAGCACTGGCTGCTTGTTGCATCCATGTATTTCTCTGTGGGCAGATTCAGAGATTTTGGGCAGTACGTGTGCCCTGATTTCAGTGAGTTTATAACTGGGTTATAACCCATTCTCCAGAATCGCTATAAAGGGCTATCAGGACATATTTTTCAATTTTATCTTTTACTGTTCATTGCTTGGCCTCTGAAATGAAGTTGAAAAAGTCATTGCAAAACCCCTCAAAATAAGTCTACTTCTTGGAGTTAAGGGTGACCTTAACATATCTCTCACTGAAAGAGCTCATTCCAAGAGAGAGGACTTTTAAAAGACATTATGACCAGCCCAGCCCCGACTCCTACCCCCTAGACTTTCATCTTTTGTTTTTAGGCAGCATCAATCGTGTAAGACGAAGTGGCTCTGGAAGTTTTTGTAACAAGTCAGAAAGACATTTAAAAAGAGTATTACATGTATGTTTTGTAGCCTTATTCTCTGATAAGCCATAACAAACTTAAAGCATACTTTCCACCGGTGGCAAATTGCTATTGGGAACCACTCTAGTTCACTTGTGGCTTAAAAACACAGCAGTTGAATCAATTCGCATATAGGCTAAAATTCAAATGATTGTCAAAGAACAAGGAGATACTAAGTGATTACCTTCCAGGAGATCCAGTGTGATTGCAGTTAGGATTCAGATGAATAGGATCTTTGGGAGGTCGGGGAGAAAGATAGAAAAAGGAAGAGGGAGGGAGGGGAAGGGAGAAGAGAGAAGGGGAAGGAAGGAAGGGAAGGGGGAAAAAGGCAACCTCACAGCACTTGTCAGTGAAGAGAAAACAATTTTTTTTTTTTAGCTTTCAAAATGGTTTCATAGATGTCTACCTATTTATTTGAGTTGGAATTATGTTTAAAGGGGGTGCGAAAACTACCAAAATAAGATTTATTATTATTTTTTTAAATTTTTGTTTTTATTTTTTTTTAACATCTTTATTGGGGTATAATTGCTTTACAATGGTGTGTTAGTTTCTGCTTTATAACAGAGTGAATCAGTTATACATATACATATGTTCCCATATCTCTTCCCTCTTTGTCTCCCTCCCTCCATTCATTAAATATGTGTGTTTTATAATTTTGAATTTACACATATGACATCATACTGTCCATATTTGTACAATTTGTTTTTACTCTCAAAAATTATGTCCTAGAAATCTGTTTTTATACATGCAGTTATAGTTCAATTTTAATTGTTGTAGAGAATTTCATTTTATTGAATATATTAGTTTAGCTTTTGTTTTGTTTTTAAGTTACCCATATTCCTACTGCTTTATGTGTTTGAGGAGATAAGGTTTTGGTTAAAAACCAATCTGTGATTTGTTTTTTCATGCCCAAGTATAGGCTATTGCAAAGGCTTTACTTGGCAAGCTTCAAGGGGGAAATCTGCCCTCCTCACACCAGACTTGAGGCCCAGCCAGTTCATCGCAGTCTCCAAGGGGAGTTACAGTCTAGGACTCAGGCTCTTCTGGCTGGTCATGCTCTTCACGTGTTTGCACTACTAGCCTCATGCCTTCATTCCTAGGTCTCTTTACCTGAAGCATTCAGGTGCCTCTGCCAAGGACTCCTTATTGGGAAGGAGGGGAGAAAGTGGAAGATACTTTTTTCCCACTCTGACTCACTGCCTAGTACTTTTCCATCCCTAACCCTTTTTCTCCCTTCTGGCCCTGGGCTTATGAAACTGGGTTTATGGAGCCTTTTGTTCAGGGCTCTCTCAACAATGAGATTGCCTGACCCCACTGATCTACCTAATCCTGGGTGAGCATGTGTTCCTTGGGAGAAAATGGAACAAGATAGTCAGCACTTTTTCTGGTTTATATACCATCACAGTAAGTGATTAAAGGCTAAACTCTTTTATTTTGGCTTGTTTCTTTAATTGGCTACTCCTGACTTCTCACAACCAGGCTCTCTTTCCTGGTTCAACTGAGTTTCTAGCAGTTTGTATGTTTTTTCATTCTTTGAAAAAAGAGTAAAATCGCTATCTTTATATATGTCTCCTTTTATGGATGTATGAGATTCTCTACTATATATGACCAGAAATGAAAACACTCAGATGTTAATTATATGCAATTTTAATTTCACTAGATATTTCCCAATTGCATATCAAAAGGATTGTGTTAATTACACTTCCATCAAGAAGTGAGTGAAAGTTCCTAGTTCACTATATTATCATTGGTGCTAACTATTGTTTAATTTTTAATTATTCTGCCATCTGATGAGTGTGAGTATATAATTCGGTTTTAATTTGTATTTACTTAATTTTTAGTGATTTTGAGTATACATTCTTATATTTCTTGGTCATTCTGATTTCCTCTTCTATGAATTGCTTGGTCATGTATTTGGTCATTTTCTTGTTTGAAGATTTTTTTATTGATATGTTGGAGTTCTGTTATATGTTTCAAATATATTCTCCAACACTGTGCTTCATATTTATTTATGATACATTTTGCCATTCAAAATTTATCAGCACTTTATGAGTTGTGCTTTCTGTGTTTAAATTAATCTTTTCCTACCCTGAGGTCATAGGTTTGCTATTTTATTCTAGTGGTTAAGAACTTTTGTTTTATTTTTCATGATTGGGTTTTAAATGTATGGAAATTTATTTCTGCTTATTTTGTGAGGTAGGAAACATTTTTTTCTTTTTTTTGGTCATAGTTGTATGAGTCATTACTAATATATTGCTAATTGACAAATTATCAGAAATTTAACTACTTAAAACAATACATATTTATTATCTCACAGTTTCTCTGAGTCAGGACACTGGCACAGCCTAGTTTGTTCCTCTGATTCAGGGTCCTTCACAATGCTACAGTCAAGACTGTGGTCTCAACTCAAGGCTCAACTGGGAAAAGATTTGCTTTCAAACTCACATGGTTATTAACAGGATTCATATCCTTGTGGCTTGTTGTTTTGAGGGCCTCGATTCCTTGTTGGCTGTTAGTCAGAGGCTGCCCTCATTTTCTTGACATATGGGCCTCTACATATGGCAATGAATATCACTGAAGCTTGCTTCATCAATGCCAGCAAGGGAGAAGATCTGCTAATAAGACAGAAGCTACAGTTTTATGTAAGACAGAGATGACATCCCATCACCTTTGTTAAATTCTTTGGTTAGAAGCAAGTTACAATTCCCACCCACACTCAAGTGGAAGAGAATTACATAAGGGAGTGAATAATAGGGGACAGATATCATGAAGGCCCACCCAAAATTCTGTCCTACACAATAAGGAGAGTCAGTTTTCCACAAATAATATATTATATAGTTAATAGTTTCCCTAC
>NW_006770421.1:674483-678940 GCF_000442215.2 Lipotes vexillifer | reverse complement strand
TCCTTTAAGCAGCGCTCTTAAAACCCCTCTCCTCGCGCACCAGGAAACACAGAGGCAAGAAAAAGTCTCTTGCCTCCTCAGCAGGTGCAGCCTTTTCCCCGGACTCCCTCCCGGCTAGCCGTGGCGCACTAACCCCTTCGGGCTATGTTCAAGCCGCCAACCCCAGTCCTCTCCCTGAGCTCCGACCGAAACCGAAACCGAGCCTCAGCTCGCAGCCCCGCCCGCCCCCGGCGGGTGAGCACACGAGCCTCTCGGGCTGGTGAGCGCCGGTCGGCGCCGATCCTCTGTGCGGGAATCTCTCCGCTTTGCCCTCCGCGCCCCTGTCGCTGTGCTGTCCTCCGCGGCTCCGAAGCTCCCCGCTCCGCCTCCCGCAATCTCTGCCCGCGAAGGGGCTCCTAGTGTGTGGAGACCTTTCCTCCTTCACAGCTCCCTCCCACTGGTGCAGGTGCCGTCCCTATTCTTTTGTCTCTGTTTTTAATTAATTTTTTTTTTTCTTTTGCCCTTCCCAGATACGTGGGGAGTTTCTTGCCTTTTGGGAGGTCTGAGGTCTTCTGCCAGCGTTCAGTAGGTGTTCTGTAGGAGTTGTTCCACATGTAGATGTATTTCTGGTGTATCTGTGGGGAGGAAGGTGATCTCCGCGTCGTACTCCTCCGCCATCTTTCCACCGCTCCTCCCAAAATAAGATTTAAATTATTCATCCCTGATACAAATATCAACAGTCTCTTGTCTCTTAGTAACTACATTTAAACATACCAGAAATAGAATTATTTACTATGGTATTAGAATCCCTTTCAACTGGTTAATAATCTTGCTTGTTAATAGAAGTAATTAATCCAGACCAGAATTATATATTCTAATTTTGCTGTAGGGAGTATAAGTAAGATTTCACAAGAACAAAATCACAAAAACCGATCTGAATGGTCTGAGGGCTGTGTTTGCCAAATATACATTTAGTGTAGCAGGTATCAGGCTTCTGCTATGTTGTCCTTTCTTTGAACTCAAGGGTAGGCTGGGGAATGTTATTGGAACCGCATGCTTTCATTCAAGTCAGCAGTGTTCTTCAGAAGACATAGTACGGTCTATGATTTTTATGAGGTTGCAAGACAGCTGTCCTATTGTGAAGAATCATACATATGTTTCAGTGAGTTTATGCTTAAAAACCCTCTCAAGATATTTGTTTGTCATTGTTTTAGGTGTAAAAGCATGATATCCCCAAACACAATTATGCTAAAGTTGACTTTACAATGGAAATGTTTTCAAATACAACAAGGTAGTTGAATTTTCAGAGCATAATGCTTTTCATTGTTTTCATGGAAAAGGACAAATATTTAAAATATTCTGGTGTTTGTTTTTACCAAGGGAAAACTACTCTACAAGTGAGAGGGCAGTTTGATGTCTAAAATTGAAAGGGTAAATTGCTGCTGTATCACATAAGTGGCTTTTGTAGGTTGGAAGTGAAAAATATTTTTCATTTAAAAGTGAATTTGGAGATCCGAGCATGCTCACTGTACAGCACTTTAAAATTATTAAAGTAGGTTGATTTAATAGAGTGAATCTTCTCAGGCTGAGGAGTACTTCACTTTGCACTGCATAAGCTCAGATGTTAGAACCCGATCAGTTCCCAGCTGAAGAGCTTATAAAAAATGTGAAGTACTCTAATAATTTTAAATTACTCTATATTGCACATTTTCAGGTCTCTGATCACCTCCAAATTCAAGTGCTTATAAAACTGCTCCCATAATTTTAAATTGCTATGTGCACAGTGATTTAAAATTGTGAGAGTGCTTCAAAGTTTTTTAATAAGTGCTTTAATTTAGAAGTGAGTTGAGCAATACTCCAGTAAAAGTTCAAGAAATTATTAAACTGTTATAAAAATTTATCCTCTGGAAAGAAAATTACATTATGTCTAAAAGGGTGAGGCTGCAAATGAATATATATAAGGATGAAGGTATCAAATGCTCAGGAATAATCAGTAAATGAAATGAGATAATCAGGTCCTGGGTAGGGGTTTGTTTGGATAATTTTGCTCACTGCTTGCCTGAAGCTGCAGTTCTTGAAAATCTAACAGGTATTTCAATTCCTTTAAGGTGAAAAATTGCATATAGAGGATTTCATTTTCGAATCTCAGCATTTTCAAAGATGTCAGGAAATTTCTCCCGAAACTATGGGAAAATGGTATTGTTAGATGAAAGGAGTGTATTTTAGAAAAAAGGGGAGCAGAAGAGAGAGAAAAAACAAGGGAGAGAGAGGAAGGGAAGAGAGGAAGAGAGAGGCTGGTGGGAGAGAGTTTATTGTTGAAGAGGTCTTTTCCACTTGCCAGTAAGGTAACTTCTGGACATTCCTGACTCTTTAATTTCTCATTTTTCAAAGGTAAACATGGCATGTTTTAAATTGGACTCATGGCTGAATGAAATTGTTTTCATGAAGAACAGAATTCTTTTCATAAACCAATGGTTCTGTTCACCCTAGAGAAAAACATAGATTTTATTTTCTGACCACCATACACCATTATTGTTACAATGCACCAGGTGATTTGACATTAAACAGGCTACCACCCTACACAGATCTAGCATTGTCCCACATATTTGGGGGATAAAATATCTTGATACGTGCCAGCTGCCAACAGCTTGTTTTCCATGTCTTCTCCAGCTTATTTTTGATGCTGTTCAGGGCAACATGGTGGTACGTTTTGACTTAGTCACTTGGTTTGTCTGACTGAACTACCCAATGTATCTGAAATATCAAACGGTTTCACGGGAACACAAGGCCTCACGTGTATTTAACTAGAATTTTACAAAGTCTTTGATTAATAACACTGAACTGAAACACATAAAAGATGAGGATGTTCTTTTGTCAAATTGTTGAAGTTTTGTGATTTATATTATACATGTATTGTGATTTTTTTGTACTTTTCCAAATTTTGTGAAACCCTCACAGCCTTACTTCTAAGGAAAAAGAATTTATATTTTACTAAGTTGAAGATGAAATAAAGGTAAACTGCATGTTTCAGTAGTTCATGTTTCAGTATGGGAAATTATATATATCACTGGGTTCTAAAGTGTAATAAATGGGTGAATGTTAGTTATTTCTCACATTGCTATAAATATTACTGTGCATCAAAACATTTGAAATTGTTTTCCTCATGTTTTTTTCACTTATGTAAGTAGTCTTGAAAATAACTATCTTCCTATATTTTTTAAAGATAGAAGATTAATCTCTATAACTGCAGGGAAACAAGACTTTCTGAAATGTAATACTATATACACATACAAAGTAAAGGACAGTAAGACTGTATGTGAGATCTTACAAAGAGATTGACATTTTTTAGGACAATTTATCATTTGTCGTGTATCACCATTTTCTAGAACTTTTCTAGCATTGTTAACACAATTGTATTCTGTGTCCCCAGTAGAACCCTTATTAGTGGCCTGGAAATAAGGGTTACTCTGATCATCAGGCCTTAGAGACAGGAGTTGTCTGGTTCCAAGAAAGTCATTGGTTTGCTTTCACTGCCAGAGTCTGATATTTCAGTGTAGAATTACCTCATTGTTTTCTGCCTGACATGCTTTGTTTCAACTTCTCAAATCTCAGCAGACACTCATTTAAAAAACCCTCCACAATGGTTTGTTCTCAGAAGGATTTTCTTTCTTTTTCTGAGTCAATTCTGAGCAGTGAATAAGATGTGTTTTTCTTACAGTTGTCAATGAAAGAGTATCCCTTTAACTGCCCAGCTTATTAGTCATGTGCATTGCCTTAAGATATTGCCCCAAAGATCAATATCCTGATATCCTTTCCATCTGCCTAGACCAAGATAATTAGGCTCTTTACTTTGTTTTCTGTGTAATGAAAGAGGCAACTATTGCTCGTAGGGAAAAAAGGCTACATCCCTGTGGTAAACGTATTGACATTTACAGACACTGGCAGAGCACAACATGGGGAGAGTAATGAGAAATTTGACTGCTTTCCTCTCTCTCTCTCTCTGCTTCCTGTTTTAGAGCTGCTACATCCCACAGTGAATTACTAGCTACAAAGAGAAGGGACTGCTTAGGGACTGACAATTGAGAGCATTTACAATTAGCTGAATTGATTAACCTTTACAAATGCTGTTACTTTATGAGGTGTGTTTCTCAGCCCTGGTTGAACAGTATGCGTTATTGATTCAACATACTCCTTTACGGAAGCCCTGATTGGTCTGTGACGCCACCTGTCCTAATGCCTGCCTTGGTAATCGTTTCTACATGTTCTTGGGAAAACTTGGCACGGAAGACTGACTGGCATTATGTAAATGGGGTCCACGTCTCCCTCTCGGAAGGCTGTACAGCCGGCGGAATCCAGGGCATTGAACTGCAACCCTATCGCCAGGCGCATACACAAAGAATGCCAGCCTCCGTGCCAGCCTCTCACTGCAGCCCAGTTCACAGCCTCACTCCCAAAAAGCAGCCTGCACGAGGGAAAGA
>NW_006770421.1:670968-674361 GCF_000442215.2 Lipotes vexillifer | reverse complement strand
ACACCCAAAAACCGGCCGGCAAGAGGGAAAGAGCCCCAGACACTCCTCCGATATTTCCAAGTCCTCTGTATTCCCTGATTTTTTACGTGTGTGTGTGTGTGTGTGTGTGTGTGTGTAAGGGAAAGGGGTGGTGGTAAATTATCCAAAAAATTGAATTGTATTTAGTTTTTTTTTTTTTTTTTAAGATTGCGGACTGACTTTGAGTGCCTCTTTGGCTGGTGATTCCAAAATCTATAGTGGAAGGCATTTTCCTTTAATCAGTTTCATTAAAAGAAGCTCGGTGCTTAGAAATAATAAATAATACCTAGGAATGGCTGCCTTCCATCCCTCATGCCCCATAGAACTATATGAATACAAAAAAAATACTATTTGCTTTTCCCTCCCTTCTTGCTTCCCTCTCTCTCCACTTTCTTCCTTTTATCCTTCCTTTCTTTTTCATTTCAAGGTGTGCATTTTTGTGATTGTAAAGATAAAAGGACTAAAAGCTTGAAATACATAATACAGAGTAAATCCATCAGCTGTTCCATCAGCATTCCTAAAATGCATGCTGCATCTAAGACCAGTTATATGATTTGCGGGGTGTAGTGCAAAATGAAGATGAAGGCCCCCTTGTTCATAAATTATTAAAAATTTCTAAACAGCAACAGCAGAGTATTAAATCTAACTCAGCTCTTCTAAGTATAAGACTTAAGTGACGGCACAGGTCACATGCCCAGGAAGTAGGTTCTGCCTTCATCTTTGACACTGTTATTTGGGAAAAGATTGAGGGAGGCATGGGCCTGGGATGGTGGTATTTGTTTTCTTCCCCAACTCAAACTTAAACTTCCCTGTTGTGAGACTGGTGTATTCCAGATCATGCTGAATTGCATATGCTTGTTTACCACTTGAACTGCTGCTTAACTGGGTCTGAACTGAGAGCACCACCCTTATGCCCATCTTCTGCATAGCGGATCCCAGCGACTTGAAGCACTTTTATCCATGCCAGAATTCTGAGATTGGAGCGTTTGTCACTTTGTGCATCCAGTAATGGCTGAAAAAAGTTTGTTTTGCTTTATGTGATTAAACTGAATACTTGGCTTGATGCACATGCAAATACATGTGCATTTATTCTAATATAATACATATATATATTCAAATGCACAGGATTTTTTCATACATGAATGTGCATAACAGAATTGAGTTTATGGCATTCCAAGAAACAGATGAACAATGATGGAAGACAGCCATTTTTTTAAAATGAAGAATTGATGCATTTTTAAAGAAAAAAAATCAGGAAGCTGCTCTAACAAAGTCTGCAGCATTCACAGCATGACAAACAAATTAGAAAACAGCAGATGCAGCACAAATTAAGATGTATTTAGCACAGCAGCCCATCAGATGTGTGAACGTCTTTTGTAACTCAGCTCTGCAAGGTTGATGTATCGCACTTTAGACAGCTGATAATGAACCCTCCTAGCAATTAGAAGTGGAAATACCAAGGAGTCAAAATTGTGCTGTTCCCAGTGGGCCAAAAAAGAAAAAAAAAAAATCTGTGTGAAATTTACTTCTTTATGTGCTTGCAAAACAAAGAGAATGTTTCAATTTATATACTGGGGTGTTTGAATTCTCCTGCCTTTTAAAAATTCCTACTTCATTTTAATTACCATCTGATTCTAAAGTGTCATTAAATAAGTATGAATTCTGTTGCAGTCAAACACGTTTTATGACCAACACAATGTCTCTCCTTTATGGGATGCATTATTTAGTAATCTTATATTAAGACAATAACTTCAATCATTGTGCCTTCAAATAGCAATAAACATGGTAATAGCTTTGCTGAGCTCCTTCCTGACTTTTTTATCATTGTGTTTTCCCTTTAATATTAGAGCATTGTTTTTATTTCTCTGCAGAGAGTGTGTTTTCCCCAATTTCTGTTTTCTGAGAGTGGAAGCACTTTTGCAGTAGGGAACAAAGCATCAAAGTCCATTTAATAGGCCAAATTCTATCCCAATCCAGTGTCAGGCTAAACATGCACTGCTAATGTTTGCTTTTTTTCCCCATCAATATTTGATTTAAGCAAGCATATCATTTCCTAGGAGGAAGAGGTGCCTGGTAGTCACTCCTTAGTGCTAGCAACAAATAGTCCAGCATTTTGTCAAGTATGGATTTTGACAACCTTGGCTTGAAAGAAATCACTGGGGAATAAACCAAACAACACAAAGGTAACAAATAAGAAAAGAAAACCTAATTGGTGTACTCTGCCTAGGAAAGAGAGGTCTGATAGGTGATTTAAAACGTAACCCTCTTATGTGAATAACTCAGATGATTCTGATGTTCATGATTTTAGCTAAATTAGCATCACAGTTACAATTTCCTTTTGAGTCTGTTTGCTGCTATTATGTTGTTGAAATCTGTATTCTTAATCTCTGACCTCCAAAGAGCAAACTCCCAGGGTCAATTCTAAGTTAAATTTAGAGGAATGTAAGGCTCAACTGAAACATACACTCACATTTCTGTAAGGCTAATACAAATGTCCAAGTGCTGATGGTCATATTGTGAACACAAAGGATGGAATTTAGTTCTCAAGGTGGCAGCCTTTCTGAGCTACCCAGAGACGGGTCCAAATGGCATTGCCCTGGGTTCTGGTCATAACAGGGAAACATTCACAACGTCCAGAGCCCTTCATGTCCCGCGGATAAAGGAGGAGGCTGTCCTCACAGTTCCTGTAGCAGGAACCCACTTGGGTGGCACCAATTTTGACTTCCAAATGGAACAGTTCATTTACAAAAGGAAAAGTGACAGCATCTACATCATAAAGCTTCAGAGGACCTGGGAGAAGCTCTTGTTGCAGGCTGGTGCCATTACTGCTATTGAAAACCTGGCTGGTGTCATGCCATATCCTCCAGGAATTCAGCTGTGCTGAAGTCTGTGCTGCCTCTGGAGCTGCTCCTATTGCTGGCGCTCCACTCCCAGAACCTTCACTAACCAGCTCCAGGCAGCCTCCAAGGAGCCCCGACCAACTTCCGGTGGTTACTGATCCCAGGGCCGACCACCAGCCTTTCACAGGTTATGTTAACCTGCCTACCATCACTCTGGGTAAAGCAAGCTCTCCTCTGCGCGGTGCGGACATTGCCATACCGCGCATGGGAAGGGACGTCTCTCAGCGGGTGTGACGTGCTGGAGGCCGGCCGGGAAGTTCGACGCTTGTGCGGCTCCATCTCCCGTGAGCACTTGCGGGAGGTCGCAGCTGCTCTACGTCTACAGAGACCCTGAAGAGATGAAAAGGGTGAGCAGATCGCTCCTGAAAAGGTGTTGGCCCTGGAGGAAATTCAGGGCATATGAACTGCTCCCACTCTCGAATTTATGGCTCCTCAACCCTTGGTGGCAGACCGGCCTGAAGGCACGTGTTCTCGC
>NW_006770421.1:634287-670951 GCF_000442215.2 Lipotes vexillifer | reverse complement strand
TCATTTCCTCCGCAACAGGAGCCCAGCCCGCCTCGGAGAAGACTGGGGCAGTGGCTCCCACCGCTCAGGCCACTGAATGGGTAGGAATGACCACTGAGTGGTCATAAGCTGTTCTTCCTTAGGCTCTTAAACGGAAAATGAAGCAGAGACTATTAGAAATCATGTGACAGAGTCCAGAGGGCATGAACTAGCAGGGTGGAGAACGGAATAGGCCTGCAGCTATTTGATTGATTTGTTTGTGGATTTTTTTCCTGTGTTTAAAAGTTAATGCAACAATTTTAAAATCAGCAAATTTTCATGCAGAAATTTGGATTTTAGCTTTTTTGTTGCTTCAACTAGCAAAGGGCTTGTATTCTCACATAGTCACAATTGGGGACCCTCTGCCTTCAGAGGGTCTGGCTCTCTCCAAGTTTCCACAGTCCCCCACCTCCACTGCCTCTTCCACTGAGCCTGTGTGTTAGCTACTATTCATCATGCTGCTTGCTCTGTTGTTTTCTCAGGCCCCAAAACTTTTCTTACTAAACTGATTTTCTTATTTATGTTACCTGTCCAGCCCTTATAGACATTTATGTTTATGGCCCCAACTGTTGTTAGTATCCTCATTTATGAAATCAGAGGGATGAATTAGGAGATATATTTTTCAAATCTAACATCCTATGGTTTTGTTTTCTATTAATATTTATACAAAACTTGAGGGGAAATAGATTCATTAGAATAAGGAGACATTTAGGGTAGTCATGAGAAAGAAGTGCTAGAAGAAAATGTGAAAGAAACATTGTATTTTTTTCCTGCTGGCTATTTTGAACTCTCTTTATCCTTAAAGAATGATAATCCCTTACATCTGTGCAATGCCATAGTACTTGTGAAAGTGCTGTCATATAAAAGAACCTCTTTGAGCTCATTTTATGAGGCTCTTTTTAAGAAAAGACATGGATGAAAGGTGATAGATAATCCCATGTAGGATGAACTCCTTTCTGGGTGTGGGGGGTAAATTAATTGCTTTATCATGGTTTCTTCTGGCTGTGTAATTCCATTTTTCATCAAGGCTATGACCTTTCCTAAAAGAGAAGTTATTACACTGAGAAGGAGTGAAGCTGTTAGAACCTGTTTGCTCCTTAGGAAGATGGTTTAACCCAGGTTTCCCCTTTTATACTGATTTGTGAGGCAGGTGGTACTAAGCAGTCTCCAAGCTTATTACAACTATTTTCATTTCAGTATTGTGAATCTAAAACAAACAACGATATTTAGAAATAGCTGGAAACACTTGGGTAATTTCTAAGTCAGTCTTCAGTTATGCACTGTCATGTGTGTAGAAGTCATTGGCAGATTTCTTTTTTCTCCATTTCCACCTTAGCTGGGATTTGCATGGAGAACAATGTTGGGATGAGTATCCAAACCTGTAAGGATAATATGGTGCCTGAAAAAGACCTCTGGCCACAGATTTCAGCAGCCAGGGTCCTGGGCTTGCCACTTACCCTTTGTGTGAACTTGACTCATCTGTGAAAGAGGAGTGTTACTTCAGCAAAACCTGGCTTCCCCTCTGAGCCAGACACATGGGCCCCTGAATGGCTTCCATTACCCCTCCCACAACCTCCCACTACTCATTCTCAAAACTGGTGAAGACAATGTGTTGTAAAGCTTCCCTGAGAGAGAAGTGTTTTTGCTCACAATTACTAAAAACATTTTTAGAGACAATATTTAATCATATTTGAGCTTCAGGAAGTTGCTTATATCAGATGGCGGTGGGTACAGTTAGATTCAAGGGTAATCTGAGCACAGCAGTGAGGTAGTATATTTTCAACTCCCTTTTCCCTCTTCGCATCTTCCCCTCCAGTAGTGCTCATATCTGTAACAGTCCAAAATTCTTTGATCACCCAGATCTCACAACTATGCCTATTGAACTAGGATCTTCTCCAGATCCTAGCCCATTTGCTCATTCCACCAAAATTGGGATGTCCTGGTTTAGTGAAGCCTGGGTTCCTAAACCGGTACGGCAGTTTACATGTAGCTGTTAAGGCAAACAGTGACTTAAGATCGTCTCCCTCTGTTCCCTTTGCATTCTAATCAGGGACATTCACAGCCACAATCCACAAACACATTATTGTTATTAAGGGGAGAATTACAAATACCAAATGGTTGATTAGGGGGCAGAGTCAGCAGTCTTTCCAACAATCAGCAAAAGGCTGATGAAAGGATAAGACTATAGCATAGCCCAGAACACTGTAGTATTAATGACATTCAAAAATTATCTTCTCACAGGTGCAATCTTCTGGAGAGGGACTTTTTCATAGGAAAACTCTAGGTTTCTTCTTTGATTGTGCATGCATAATACCAGCATTAGAAAATTTTATTATTAGTAAAAGTTTTGACCTCTTTTGGAAAATTCTCTACCTGATTTTTGGGGATGAAGGAGAAGGCAATCATTGCAGGATTGACTCTATAATGATAGACTGTAATGTACTGAGCCTCATGATGTTGAATGTTAGAAAAGAAAGTCAGTGATTGATGCCGAAATTCAGCCTCTGTACACGGGTTCCAAATGGAATCTCAGAGACAGAGTTATGTGTGAAGTAGAAGAGAATAGCTTTACTCTTTATTCTGCTGTGGCAAAGGGGGCCACAGAAGGCTAATGCCCTCAAAACTGTGTCCTGACCTGGAGGGGTAGTGAGTTTTATTGTAATGGTTCAAAGAGGAAGGCATGATCAGCGCATGGACATTCTTCTGATTGGTTGGTGGTGAGGCAATTGGGAGTCAGCATCATCAACCTCCTGGTTCCAACCAGTCTGGGGTCTGTGTACTTGTGGGTGACATACAGTTAATTTCTTTCACTTGGTGGGGGTTTTAGTATGTGCAAAACAGTTCAAAGATATTGTTATGTATATTCATTGAGGGGGAACCAGGACCCTGCCCTAAGGCTGCACTATTGTTTCTTGACTACTCTTCCTTTGTCTCTGCATCCCCTCCCTTCCCTGATTAGCAACTGTTTGAACTGGCCCTTTGGAACTCAGGGAAGGTCATGGAGGCTGAATGAAGCCTATTTCCTATGAACAAGAAACAGGGGACAAAGAAAAGCTTTGTGCCCAGGAGCCCCACAGGGTCCTGCTCGGTTCCATGATGATGACAGGACAGTCACTATTACTAAACACTGGAAAAGAAAGTATGGCTGGTTGTGTGGTTTAGGAGCACATTTTTAGAGTAAATTTATTGTAAGATGAGCAAAATTTGCCCTGTTAAAAGCTGGTTATATTCTGAACCTTATTTAACATCCAAACTGAAGTATTTGACCTTCATTTTCACAATGTGTAATATTAGTAGTTATTAATGGTTATCATTTGATATGATAGTTCTAAAATTAGACCAGATAGCCCACCAAAGTACTCATCACCTTTAATAGGAAATGAGGAGGATTCTCTGGGCAACGAGGTACATTCTTAGGCCCCTAAAAAGGGAATTAATCCAATTGTTTTGTTGTTGCTTTGCTGTTGTTGTTTTGCTTAATTTTAGGTGTTTCCTTTCTACCCGCATCACCTCTTTGACTTATTGTCTACCAGTATGTAATGTCCAATAAAGGGAAACATAAAATACTGTTGCATTTTATTTAAGGAAAAAGACCCTTTAGACATGAAATCTTTTCCAGATAAAGGCCAAATATTACTGTTTCTTTGTTGAACTAGATTGTTTTCTGTTTCACGTTCAGTTCATTCTGCACTTTTATCTTTGTGTTCTCTACAACCTCTTAGCTAGCACAGGTTTTGATATGTATTGTGTAAATATAAAAGTTCACTGCCAAGTTGAATAGAGAAACTGATAACCAAACAATGGCATTGATAGAGCAGACTTGCTGGTAACAATGCTGTAGCATGCCTGCTCTTAGAAAGGCTAGGTTAATTAAACATGGGGGTTTAGGACTTTATTTAGTCTTTTTGCATTATGTCCATTTAAAAAAAAAATGATTTTTTTCTTGCATGTCTAAAGTTGGATCGATTATAATAATAATTTCTAACATTTGCATATGTTTTTAAAGTTTATATCATTTTTACATAAATTATTTCTTTTAGTCATCACCACAGTCCTATAAGCTGAATATTATTGTCTCCATTTTGTAGATGAAAATCTGAGACTCAGGAATATTATGTCATTTTATTAACATAAAATATCCAGTAACTGATGAATCTAATACTTGAACATTGTCTTCTGACTCCTAGCTTGGCATACTGGGAGAGTAATTTCTTGTAGTTCTTTCCATTACACATCTGTTAGTGCTATTTTTCTTCTATCAAAACCTTGGTTTTCTTATATTTTCTTCTCTATTGCCTGAAAAGAATCCTGAAATATTGTGTGTTCTTTTTTTCCCATTTCCTCTTCCAAAATTGCTCTTTCCATGCTTGGCAAAAGAGACATAATTCCTATCCATCCTGAATCTTACTACTTTCTCTTGCCATGGGGTGCAAGCCTTCCATCAGCCCCTAACAGATACTTCATAAATGCATTCTTTTGAGAAAAATATTTATAACAGCAAAACAAGGAGATATCCTAATGGACTGTTGAAGGGGGTGGGACCTTATTTCATCCATGTAATAAACTCAAGTCCGAGAACTATTCCTGACTGTATACCCTCTGAGGAAACATGTGGAAGAATTTCCATGTCGAGAATTTTTTCACATTGAAATGGGAAATCTGGGATGCCTATTCTCTGATATTTATCCCTTCCTGATTGAAAGGTGCTATTAAGGGCCTTAAATCCCACATACCACAGGCTGCTCAGCCCAGGACTGAGCAAGCTCCCATGGCAGTGAATGAGGCTTCCAGGCAGAGAATTTTAGAGACACACTGCTTCAGGGCGGAAGTTGTCTGTGTGCTGGGAGCTGTCTGATGTTTCTCCAGGTAAACTCAGAGGTGGGCTGAAGCAATGTGTAGTAGTGTATGTGTGCACATGTGAGTGTGTGTGTTTGTTCATTCAGATATGAGTGAGATTTTGATGCATGACGTTATATATTAAGATGACATTATGGAATAGAGACTAGATTCGGAAATTCCAAGATTCTGCCTTGGCGAATTTACCCTCATCACAGAGTTTCCTGAAAGCGGTATAAAGGAGAGCTGTAAATGATGAATATAGTATTGCTTTATTATTAGATGAAAGCCTGTTACCTCAGTGCAAAACTCTCTGGAAAATTGGGCTGGAGCTCATGACTTTAGCTTAAATTCTAAGTGGGGCCTCTTTCTTACCTTGTACCAAAATTCTACTACTTTATGGTTATAGGACTTGAAAGGATGATTATGTATAATTGAGGATAATTATAGTACATATATATATATATATATATATATATACATAAATTCATTGCAAGGAGTAGGTTTACATGATTAGGGGCTGCAATCATGTAAACCTACTCTTTGCAATAAAATTTTTTCTTATGTTCTGAGAAGAAAGTATTAGTGGAAGCCATATAGTTACACTTGACTTTTACTTGTACTCCAAGCCTATCCAACTGTAAGTATAGTTCTATTGGTGGCATGGAATTGACCTGGTTAGACTGGTATTATTTCCTTTATGAAAGAACTGAGTTGTGGTGTACAATTCTGATATCAGTTCTGACTTGTGTGGTGGTTTTACTTCCTCACCAGCAAGCAATTATCAGACACTATCTACCTGGAGATAGTGTCAAATCTTATAGGTTAAGGGTTCAGTCCTACAAGAGTGCCTCTCCCTGCAACTTCAGATGCCAATTGCAAGTACAGGTTGCTCCTGTGCTTCTGACCTACTGGCTATTGATTGGAGCCTCCAACAACCCCCTCCTTGGGTTCGATTAATCTGCTGGAGTAACTCACAAAAATCAGAGAAACATTTTACTTACCAGATTACTGGTTTACTACAAAAGGATATAACTCAGGAATAGCCAGATAGAAGAGATTCAGAGGACAAGATGAGGCGTAAAGGATGAGGAGCTTCTATGATGTCTGAGTTTGCCACTCTTCCAGCACATCCACGTGTTCACCAGGCAGCTCTGCAATCCCCATCCTTTTGGGGTTTTATGGAGGTTTCATTACATAGGCATGACTGATGTAACTCAGTGGCCATCAGGTATTGATTCAGCTTCTAGTCCCCTTCCCTCCCTGGAGGTCAGAGGTGGTGGCACTGAAAGTTCCATCCCTCATGTCACATGTTTGGTTCTCCTGGGAACCAGCCCCCATCCTTAAATGCATCCTTAGGTGCATTTCAAAAGTCACTTTATTAACACAACGAAAGATGCTTTATCTCTCTGATCATTTAGGAGCTCTGTGCCAGGAGCTTGGACTAGGATGAAGATTCAATATATATTACTTATTACAAATTACAATATCACAGGTGGTTAGAAGAGTGTTTCCCTACTTGCCTTCCCCAGGGCTGTGTGTGTGAATGTGTGTATGTTTGTGTGTGTGTGTGTGTGTGTGTGTGTGTGTGTGTGTATGTATTTTAAGCAGTTAGGCTGAAAAGTCAAACCCATTGGAAACTAGATATATATCTGGTCCCTCCTCTTCACAGTAGGGTATCAGAAAGTCCTTCATCTCCCTCTATGTAATTACTTCTCAAGGTACATAGTTCTTACATGATTGTCTGGGATCAGTGCTGAGTTGGGCAGTTCTGGCTTGCAAAGAATGTTTGTCTGCTATTGTACAATAAAATCTCTAATGGGTCTTATTAAGACATCCATTAAGTTAACTGCAAAGTTACATTAAATTTTGATTATTTTCTATCTTTTTATTCTGCTTTACACCTAACTGTGTTGTCTAACCTACTGTATTCAAACAGGTTATACAATGAACAATTCACAATTCTGCATTCCTCACTAATTGCATCAATTCAAAAAGGGCCCCAAATTTAAACAAGATGAGTATATTTTCTATTAATAATTTTTCATAAAAATATTAAAGCCCACAAATTATATCATTCATCTTGTAGAAATTAAGTGTTTAGTACAGTTCAAGTCTGAAACTATTCCCTACCAGTAGAGTACACTCATACGTGTGCCTAATTCATGACTCAATTCCTTCTTCAGCAGTTGTGTCCTGAGCTGTCCTCCCTCCACTGGATCTAGTATAGATATTTCATGATCTCCAGAACTGGATTCATCCATCATTGAGTCCATAGTTTCTAAATTTTCAAAATCTAGGAAGATACATAATATCTTATCACTGGCCTAACATTCCTAAAGTTTACAACACACAGATCCTGAGCCATCATAGCAGTTATGTCAAATAAAGAATGATATTCACGGGCTTCCCTGGTGGTGCAGTGGTTGAGAGTCTGCCTGCTGATGCGGGGGACGTGGGTTCGTGCCCCGGTCCAGGAGGATCCCACATGCCGCGGAGCAGCTGGGCCCGTGGGCCATGGCCGCTGGGCCTGCGCGTCTGGAGCCTGTGCTCTGCAGCGGGAGAGGCCGCAGCAGTGAGAGGCCCGTGTACCGAAAAAAAAAAAAAAAAAAAAAGAATGATATTCTAAAACTCAGTGTGTTTTATAGACCCTCATTGTAATTTCCAACCATAAGCAACGCATGAGTCTAAGGGGTATTGTGAAAAAGAGGAACTCTGTCATCAGGCATTTATGGAGAAATTGTGTTTCTCTGTTCCTGGTGGAGTGGGGGGTGGGGGAGGGGAGGGGGACGCTCATCCATAAATACTATCTCTGCTTTTCTCAGAAAATAGTATTGAAAACACACTTCTCTACTTTTGGGTTTTTCCTGAGGATCTTTTCTACTCTTTAGTTGTCAACATTTTGAAAACCTCTTAAGAATTTTTTTCCCTGAGTTCTTGGAACTTCAATCAAAAAATAAAAGGAGAGACTAGGGAAAAGGACTCAGTGCCAAGAAGTGGTAGAACAATAAAAAAGAATTATAAAGCTTGCAAGACTGACATAAGAGAGTAATTACTAAGAAGAAAACCAGACTTTTTGAAATTAAAAACAAATGAATAACTAATCCATAGGTCAAATAGGGAATCGTAATGGAAATAAAAAAATACATAAACCTGAATGACAATTAAATACCAGAAGTGGTAGTTGAGAACAGTTTATACTTTAATTGTTTACATTGGAAAAAAAAGACTAAAAATTAATGAGGTTAGTACTTCAGAGGTCAGAAAATAAAAAAATGAATTTAGAGAAAATAGAAGATAACAAAAATCAAATATCAATAAAATAGAAAACAAAATTATAATAAAGAGGATCAAAAAACTGTAAGTGACTTCTTGAAGAACCCATTAAAGTGATAAATCTCTGATAGTGTTGATCAACTTAAGGGAAAAAAAATGAATGAATGAATGGATGGAATGATTAAAAAAACTATATATTTGAATGGATAGTAAAAATGTAGAGAATTCTACAAGCGATTCTACTCCAAATAATTTGAAACAAACAATAAAACGCTAGAAGAATACTACATCAAGATTGACTTGAGAAATAGCAAGAATAAACCTATAACTATTAGGGAAATTTAATCTGAAGGGCAAAGTCATAAAAATATACAAGCAAGCTTTGTGGGTGCCTTCTACCAAACATTCAAGAGACATGATTAGCAGTATTACTGAAAATCTTCTAGAGTACAGATACAGAAAAAATAATCTTTAACTCATGCTATGAGCCCAGTATATTCTGTGATCAAACTAAGAATACCTATTTGAGAAAAGAAATTAAAAGCCAAATTTAGTGATGAAGGTAGATGTAAGTATCTGATAAAAGGAATAAATGTAACCAAATTGGTGAAATATTTGCACACTAAAAATTAGAAAACTTTGATGTAGGAATTTAAAAAGGACACAGATAAATGGAAAGACCTCCTGTGTTCATGGATTGGAAGAATTATGAATGTTAAAAAGCTCATATTACCCAATGAGATCTACAGATTCGTTGTAACCTCTATCAAAACCCCAAAGGCATTCTTTCCAGAAATAGAAAAAAAATCCTAAAATTCAAATGGAACTGCAAAATGCCCCAAATAGTCAAGGCAATCTTGAATGAGAAGAACAAAACTGGAGGCATCACACTTGCTGATTTCAAACTACACTTCTAGAGTAATCAAAACAGTATGGCATTGACATAAAACCAGACATATAAATCAATGGAACAGAATAGAGAGCCCATAAATAATAAATGTGTGATCAACTGACCTTTGACAACAGTGCCACAATAGGTCCAAAAAAATGGTGTTGGGAAAACTGGATATCCACATGAAGAAGAATGACATTGGATCCTATCTCATACTGTATTAAAAAATCAATTTAAAATGGATTAAAGACTTAAACATGAGATAGAAACTGTAAAACTCCTAGAAGAAAACATAGGAAAAAGCTTCTTGACATTGGTCTGGACAGTGATTTACAAAAGTAAAAATTGACACACAGGATTGCATCAAACTAAAAATCTTCTGAAACAAACAACTGCAGAAGAAACAATAGAGTGAAAAAGCAACCTATGGAGTAGGAGAAAATATTTGCAAACCATGTATCTGATAAAGGGTTAATTATCCAACATACATAAGGAAATCATAAACTCAATAGAAAAAAAAAAAACCAACAAAACCCTGATGAAAAAGTAGACAAAAGACCTGAATACACATTTCTCAAAAGAAGACATACAAAAATCAACAGATATATGAAAAGGTAATCAGCATCCCTAATTATCAGGGGTATCCAAATCAAAACTACAATGAGATATAACCTCGCATCTGTTAGAGTGACTATTAGCAGAAGACAAACGGTAACAAGTATTGATGAGGCTGTGTAGAAAAAGGAATCCTGACGCACTAATGGTGGGATTGTAAATTGCTATAGCTATCACAGGAAAAAGTATGGAGGTTCCTCAAAAAGTTAAAAATAGAACTACCATATGATCCAGCAATCCCACTTCTGGGTATATATATCCAAAGGAAATGGAAACAGGATATCAAAAAGATATCTGGACTCCCATGTTCATTGCAACATTATTTTCAATAGCAAAGATGTGAAAACAACCTTAATATCTATTGATAGATGAATGGATCAAGAAAATGTGACACACACACACACACACACACACACACACACACACAATGGAATATTATTCACCAGAACAAAATTCTGCTGTTTGTGGCAACATGCATGATCCTGGAGGACATTATGCTAGGTGAAATAAGCCAGACACAGAAAGTTAAGTAATATATGACCTCACTTATATGTGGAGTCACAGAAGTGCTTTCATAGACACACAGAGTAGGTTGCCAAGGGTTGAGGGGAAGGGAAAATGAGATATTGACCAAAGGCTACAAAGTTTCAGTTATGTAAGATGAATAAGTTCTGGAGCTCTAAAGTATAGCATGGTGACTATAGGTAACAATACTGTATTGTGTACTTGAAATTTGATAAGAGGGTAGATCCTAAGTATTTACCCCCCGCCCAAGCTGCCCCACATAAATGGTAACTATGTGACATGATGAATATATTAATTAGCTTGATTACGGTGATCATTTCACAATGTATACTTACATCAAAACATCAAGTTTGGGGCTTCCCTGGTGGCGCAGTGGTTGAGAATCTGCCTGCCAATGCAGGGGACACGGGTTCAAGCCCTGGTCCGGGAAGATCCCACATGCCGCGGAGCAACTGGGCCCGTGAGCCATGGCCGCTGAGCCTGCACGTCCGAAGCCTGTGCTCTGCAACAAGAGAGGCCGCGATAGTGAGAGGCCCGCGCACCGCGATGAAGAGTGGCCCCCACTTGCCGCAACTAGAGAAAGCCCTCACACAGAATTGAAGACCCAACACAGCCATAAATAAATAAATAAATATATATATATATATTTTTTTTAAATTTATTTTTGGCTGTGTTGGGTCTTCGCTTGCTGTGCGAGGGCTTTCTCTAGTTGCGGCGAGCGAGGGCCACTCTTCATTGCGGTGCGCGGGCTTCTCACTATCGCGGCCTCTTTTGTTGCGGAGCACAGGCTCCATACGCGCAGGCTCAGTAGTTGTAGGCCCACGGGCCTAGTTGCTCCGCAGCATGTGGGATCTTCCCAGGCCAGGGCTCGAACCCATGTCTTCGGCATTGGCAGGCAGATTCTCAACCACTGCGCCACCAGGGAAGACCGATAAATATTTTTTTAAAAAAATCAAGTTGTATACCTTAAATATATACAATTTCTATTTGTCAATTATATCTCTTAAAGCAGAAAAGAAAAAAAATTGTGTACATAATTTGGGCTATACTTTTCCAGGAAGTTCTTATATATTATTACATAATATTATGTCTATGTATGTTTACTCCACTAATCTGTGAGTGAACTTGTTGTTGGCAAAGAATATAAACTACTCATCTTTGTATGAGTAAATTACTGCAGCATGTAGATGCTCAATAAATGTTTGGTTGAATTCATGTATGAATACTGGGGTAAATTTGAGATTGCCAAGTATGATTATTTTTAAGATTCCTAGATTATATAAATCACACATCCAAACTTTTATCATAAAAAGCCCAGTAAGTTTACTCGGGGTTTCCACTTCCTAGCTACTGAAATGAAAAAGAATTTGCTCCTTGGAGAATAATAATGCATTGTCCAATTAGTGTAACTAATGAATGTTGTATTGAAAAGTTAAGTTACAGAACGAAGCACTTAATGAGAATTTAGGTATTGGAACTAAGGAAAAGGAGAATTAGGCATAGTCAGTAAGAAAGCAATCATAAATCTCTTAGGATGAAACATTATAATTTATTATTTATGAACCGTTCACTTGGGAAACAGGAACTAATAAGTGGTATGTATGTTATAAAGTGATTAGCATGCTGCTAGCTATGCCACTAGCAGACAGTAACTCATTAGTAATATGCATGTTATAAAGTGATTAGAATGCTGCTAGCTATGCTAGCAGGCTGCTTAGCATTGTGCCAATTATTTAATCTCTTTGGAGCTTAGGTTCCACCTCTGAGCATTAAATATGTTGGCCTTACAACAGCTTAGGTCCCACCTGTTATTATATGCCATGGTTACTTTTGATATATTCTTTTCCCACATACTAGAAAAACAGGTAGTCCACTCAGTTTCAATGACCCAGTAATCCAGAAAAACATCAGTTTTATGTATATATTGGAAGTGACATCTGCAAATTGAATACACCCCAATAATTTAGATATAAAATTTATGGAGATGAGATGTCTTTAAGGGTAATGATATTTAATCATCATTCCAGACAGTTTCGTGACAAGGACATTGAAACACAAATAATGTGAATGCAGTACTTCCGACAGGAATTGTTTCCTGAATGTGCATTCCAGCACATGGAGAGATAAGGCAGAGGAGCACACTGGAGTTCGAAGAATTTTATTTTTTTATTTTTTTCATTCATTATAGGCTTAAAATTTTTTTCTGTTTTCTTTTTTAAATTTTTATTTTATATTGGAATATAGTTGATCAACAATGTTGTGCTAGTTTCAGGTGCACAGCAAAGTGACTTAGCGATACATATACATGCATTTAAATTGCAGGGTTTGTGAAGATTATCTAAAGCTATCTATAAATCAGAAGTGCTCCCCCAGGGCATTGTGGTACAGTAGATAGGTCTGAGTTCAGAATCAAATGGAAATGGGATTAAAATTCATCTCTTCCATCAGCAGCTAAATTTATAGAATTTACTTAATTTCCCTGTATCTTAATTTTTTTCATCTATAAAATGGGGATCATGATACCTACATTACATGGTTTTATAATAATAAATAAAACACCTTAAGTAAAGTGGTACATAGTACGTACTTTAAAAGGGTGTTTCGGCTTCAGTTTTATTTTTTTTCATTGACCTTAAAATCTACCTTGAAATCCACAGCACTGACAAGTGAAAACACATGAAATAACTCAAGAAATATTTACTCAGAGTCCTTTTTGCACCAGATAATATTTTTGAATTTTATTTTATTTTTTATACAGCAGGTTCTTATTAGTTATCTATTTTATACATGTTAGTGTATACATGTCAGTCCCAGTCTCCCAATTCATCACACCACCACCCCACTTTACCCCCTTGGTGTCCATATGTTTGTTCTCTACATCTGTGTCTCTATTTCTGCCTTGCAAACCAGATGATTTTTTTAAATGCTAGAGATACAATGGCATCTCTAGACGGACATGATTCTTTCCTTCATGGAGTTTATTCTAGTAGGGGAGAAAGACAAAAAAAAAATAAAGAAACAAATATCATTGGAAGTTGTGATAACTGCTCTGAAGGAAACAAATAGGAATTATGGGAAAATAGTGAAATATTGGGTAGTAGGGATCAGAAGAGAAATCTACTGTATTAAGAAAGGAAAATATCAGTTTAAGTTAAAAGTAATAAATTATCACACTAAATTCAGGAGGATATGCATGGGTCAGCAAGATATTGTAGAGAAACAGAGTAACTCAAGCAAATGAAGTCAATAGTGATTTTTATCAGAAGTTGAGCAACTGTGATCTAGGTAGTTTCACTTTGGAAGAAGTCTGGGGCTGGATTTGGGAAAGAATTTAAGATCATCATGGTTGTAGTCTGGATTATAGATAAAAAAAAGGTCTGTAGCAAGCCTGACTACTCCAGAACTTCTTGGATACTGAAGTTCTGCTGTACCTTTCATGACTTGGTCAGGGTGAATAAGTAAGTTCTTTTTGAATCATGTTGCTTCCGCTATTATGTCTAATACTACTATTCTGCTAGGAAAATTTAGAGGGAGCAAGGCAGTTAATTAAAAGTAAAACATCAGGGCTTCCCTGGTGGCGCAGTGGTTGAGAGACCGCCTGACGATGCAGGGGTCCCGGGTTCATGCCCCGGTCCGGGAAGATCCCACATGCCGCGGAGCGGCTGGGCCCGTGAGCCATGGCCACTGAGCCTGCGCGTCGGGAACCTGTGCTCCGCAACAGGAGAGGCCACAGCAGTGAGAGGCCCGGGTACCGCAAAAAAAAAAAAAAAAAAAAAAAAGTAAAACATCAGGTATAAGGAAGAATTAGTATGTGAGGAGTAAATGGGGCTTCGAGGTAACTGTGGGCAAGGTAATTTACCAACCATGATTTTATTGAGAATAATAAAAAAATTTGGATAAAATTTTAAACAATATCTCCTTGAAAGCAGCAGAGAGCTACAAGGAAATGAAAAATTAAAGTAATAAGATCTTGGAAAAGAAAGAAACTGCAAGAGATGAGCCCAGTGTTTGACTTCTAAGACAAATTTAGAATTATAAAGGCAACATGTATATGTATGTCATTGAAGTATTGCCTATATTACCATGAGAGTCCAATGTCCTATCTTAAAGGATGATCAGTGATTGAATGGACAGACAAAATTCATAGTCATAGAATACTGTACAAAGCATACATAGAAATAAGCTAAACAGAACTACATTTATCAGCATGGGTGGATTTGCAAATCCAACATTGAATGAAAGTAGGAAGTCCAGTGAAATGTGTAGATGTATTTATTTTACAAGAATGCACAAGTAATTGTATATATATTTTATGCATATACAAATGCTTAAGAAAAGTATAAAATAGTTGTTTATTGCTTTGGAGTTATCTGGTAAGATCCCATGTTAAGTCATTGCTGGAAATAAAAACATACTAGACAGAGTTACAGACTAACAAAAAAAAGCCCACAAACTAAGAGCATACATAATACTACTCAAACTAGTAAGTTTTTTACCTTTTAATGAACTAAGGTCTCATTTGGAAATAATATTTTACAAGAAAACCTGTCTTTTCATCTGGATACAGATTCTTTACCCAAATATAATTTAATATATTTTGATGAATATGTAAGAGTAAAATAATGGAAGGAAGTTTAGAAGGGTACACTTTAATACATGGTGGGGATAGGGATGGGACAGATAACTTATCTGTTATCTTTTATAACAGATAAAAGAAATGCACACCCAAAAAATCTGAGATTATATCTGCTCTGATAATGATATTATGTCATCAACTGGAGGGTATTTTTGATTGAAATCTGCATGTTTAGGGTCCATGTATACCTACAGGAAGAAGAACACACTTTTCAATTCAGAATGTTGTTTAAAGTCTTAGGAAATGAAGAATAGAGTTTTCAAAGGGGAAGAAATAACCTACTCTGTCAAATCGGTTTTTCAAGGGAAATAAGTGAACTGAGTGTGAATAAGCAAGACAAGCCTTGGGCCTCTTTGTGATCTTCGGTTCTGGTGAAATTCCTAAAACAATGATTTCAACTATTTGTTACCTGGGCACCTGTTAGTAAACAAAATATGTATTAAAATGTTTATAGGATTAATTGATCAATAATCAGTATAACTTTTAACTCTTAGAAATGTGTTGTAGTGCACACCTTAAGCAATGATTTAATCAGAGCTCCCAACGATGGAAAATATCACATACTCTCATATTTAGTCAAGGTGGTTTGTGTAATAGACAAGCTGTCTCCAGTAGTGGATAGATTGAAATTTTCATCCAGAGAGGATTTAATATTTTCATTTAGTGTGCTTGCTTATCACCAGTGGTCCGCCCTGTAGCACACTTGTGTTCTTCTATGATCACCACAACTTGCATTTGTTTGTCTTACTCTATGGTGCTCTTTGATTGCCAAAGCCTCTCTCCTCCTTCTTTTCTCAGCTCATATTCATTGTCATGTAGTATATTATAGTACATGTGGTCATTCCTTTAGTGTCATATCAGCATTTCTTCTCCTGTTTCTCAGAGTTATTTATTATGGTGCCATTTTGTTCACTTCTTAAAATCTCTGATCATGTAAATAAATGCTCAGATGTGCATCGTGTCTCTAGGTTAATATAAGCTCTAAGAATCATGTAGAATAGAGTTACATCTTTTGCTCAGTACATACATGCACTCAAAAGGAGAGTTGCTCACTTTACGGGAGACACTCAAGAACTGAGGCCAACTCAGGAAACAGCAGAGTCATGTTTTCTATCTAATGTTTACATCTGGGTATGTGTCAACGAGTAGAATGGTTGGGAATCAAACACACTATTTAATTGTCTTTGCTGTTTCTCTCTGTCTCATTAATTTGCGTTTCTGTCCTCCCCATCTCCTGGATGCATGAAAAAAATGCACATATAATGTCTACAAAGGTGATTTACTGAAACAAAGTTATGAATTATTTTATGCATTGAGTTAATTGTAACACAGCTAGATTTTAACTGTGAGATACAGAAATTTCAAGCTCATGTTTATATGGATGAAATGATAAAGCTCAGAGAGATTGTAATTCTCAGTCATCTCTGCCTGTCAGCATTTATACATGAGTGTGTATACTTTTCATGTAATTTTCAGGGTTCTGACATTTACTATTTGATGTGATCATGTAGAAATGACTTCCAAATGAGTCTTGGAAAAACATAGATGAATTTTTTTTTCTGTAGGAGTGTGTAGGATTGATGTTATTTCTTTTTAAATATTTTGTAGAATTTGCCAGTAAAACAATATAGACCTGAAAATTTCTTTTCTTTTTTTTTGGAGTTTTTTTTTTAAACTTTATTGACTTTTTCTTTTGGTAAGAGCAATTAACATGAGATCTACATTCTTAATAAAGTTTAAGGATATGATACAGTATTGTTGACTATAGGTACAAAGTTGTAGAGTACATCTCCAGAGCTTATTCATCTTGCTTAACTGAAACTTTATGTCAATTAGTTAGTAACTCCCATTCCTCCCTCTCCCCATCCCCTGGAAACCACCATTCCTGTCTTTGATTCTATTAATCTGACTGTTTTCGATACCTCATATATGTGGAATCATGCAGTTTTGTTTTTCTTTGACTGGTTTACTTTCTTTTGTTTTTTTAAATATCTTTATAGGAGTATAATTGATTTAAAATGTTGTGTTAGTTGCTGCTGTATAACAAAGTGAATCTGCTGTACATATACATATCTTTCCATATCCCCTCCCTGTTGTGTCTGCCTCCCACCCACCCTATCCCACCCCTCTAGGGGGACACAAAGCACAGAGCTGATCTACCTGTGTGATGCAGCTGTATCCCACTAGCTATCTATTTTACATTTGGTAGTGTATACATATCAGTGCTACTCCCTCACTTTGTCCTGGCTTACCCTTCCCCTCCCCGTGTCCTCAAGTTCATTCTCTATGTCTGTGTCATTCCTGTCCTGCCCCTAGGCTCAGCAGAACCTTTTTTTTTTTTTTTTTTTTAGATTCCATATATATGTGTTAGCATCCAGTATTTGTTTTACTCTTTCTGACTTACTTCACTGTGTACGACAGACTCTGGATCTGTCCGTCTCACTACAAATAACTCAATTTCCTTTCTTTTTATGGCTGAGTAATATTCCATTATATATATGTGCCACATCTTCTTTATCCATTCATCTGTCAGTGAACACTTAGGTTGGTTCCATGTCCTGGCTATTGTAAATAGTGCTGCAATAAACATTGTGGTACCTGTCTCTTTTTGAATTATGGTCTCATCAGGGTATATGCTCAGTAGTGGGATTGCTGGGTCATATGGTAGTTCTATTTTTAGTTTTTTAAGGAACCTCCATACTGTTCTCCATAGTAGCTGTATCAATTTACATTCCATCAACAGTGCAAGAGGGTTCCCTTTTCTCCACACCCTCTCCAGCATATATTGTTTATAGATTTTTTGATGATGGCCATTCTTACTGGTGTGAAGTAATACCTCATTGTAGTTTTGATTTGCATTTCTCTAATGATTAGTGTTCTTGAGCATCCTTTCATGTATTTGTTGGCGATCTGTGTATCTTCTTTGGAGGAATGTTTGTTTAGGTCTTCTGCCCTTTTTTGGATTGGATTGTTTTTTTTTTTTGATGTTGCGGTGCATGAGCTGCTTGCATATTTTGGAGATTAATCCTTTGTCAGTTTCTTCATTTGAAAACATTTTCTCCCATTTTGAGGGTGGTCTTTTCGTCTTGTTTATGATTTCCTTTGCTGTGCAGAAGCTTTTAAGTTTCATTAGGTCCCATTTGTTTATTTTTGTTTTTAATCTCCATTACTCTAGAAGGTGGGTCAAAAAAGGTCTTGCTGTGATTTATGTCAAAGAGTGTTCTTCCTGTGTTTTCCTCTAAGAGTTTTACAGTGTCTGGTCTTACATTTAGGTCTTTAATGAATTTTGAGTTTATTTTAGTGTATTGTGTAAGGGAGTGTTTTAAATCCATTCTTTTACACGTAGCTGTCCTGTTTTCCCAGCACCACTTATTGAAGAGGCTGTCTTTTCTCCATTGTATATTCTTGACTCCTTTATCAAAAATAAGGTGGCCGTAGGAGTGTGGGTTTATCTGTGGGATTTCTATCCTATTCCATTGATCTATATTTGTGTTTTTCAGCCCATACCATACTGTCTTGATTACTGTAGCATTGTAGTATAGTCTGAAGTCAGAGAGCCTGATTCCTCCAGCTCCGTTTTTCTTTCCCAAGATTGCTTTCGCTATTCGGGGTCTTTTGTGTTTCCATACCAATTGTGAAATTTTTTGTTCTAGTTCTGTGAAAATGCCAGGGGTAGTTTGATATGGATTGCACTGTATACGTAGATTGCTTTGGGTAGTATAGTCATTTTCACAATGTTGATTCTTCCAAACTAAAAACATGGTATATCTCTCCATCTGTTTGTATCATCTTTAATTTCTTTCATCAGTGTCTTATAGTTTTTTGCATACAGGTCTTTTGTATCCTTAGGTAGATTTATCCCTAGGTATTTGACTCTTTATGTTGCAGTGGTAAATGGGAGTGTTTCCTTAATGTATTTTTCATATTTTTCATCATTAGTGTATAGGAATGCAAAATATTTCTGTGCATTAATTTTGTATCCTGCTACTTTACCAAATTCATTGATTAGCTCTAGGAGTTTTCTGATAGTATCTTTAGGATTCTCTATGTATAGTATCATGTCATCTGCAAACAGTGACAGTTTTACTTCTTCTTTTCCAATTTGGATTCCTTTTATTTCTTTTTCTTCTCTGATTGCTGTGTCTAAAACTTCCAAAACTATGTTGAATTATAGTGGTGAGATTGGGCAACCTTATCTTGTTCCTGATCTTAGAGGAAATACTTTCAGTTTTTCACCATTGAGAACAATGTTGGCTGTGGGTTTGTCATATATGCCCTTTATTATGTTGAGGTAGGTTCCCTCTATGCCCACTTTCTGGAGAGTTTTTTATCATAAATGGGCGTTGAATTTTGTTGAAAGCTTTTCCTGCATCTATTGAGATTATCATATGTTTTTTATCCTTCAATTTGTTAATATGGTATATCACATTGATTGATTTGTGTATATTGAAGAATCCTTGCATTCCTGGGATAAACCCCACTTGATCATGGTGTATGATCCTTTTAATGTGCTGTTGGATTCTGTTTGCTAGTATCTTGTTGAGGATTTTTGCATCTATGTTCATCAGTGATATTGGCCTGTAGTTTTCTTTCTTTGTGACATCTTTGTCTGGTTTTGGTATCAGGGTGATGGTAGCCTCGTAGGATGAGTTTGGGAGTATTCCAACCTCTGCTATATTTTGGAAGAGTTTGAGAAGGATAGGTGTTAGCTCTTCTCTAAATGTTTGATGGAATTTGCCTGTGAAGCCATCTGGTCCTGGACTTTTGTTTGTTGGAAGTTTTTAATCACAGTTTCAATTTCAGTGCTTGTGATTAGTCTGTTTATATTTTCTATTTCTTCCTGGTTCAGTCTCAGAAGGTTGTGCTTTTCTAAGAATATGTCCATTTCTTCCTGGCTGTCCATTTTATTGGCATATAGTTGCCTGTAGTAATCTCTCATGATCCTTTGTATTTCTGCAGTGTCAGTTGTTTCTTCTTCTTTTTCATTTCTAATTCTGTTGATTTGAGTCTTCTCCCTTTTTTTCTTGATGAGTCTGGCTAATGGTTTATCAACTTTGTTTACCTTCTCAAGGAACCAGGTTTTAGTTTTTTGATCTTTGCTATTGTTTCCTTCATTTCTATTTCATTTATTTCTGGTCTGATCTTTATGATGGCTTTCCTTCTGCTAACTTTGGGTATTTTTTGTTCCTCTTTCTCTAGTTGCTTTAGGTGTAAGGTTAGGTTGGTTATTTGAGAGATTTTTCTTGTTCCATGAGGTAGGATTGTATTGCTCTAAAATTCCCTCTTAGAACTGCTTTTGCTGCATCCCATAGATTTTGGGTTGTCAACGTTTTCACTGTCATTTGTTTAGGTATTTTGTGATTTCCTCTTTGATTTCTTCAGTGATCTCTTGGTTATTTAGTAGTGTATTGTTTACCCTCCATGTGTTTGTATTTTTTACAGATTTTTTCCATAATTGATATGTAGTCTCATAGTGTTGTGGTTGGACAAGATACTTGATACGATTTCAATTTCCTTAAATTTATCAGGGCTTGATTTGTGACCCAAGATATGATGTATCCTGGAGAATGTTCCATGAGCACTTGAGAAGAAAGTGTATTCTGTTGTTTTTGGATGGAATGTCCTATAAATATCAATTAAGTCCGTCTTGTTTAATGTGTCATTTAAAGCTTGTGTTTCCTTATTTATTTTCATTTTGGATGATCTGTCCATTGATGAAAGTGAGGTGTTAAAGTCCCCTTATATGATTGTATTACTGTCGTTTTCCTCTTTTATGACTGATAGCATTTGCCTTATGTATTGAGGTGCTCCTCTGTTGGGTGCATAAATATTTACAGTGTTACATCTGCTTCTTGGGTTGATTCCTTGATCATTATGTAGTATCCTTCTTTGTCTTTTGTAATAGTCTTTATTTTAAAGTCTATTTTGTCTGATATGGGAATTGCTACTCCAGCTTTCTTTTGATTTCCATTTGCATGGAATATCTTTTTCTGTCCCCTCACTTTCAGTCTATATGTGTCCCCAGGTCTGAAGTGGGTCTCTTGTAGACAGCATATATATGGGTCTTATTTTTGTATCCATTCAGCCAGTCGATGTCTTTTGGTTGGAGCATTTAATCCATTTACATTTAAGGTAATTATCAATATATATGTTCCTATGACCATTTTCTTAATTGTTTTGGGATTGTTATTGTAGGTCTTTTCCTTCTGTTGTGTTTCCTGCCTAAAGTAGTTCCTTTAGTATTTGTTGTCAAGCTGGTTTGATGGTGCTTAATTCTCTTAACTTTTGCTTGTCTGTAAAAGTTTTAATTTCTCCGTCGAATCTGAATGAGATCCTTGCTGGGTAGAGTAATCTTGGTTTTAGGTTTTTCTCTTTTGTCACTTTAAATATGTCCTGCCACACCCTTCTGGCTTGGAGAGTTTCTGCTGAAAGATCAGCTGTTCACCTCATGAGGATTCCCTTGTATGTTATTTGTTGTTTTTCCTTTGCTGCTTTTAATATTTTTTCTTTGTGTTTAATATTTTTTAGTTTGAATAATATGTGTCTTGGCCTGTTTCTCCTTGGATTTATCTTGTATGGGACTCTCTGTGCTTCCTGGACTTGATTGACTATTTCTTTTTCCATGTTACAGAAATTTTCAACTGTAATCTCTTCAAATATTTTCTCAGTCCTTTACTTCTTCTTTTCTTCTTCTGGGACCCCTATAATTCAAATGTTGGTGTGTTTAATGTTGTCCCTGAGGTCTCTGAGACTGACCTCAATTCTTTTCAATCTTTTTTCTCTATTCTGCTCTGTGGTAGTTATTTCCATTCTTTTATCTTCCAGGTCACTTATACATTATTCTGCCTCAGTTGGTCTGCTATTGATTCCCTCTAGAGAATTTTTAATTTCATTTATTTGTGTTGTTCATCATTGTTTGGTCACTCTGTAGTTCTTCTAGGTCCTTGTTAAATGTTTCTTGTATTTTCTGCATTCTATTTCCAAGATTTTGGATCATCTTTACTAACATTTCTCTGAATTCTTTTTCAGGTAGACTGCCTATTCCCTCTTCATTTCTTTGGTCTGGTGGGTTTTTACCTTGCTCCTTTATCTGCTGCATAGTTCTCTGTCTTCTTATTTTGTTTACCTTACTCTGTTTGGGGTCTCCATTTTGCAGACTGCAGGTTCGTAGTTCCCTTTGTTTTTGGTGTCTGCCCCCAGGTGGGTTAGTTTGGTTCAGTGGCTTGTGTAGGCTTCCTGGTGGAGGGGACTGGTGCCTGTGTTCTGGTGTGGGGGGGCTGGACCTTGTCTTTCTGCTGGGCAGGCCTGTGTACGGTGGTGTGTTTTGGGGCATCAGTGAACTTAGTATGATTTAGGCAGCCTCTCTGCTAATGGGTGGGGTTGTGTTCCTGTTTTGCTAGTTGTTTGGCATGGGATGTCCAGCACTGGAGCTTGCTGGCCATTGGGTGGAGCTGGGTCTGAGCGTTGAGATGGAGATCTCTGGGAGAGCTCTTGCTGATTGATATTACGTGGAGCCGGGAGGTATGTGGTGGTTCAGTATTCTGAACTGGCTCTTACTCCTAAGAAGCTCAGGTCTGACACCAGACCGGAGCACGAAGGCCATGTCAGCCAGATGACTCAGAAAAAAAGGGAGAAAAAAGATGGACAAAATAATAATAATAAATAAAAACAAACAGAAGAGGAGAGCAACCAAACCAATAAACAAATCCACCAAAGATAACAAGCCCTAAAAACTGTACTACGATAAACGTAAAAATCAGAAACAATTCAGTCGCAGACAGCAAACCCTGAGTCTACTGTTGCTCCCAAAGTTCAGAGCCTCAATTTTGAGGTGATTCATTGTTTATTCAGGTATTCTACAGATGCAGGCTACATCAAGTTGATTGTGGGAATTTAATCCGCTGCTCCGGAGGCTGCTAGGAGAAATTTCCCTTTCTCTTTTTTGTTTGCACAGCTCCTGGTGTTCAGCTTTGGATTTACCCCCACCTCTGTGTGTAGGTCGCTCTCAGGCATCTGTTCCCACCCAGAGAGGACAGGGTTAAAGCAGCAGCTGATTAGGGGGCTCTTGCTCATTCAGGACATGGGGATGGAGAGGTACAGTTGTCATAATTGGAATGTGGGGAGAGCCTGCAGCGGCAGAGTCCGGCATGACATTGCAACAGCCTGAAGCATGCTTTGTGTTCTCCTGGGTAACTTGTCCCTGGATCATGGGACCCTGGCAGTGGGGTGCTGTACAGGCTCCCGGAGGGGTGTGGATTGTGGCCTGTGCTTGCACACAGAATTCTTTTTGGCTGCAGCAGCAGTGTTAGCATTTCATGTCCGTCTCTGGGGTCTGAGCTGATAGCTATGTCTCATGCCCATCTCTGGAGCTTTTTTAGGTGGTGATCTGTCTTCTGTGTGCATCAGGGAAGGAATCCCCTCTCCTCATGTACCCCAAAACAATTGTCTTTTGCCTCCTAGGCAGGTCCAGACTTTTTCTGGACTCCCTTCTGGCTACCTGTGGCGCACTAGCCCCCTTCAGGCTGTGTTCACACAGCCAACCCCAGGTCTCTCCCTGGGATCTGACCTCCAAAGCCTGAGCCTCAGCCCCCATCCCCCACCCACCCCAGCAGGTGAGCAGACAAGCCTCTCAGGATGGTGAGTGCTTGTCCACACTGATCCTCTGTGCAGGAATCTCTCTGCTTTGCCTTCTGTACCCCTGTTGTTGCACTCTCCTCCATGGCTCCGAAGATTAGCCCCTGTCCACCCCCCCGTCTCCTCCAGTGAAGGGGCTCCCTAATGTTTGGAAACTTTTCCTCCTTCACAGCTCCCTCCCAGAGGTGCAGGTCCTGTCCCTATACTTTTATCTCTGTTTTTTCTTTTGCCCTACCCAGGTACGTGGCAATTTTCTTGCCTTTTGGGAGGTCTGAGGTCTTCTGCCAGCATTCAGTAGGTGTTCTGTAGGAGATGTTCCACTGTAGATGTATTTTTGATGCATTTGTGGGGAGGAAGGTGATCTCCATGTCTTACTCCTCTGCCATCTTGAAGGTCCCTGAAAATTTCTTTTTTGGAAAGTTTTAAACTATGAATTCAATTTCTTTAATAGTTATAGGAGGGCTTCCCTGGTGGCGCAGTGGTTCAGAGTCCGCCTGCCGTTGCAGGGCTAGCAGGTTCGCGCCCCGGTCCGGGAAGATCCCACATGACGCGGAGCGGCTGTGCTCGTGAGCCATGGCTGCTGAGCCTGCGCGTCCGGAGCTTGTGCTCCGCAACAGGAGAGGCCACAACAGTGGGAGGCCCGCGTACCGCAAAAAAAAAAAAAAAAAAAGTTATAGGACTACTTAGGTTATCTAGTTCATTGTGGGTGAATTCAAATAGTTTGTGTGTTTTGAAGAATTGGACCATTATACAAGTTGTCAGATTTATGTGCCTAGGGTTAGTTGTTCATAGTATTCATTTATTATCTTCTTAATGTCTGTGAGGTTTTCAATGATATTCCCTATTTTATTTCTGATATTATTAATTTTTGCCTTCTCTTTCCTATTCTTTGTCTGTCTTGCTAGAGGTTTATCAATTTTATTGTTCTTTTTAAAGAACCAATTTTTGGTTTCACTGACTTTCACTATTGTTTTTATGTTTCCAAATCATTGATTGCTGCTCTTATTTTTATTATTTCTTCTCTTCTGCTTGCTTTGTGTTTATTTTTTCTTGTTTTTCTAGTTTCTCAAAGCAGGAGTCTAGATTATGAGTTGAGACCTTTCTTCTACTCTAATATTAGTATTTAATGTTATAAACTGTCTACAAGCACAGCTTTTATTGTGTGTCACAAATTTTGATATGTTGTATTTTTATTTTCCTGCAGTTCAAAATATTTTGTAATTTACCTTAAGGCTTGTTCTTTGACCATGTTTGAGTATTTTCTCTTGTTTTTCTGTTATTGATTCCTAGCTTAACTCCATTTCAGTCAGAGAACATCCTTTGCATGATTGCAATTCTTTTAAATTGGTAACGTTTGTTTCAAGACAACATGCCAGACGTTTTTTTCATGATTTATCTGGATAAATTTTCAATGTGCACTTGAAAAAAATATATGTTTTGCTTTGGTTGGGTGCAGTATTCTATAGACGGCAATTAGATTTAGTTGTTAGATAGTATTTTCTTAGTTCATCTATATGTTTATTGATTTATTTTTCACTAGTTATATCTATTATTGAGAGTATTGATGCCTACAACTATGCTTGTGGGTTTAGCTATTTCTCCCTTCAGTTCTGTCAGATTTTGCTTCTTATTTTTTTGAAATGCTTTTGTTAAATGCATGAACATCTGCTTTTGAGAAATAGGATTTGCGTTACATGAGCAAGACTATTAGAAAAAGAGAATAAGATGTAAGGGATTTGTATTTTATTTCACGACAATATATCATATATAGGACTTACTAGAGATGAAAGCTTACAGTTTTTGGAAATACAGTTACAGAGATAACCAAATTGTAATTTGTGAAACAATTCAAATCTGAGCAAAGTGTGATCTCTTTTTAGTATATCATAATGAGGATTCATATAACATTTCCAAGAGTTATAAAGAAACAGACAACTGATTTTTCCACCTGGAGAAGATAATTACAGTTTTAAAAAATGATTTTTTGCAAACTAAGTTGTAAATGAGAATGTCATGAACTTAGCACCAAGTAGCTTGCTTTGCAAGACTGTTCAAAGTAGAAGAGAAGACATGTCTTTTTCCATTAAAAAATGAATATTCTGGGTGAACTCCTGTGTACGAGGAGCTTAGTAGTCAACACTCCATCCAAATAACATGTGAAAAGGTGAATGGACTGAAAAATCAACTCTTCTTGGACCTGAAAGAGAGGGGAGGACACAGAGTAAACAGCTGCCCCCAAGATTGGAGAGATAAGCAAGTGAATACAGGGAGTCACACCATACTGGAGGGGAGACACATGAGTGGAAACCAGTGCCAAGGTAGGAACAACTGAAAAACTGAATTGTAATTGGTAAATTGCTGGAGCTCAATGAGGACAACTGTGAGAGTTATAAACTCCAGAGGGACCCAGTCATGTGAGGTGGAGGGCTGTGGGGGTGCACTTCAACATACTGTAAGACTTACCTCCATGAGCTCAACCAGTTTCCTACAGTAAATATCAGAGGAGAATCTCCTCTTGCTTCTGGCAAGGGGAGGGGAAATGGAACCATTTTGAAATCCTCCAGAGCTCTGTTCTTAACAAGGCCTGCCTTCAGGAGAAACTAGTTAACCAGACTCTAACCTACTGGGATATTATCATATCCCAGCTCAACTGGGGCAAGGGAAATAGCCATCTCCAGCCCACAATAACCATCCAGTCCCATTTAACAGGGGAGGAAAAAAATGCTGAGAAACACTTGTGAAGTTCACAGTCCAGAAGCCTAGGCTCACTAAAACACAGACCTATCATAGGGCTATAGAACATTTCCTCTCCCCCCACAGCTCACGACCACATTACTGAAGTCCTATTTACAGCATTTTCCTTTATTCAAGATATTATATTTGGTTATCAAAAGTTATAAGGCACACCAAAAGGTAAAAAAAAAACAAGTTTAAGAGACAGAGCAAGCATCAGAACTAGATAGGGCAGGGATGTTGGAATTATCATACTGGGAATCTTAAACAATGATAATTAATATACTAAGAGTTCTAGTGGATAAAGTAGATACATGAAAGAACAGATGGGCAGTGTAAACAGAGACATGAAAATCCTAAGAAAGAACCAAAAAGAAAGGATAGATATCTAAAGAATTATAACAGAAATGAAGATTGCCTTTGATTGGCTTATTGGTAGATTGAACATGGCTGAGGAAAGAATCTGTGAGCAACAGGATATATCAACAGAATCTTCAAAAACTGAAAAGCAAAGAGAAAAATACTAAAAACCAGAGCAGAATATACAAAGACTGTGGGACAATTACAAAATTAAAAACACACATGTAATGGATAACCAGAGGGAAAGGAAAGGGAGCAAGGAACAGAAGAAATATTTGAAACAATACTGACTGAGAATTTTCTTAAATTAATGTCAGACGCCAAACCACAGAGCCAGGAAACTCAGAGAATAAGCAGGATAAATGCCAAACAAGCAAAAACAAAAAACCCCACAAAAACTGCATGTAGGCATATCATTTTCACAATACAGAAAATCAAAGATAAAGAAAAAACCCTGAAAGAAGCCAGAGGGTGAAAATACCTTACTTGTAGAGGAACAAAGAGAAGAATTACAGCTGACTTCTCAGAAACCATGCAGCAAGAAAACAGTGAATTGAATATTTAAAGTGCTGGCAGAAAAACCCACCAACCTAGAATTCTGTACCCTGCAAAATTTTCTTTCAAAACTGAAGGACAAATAGACTTTGTCAGACAAACATTGAGGGAATTTGTTATCAGAAGCCCTCCTTTGAAAGGAGTGTGAAAAGAAATTAGAGAGAAGGAAAATAATATAGGTCATAAAACTCAGATCTGCATAAACTAAGGAAGAGCATAAAAGAAAAAATAAATGAAGGTTAAAAAAAACCTTTTATTTTTCTTATTCTTTGATCTAACAGATAACAGTTTGTTCAAAATAATAATACTGACAACATATTTGATTATGTGTATATATATCATACGTGTATGTATTTAAATATATGCTTATGTATCCTTGTATATAAGAAAAAGCAATGATAACAATAATAAAGGGATGTAAGGAACTAAAAATATTTTGGTATTATAAGGTACTCACACTACCCATGAATTGGTATACTGTTATTAGAAAGTGGACTTAGGTTAGCTGTAAATGTATATTGAAAACTCTAGGTCAACCACCGAAAAAAAGTGAAAAAAAAAGTATAACTGATATGCTAAGAAAGGGGAGAAAATGGAATTGCGTAAAATGATCAATTAAAATCACATAAGGCAAAGAAAGAGTGAAAAAAACAGGAACAAAGAACAGGACAACAAATAGAAAACAAAAGTGAATATTGTAGATACTAATCTAACTATATTAATAATCACTTAGAACATCAGTGGTCTAAATGCACCAATTAAAACACAGAGATTGTCAGAGTGGATCTAACACAAGACCCAAATATATATTGTCTACAAGAAATCCAATTTAAATATAAAGACTCATCAAGAAAAGAAGGGAGCACACTCCAATCAACAGAATTAGAAATGGAAAAGGAGAAGAAACAAATGACACTGCAGAAATACAAATGATCATGAGAGATTACTACAGGCAACTATATGCCAATAAAATGGGCAGCCAGGAAGAAATGGATAAATTCTTAGAAATGCACGACGTGCCAAGACTGAATCAGAAAGAAATAGAAAATATGAACAGACCAATCACAAGCACTGAAATTGAAACTGTGATTAAAACTCTTCCAATAAACAAAAGCCCAGGACCAGAGGGCTTCACAGGCAAATTCCATCAAACATTTAGAGAACAGATAACACCTATCCTTCTCAAACTCTTCCAAAATGTAGCAAGAGGTAGGAGCACTCCCAAACTCATTCTATGAGGCCACCATCACCCTGGTACCAAAACCAGACAAAGATGTCACAAAAAGAAAACTACAGGCCCTTAACACTGATGAACATAGATGCAAAAATGCTCAACAAAATACTAGCAGATAGAATCCAACAGCACATTAAAAGGATCATACACTATGATCAAGTGGGGTTTATCCCAGGAATGCAAGGATTCTTCAATATATGCAAATCATTCAATGTGATACACCATATTAACAAATTGAAGGATAAAAACTATATGATCATCTCAATAGATGCAGAAAAAGCTTTTGAGAAAGTTCAACACCCATTTATGATAAAAACCCTCCAGAAAGTGGGCATAGAGGGAACCTACCTCAACATAGTAATATGTGAGCCATACATGAAAAATGCACAGCCAACATTGCTCTCAGTGGTGAAACACTGAAGCCATTTCCTCTACGGAGCAAGACAAGGGTGCTCACTCTCACCATTATTAGTCAACATAGTTTTGGAAGTTTTAGACACAGCCATCAGAGAAGAAAAAGAAATAAAAGGAATCCAAATCGGAAAAGAAGAAGGAAAACTGTCACTGTTTGCAGATGACATGACACTATACACAGAGAATCCTAAAGATACTATCAGAAAACTACTAGAGCTAATCAATGAATGTGGTAAAGTAGCAGGATACAAAATTAATGCACAGAAATTTCTTGCATTCCTATACACTAATGATGAAAAATCTGAAAGACAAATTAAGGAAACACTCCCATTTACCACTGCAACAAAAAGAATAAAATACCTAGGGATAAACCTACCTAAGGAGAAAAAAGACCTGTATGCAGAAAACTATAAGACACTGATGAAAGAAATTAAAGATGATAGAAACAGATGGAGAGATATACTGTGTTTTTAGATTGGAAGAATCAACATTGTGAAAATGACTATACTACCCAAAGCAATCTACAGATTCAATGCAATCCCTATCAAACTACCAATGGCATTTTTCACAGAACTAGAAGAAAAAATTTCACCATTTGTATGGAAACCCAAAAGACCCCAAATAGGCAAAGCAATCTTGGGATTGGAGGAATCAGGCTCCCTGACTTCAGACTATGCCAAAGCCCTGCACATATGGTCACCTTATCTTTGATAAAGGAAGCAAGAATATACAATGGAGAAAAGACAGCCTCTTTGAAAAGTGGTGTTGGGAAAACTGGACAGCTACATGTAAAAGAATGAAATTAGAACACTCCCTAACACCATACACAAAAATAAACTCAAAATGGATTAAAGACCTATAAAACTCAGCTATATATATATATATATATATATATATATATATATATATCTCCCAATATCCCCTATAAAACTTTTACAGGGAAACATAGGCAGAACACTGACATAAATCACAGCAGGATCCTTTTTGACCCACTTCCCAGAGAAATGGAAATAAAAACAAAAATAAACAAATGGGAGCTAATGAAACTTAATAGTTTTTGCATAGCACAGGAAACCATAAACAAGATGAAAAGACACCCCTTAGAATGGGAGAAAATACTTGCAAACGAACCAACCAACAAAGGATTAACCTCCAAAATATTCAAGCAGCTCAATATCAAAAAAACAAACAACCCAATCCAAAAATGGGCAGAAGACCTAAATAGACATTTCTCCAAAAACGATATACAGATTGCCAAGAAACACATGAAAGGATGTTCAGCATCATTAATCATTAGAGAAATGCAAATCAAAACTACAATGAGGTATCACTTCACACAAGTCAGAATGGCCATCATCAAAAAATCTACAAACTAATAGTGCTAGAGAGGGTGTGGAGAAAAGGCAACTCTGTTGCACTGTTGGTGGGAATGTAAATTGATATAGCCACTATGGAGAACAGTATGGAGGTTCCTTAGAAAACTAAAAATAGAACTACCATATGACCAGAACTACCATATGATCAGCAATTCCACTCCTGAGTATATACCCTGAGAAAACCATAATTCAAAATGGGACATGTACCACTATGTTCATTGCAGCACTATTTACAGTAGCCAGGACATGGAAGCAACCTAAGTGTCCATTGACAGATGAATGGATAAAGAAGATATGGCACATGTATACAATGGAATATTACTCAGCCATAAAAAGAAATGAAATTGAGTTATTTGTAGTGAGGTGGATGGACCTAGAGACTGTCATACAGAGTGAAGTAAGTCAGAAATAGAAAAACAAATACCATATGCTAACACATATATATGGAATAAAAAAAAAAGTGGTTCTGATGAACCTAGGGACAGGACAGGAATAAAGATGCACATGTAGAGAATGGACTTGAGGACTCGGCGAGGAAGAAGGGTAAGCCAGGACGTTGTGAGAGAGTAGCATTGATATATATACACTACGAAATGTAAAATAGATAGCTAGTGGGAAGCAGCCGCATAGCACAGGGAGATCAGCTCGGTGCTTTGTGACCACCTAGAGGGGTGGGATAGGGAGGGTCGGAGGGAGACGCAAGAGGGAGGGGATATGGGGATATATATATATGTATAGCTAATTCACTTTGTCATACAGCAGAAACTAACACAACATTGTAAAGCAACTCTACTCCAGTAAAGATTTAAAAAAAAAAATCTGGCTAGCACTTATTGTCTTTAGTTTCATTATGCTATATACTTTTCTTTTAAACATAAAATTTAACTTAACGATAATTTGTGTTGACATTGTCCAGATGTCCAAACTTGGTAAAGTTTTAGTTTTATTTTCTAACTGTTAAGTAGTGAATAGTTTTGCTGCTCTAGATTTGAATAATTCCTTCTGTATATCAAGACTAATCATGTGGATTTAGGATTTAGATACCTATTTTATTTATGATGTGTACATGGAGGTGCATAAGACACTTATCAATCAATATTGAATTTATAAAAAAAAGTTTGCTGATTTTCTTTAGAAATGTAATAGTGGAGCATAAATGCTGTATTTAACATTCTGTAGTGATTATAAATAAAAATTAGCATTTCTGAAATACCACAACCTTATACATCTTTCAAAGCTTAGCACAAATCAGTTTGCTATGAAATTTCTCTGTTCTGCTATTATGGGTATCAGTTACAGCAAACAGAACACTCATGCACACACTCAGGGAAATAAGTAAAAAAATAAACCAAGTAATCCAATACTAAAAGTGTGTAATAAAGGAATAAAATAGTCACTTATTTTTACAAACCTGTCTGGTACAATCCTACACTAAATTGTTCTCAATTATTGGAATTACATTAAAAAACGAGGCGGAAAGAGAAACACAAAAGAAAAAAACTCACCAAATCATAGCATACATAATACTCTTCAAAGCACTAAGTGTTCTACCCTTTTCTTTTTATTATTATTATTATTATTATTTTTAACGTCTTTATTAGAGTATAATTGCTTTACAATGGTGTGTTAGTTTCTGCTTTATAACAAAGTGAATCAGCTATACATATACATATATCTTCATACCTCCTCCCTCTTGCATCTCCCTCCCACCCTCCCTATCCCACCCTTCTAGGAGGTCACAAAGCACCGAGCTGATCTCCCTGTGCTCTGCCGCTGCTTCCCACTTCTTAACGCCATTAGATTTCATTTGGAAATTATATAAAGGCTTGCATAATAATTTTTCTTTTCATTTGGGTATAAATTAGTTCCAGAACGTACTATTTACTTTTTTTATTTTTGCGGTACGCGGGCCTCTCACTGTTGTGGCCTCTCCCGTTGCAGACAACAGGCTCCGGACGCACAGGCTCAGTGGCCATGGCTCACAGGCCTAGCCGCTCTGCGGCATGTGGGATCTTCCTGAACCAGGGCACGACCCCCTGTACCCTGCATCGGCAGGCGGACTCTCAACCACTGTGCCACCAGGGAAGCCCACTATTTACTTTTTAATCACAGTATTATTTCTAAACCTTTTTGGTATTTTCCAGAGTGCATTAGTGCTCTGTGTAATAACAAATACTGTTTTTAGTTAAGTAGAGAATAATTAGTTTTCTCAATAATTTCTTCAGAAGCCTAAAAATAAAGTGACATGACATTTAAGATAATGTTTACTTGAGATATTGAGAGAGAATATGAGGTTAAACATCAGACTTTTAGAGAATATATATTTGGTAAGATAAAGTATATTTTTTAGATAAGTTGATCAACTTTTCTAAGAGTTTGGATATATTAATACAAATTAAAGCATGAAATTAAATTTTTAAATCAAATCTCCACAAATATCTTAACAGCTATAATAATCTTGAATTACCAACTGTTTCACTTAACATGAATAAATACTTTTTGTTATGAAATTTGTCTAATTTAAGAGGTTGAAATCAGTTAATCAGATTAAAGAATTCCTCTGGTCTTCTAATACTTTTATTAAGGCATTAATTTAATGACTTTTTTCTGAAAGTTTTCATAATGTACATTACTAGTGTACATTATGATACATTACTAATATACATAGTATACATTAATACCATTTATCACTGTGCAAAATTAAGATAACTTAGTCTTTTCATTGAGGAAAAAGCTAAATATGTTGTTATTTTGTTTTGTATTTTCATCCACATATCCAGCATATATATCAACTCTGACTGTATCCATATGTTTAATTCTAGAAAAATAAAATTGGCCAAAAGTTGAGTCATAGGTTATTGGCTTATTCAGTGTTATTTCTGGGTTTTTGCTTGGTCACTATCATTGAGTATACAGAAATGCAAAAACTCAGTTTTTGAGAATCACTCTGATGCAAGTTAAATAAAAATAGCAAACTTCTGACCAACTTGTCAGTAATAAGCTGCTTTTCTTTGTCTTAAAACATAGATTTTTAAAAAAATGTATCAGTGTACTTTAGTTAATTGATTTCTTTAATATATGTGCTGAAGTCAGATCACAAAACTTTAGAATTATATGACAATTTCAAAATTTATAGGAAAAAGTTTTCAGTAGGTTTAAAGGGTTGTTATTATTTGGACAAACCTCATTTACAATTTGAAGACTAGTGTCTCAGTATGTGAATAGAGGATATGCTATGTGTGTCACAAATAGGTATAGCATAAATTTTATATATTTACTGATGAACTATTTATTTTTATGCAAAGATAATAAATGTATTTTCTGCCACCTAATTTATAGAAAAAAGTCATGCTATGACAGAAACAGATCTTCCCCAATATAGTGATATTTATGTTAAATTTCATAAACTTATGCAAACATTATTCTTACCTTGCTTCCTCAAAGAGAAGTGTATCTACACAATGTCCAAGTATCTAGATAAAAATAAATAAATTCAATTCATTATAAATTCACTCTAGCCATGGAGATGGCAGACATCTGGCTGGATATGGCAGTAACGAAAAGTTTAACACTAAGACCTTTCCCATTGCTCGTATGGTTGTTTCAATAAAGATAAATCCCAAAAGAATCAGTTAGGAAATGTGCTTAAGAGAGAGAGAGAGAGAGAGAGAGAGAGAGAGCAAAGTTAGAAAAATAAAACCAGATATTCATGAATAGTGGTCCATGTCAGTGAAATCTGAAAGAACAAGCAAGAATTGGAATACTTCTCATATGTTGTGAAAGAGATCATGATGTTGGCTGTTATGCCAGTTTAACAGTACTAAATGGTGAGCAGTAGGTGATTATCCCTTTCCTGAATTGAAGGCTGGATCAATATTGTAGAAAGTCTGTGTATTTCTATTTTCAATTCAGAAAAATCAGTGTTTTTTTTGGAGGGAAAGTGGTTATACCCCCACGGGTTGCTGAGATGGCTAATATAATCTAGATTTCCTTTATTAGTTTTGGTCTTACCTGGCAGGTAAGGGAGGAAGTAGCCTTTAATTTGGAGCCAATTTTGCTATTCATTATAAGCTCTTGACTCTTATCTCCTTCCAAATTCTGGGTTCCCAACCATTAGCATTGCCTTTTTGGTCTTGATTTTTTTCCTTTTCTTCATTTGCTTTCAGAAAGTTTGAAAAATTCTAGGACCTCTGGGAAAGTGTGACATTAAGATTGTTTTAAAACACACACACACAGAAGGAAGTAGATGGAAGTGTGATTTATACTCGAAGCTTTATAAACCAGTGTTGGACAGAAGGCAGTAGCTAAGATAATTCAATGATTATGTAGTTAAAAGCATGGACTATATAGTGAGGCCCCTCAGGTGGGATGGATAAAGTAACTCAAGGGTGCCCAAACATAAAAACTTGGAAAGAGAGGGAGAGTAAAAGCCTTATGAAGGAGGAATAAACAGAATACTGTGTAGAGACCACCATTTAAGCAAATAAGCTCCCATCCCTGTTACGAAATCTGTGTGCATCTAGCAAGCTGGGATTCATGGGGTGCAACAGGAAAGTCCGCCTGCAACACTTGTGGTGCAAGAACTTCTTGAAGTTGGCAGAGATAGCAGTACATTGAGGTGGTTTGGGGCAGTTTACTTGCTTGCTCTGGTATTTGGTATCTATAAGGGCTGATTCTACAGAAAATTAAATTTCCCATTTTAGATGCTTTTAGCATGAAGTTTAGATAAAGCCAAAGTCTCCACCTTCAGTAGCATTATCCGGGTGCTTGGAGTCAAGCCCCTATAATAGTGCTAAATGGTGAACATCAGCTGATCAGCCCTTTTCTGAACTGAAGGCTGGATCACCATCATAGAAGTCTGTATATTTCTTAGATTGTTATGTTGCATGCACTTCAAGTTTCCCATATATGGAGGAGAAGAAAGAAAAATTCTGGGGCAAGGTGAAGAAAATTTGGTTGCCCAAGAATTTTTAGTATATCTATATGTATAATACTTGATAAACTATATTCTAAGGTACACATTTGTTTCACATTTTAACCTGTGGAATTGTAATGTGTCGTATTATTAACGTGCATCTTTAATGTAGTGGTGTTTCTGTTTTTCTCAGAAAAACTGTTATCTTGGAATCACCCAGGTAGAGTGTGCATGACCAGACATAGGGAAGTGCATTCCTACTCCCATCCCTTTGTTGTTGAACGTGAACAAAAAGAAACTTTTGCTGTTCTTCATAATGTCTAGTGTGTAGATTTTGCTAAATTCAGGCAGTGAATGATTGCTCTTCTCGTACTCTTTCTTAGAAAAAAATATACTTGTTTGAGATTATAGGAAAAGGCAGAGAAGTTAGGGGAGAAAGAGAGATTGGTTCACGGACTCAGGTGATTGATTCTCATTAGAAGGACAGTCCTGCTCCTAACTGGGTCCTTCATTCCTTAATTATGTTATTGTAGACTGATTTCCTCTGATTTGGATATGAACTATTTGGGACCACTGTATGTTGTAGATTACTGGGGTGGGGTTGGTTTGTTGCAGGGGAAAGGGAGGGACTTCGATGGCTAGGGAGTTATGAATGGGAGTTGGTCCCTAGGTTGAGTTGTGGCTTGTGCAATTGATGTTTGAAGGAGGAACTGTTGAGATGGGAATAAGAACAAGGACAAGGAAACTAGTCTAGGACTGTATTCATCTTTAAGGGAACCCCTGTGAAGGATTTAACATTTTAATGCTTTCTTCTATATTTATGGAAATAATTTTTAAATTCGCTACATTTATATTTCACTTTTTTTTAAAATGGAATGCCTTCACATTAATTAATTAATTAATTAATTTTTACTGTGTTGGGTCTTCGTTTCAGTGCGAGGGCTTTCTCTAGTTGTATTAAGCGGGGGCCACTCTTCATTGCAGTGCACGGGCCTCTCACTATCGCGGCCTCTCTTTTTGCCGAGCACAGGCTCCAGACACGCAGGCTCAGTAGTTGTGGCTCATGGGCCCAGTTGCTATGTGGCATGTGGGATCCTCCCAGACCAGGGCTCGAACCCGTGTCCCCTGCATTAGCAGGCAGATTCTCAACCACTGTGCCACCAGGGAAGCCCCTATATTTCACTTTAATTGCATCTTTTCAGCAAAGTCTCACACATGTACTGTAGTGTTAGGAAGAATCAAAAAACAATGTAGGGCAGGCAGACGTGTCCTGTCCCACGTTTACCAAACCTTTCAACATTGAGTCTGGAATTGCAATAGCAAAGCCCTATGTAACCTACGTTAGGACCCCAAGCTAGTGACTAACAGTGAAGTTGACGTTGGCCCACAGTGAATTTGAGAACCTTCAAAAGATGAGATTTCAGGAAGGAGAATTAAGAGTCCAGTTTCAGACAGAGGCATCAGCCAGTCCTATCTGGAAATCCACTATAAATATCATTTTGGCTTAGGCCCTTTACAGCTGTTTTCTTCTTCCTTTCAGAACCCAGAGATTTTTATGAAAGCTCCAAATGGTTTCAATAAAGACTTCTGTAGTGCTGCCAACTTTGGATTCAGGGGTGGGAGATGGAGATCAGGGAATAGCAGG
>NW_006770421.1:631871-634277 GCF_000442215.2 Lipotes vexillifer | reverse complement strand
GGGAAAGAGGAAAGCAGCAAGGTGGTTTGTGGTTGGAGTGGTTCTCATGGAAGACCATATTAGGCCCTCCTAGCCAGAAAGGTCTTCAGAAAATAGCACTTCACTGACAGGTTAGGCAAATGAGATTCAAAGAAATTGAGACATACTTGAAAGTATCACTATTTAGTGAAGTACTCAAGTTTCTGACTCTTAGAAACTTTGGTGTTTTGTTGGCTATTCTCTCATTGCCAATATTTAGCCTGGTCTATTCCTCTATCAGGTTTGATAGATTTCCTCATCTACCTGATATTTTAAAATATTACTTAAAATCCCTCAAACTTGGTTATCTCCATTTAGGTTTATGTGTTATTCTACTAATAATGCCAAAAGACATAGTCTATCAAATTCCATACCAATTTGGAGACTCAAGATGTCAAAACTCTATTCTATTAAGTATATGGAATCTCACCCCTGACCAATTTAATTAAAAACCCCTCAAATCATAGTATGAGATTCATGTATCTGTTATGAAAAATCTTCCTACATGGTTCTGATGCACAATCAAGGAAGAGAATGGTTGATTTACTAAATTATGTTGAACAAATTAAAGACATTCTAACCAAAAGAAAAGTTACCTCCCAACAGTTAGACTACACAATATTTTACACTAACACTTTATATTAGAGAAAAACATATCTACTTAGAAAAAGTAAAATGTCCTGATATTTTGGTCCTTTAAATCATTGTAGTCTGAGAAGTTTAAAGTGTTTAATCTTCACAGTTCTATGTGCAAGAAAGATATAATCAGAAAGACAGGTCAAGTAAATTACTTGAAATCTCTGAGCCACAGGCTTGAGGGTTTTCTGCTTCCAAATTCAGTGCTTTGTCTAGTACTTGTTTTTGATGATGTTGTTACTGGTGTGTGTGTGTGTGTGTGTGTGTGTGTGTGTGTGTGTGTGTGGTTCATCTGCTGTTAGTTTATTTGGAATGACTTAAAATCATTCAACTTCTAGGAAATTCTGAGCTCTCTTAAAATTTTAAAACCATAGGTTGCAGAACAGAGAGACTCATAGACCAAATTAACACACTCAAATCAAATAGTTTATTTAATCAATTTCCAAAATGTTACAAGTAGTAAAGGAAAGTATTTGTGTAGGTTAACACACTTCCAATAGTAGGATGCATCTGGAGTAGAGGGAAAACAGAACCTGAAGCCTGAGTTATGCAGTGTTCAATGCCCATCTCTCTCTCTGCCCATCTCTCTCTCTCTCTCTCTTCCTCGGCCTCATCAGCCTTCTCTGCTGACAGCTGTAGTTACAAGAACCAGAGCTGAGGTTTAGAAAGGGTTTTCAGCAGATATAAGGTCCTCTGACCCATCACTTGCTTGTTCGATTAGAGAGACACAGGGGCAAGCATGCCTGGCCAATAGCTGTAGATCACTGATGACTTGCTGAGCAGCTATGGATTTTATCTGCATGTCTCTGTCAGAGGTCACATGGGACCAAAATGGGTGTCATCAGTGGGTGACAGTGTCACAATAGTGATCACATTACTGACAACTGGGAATAATATGATCCATGATTTATGAATATTTAAGATTTAATTGGTCCTTCCATCCTTGTATATCTACAAGTTAGCTCTCATTTGTTCCATCATTTTTTATGTGTTCAGATAAAAAATGTATTTATTCTATGTCTAACATATCTTACAGTGATTATGGTTAGTAGACCTTATACATTTCATCCATGTCATTTGTTTATCTTGTTCTCCATAGAAGAGTTGATTTTCTTTAAATAATAAACACACTTGATAGCCTGCCTAGGGTCTTGTGTTATATTTTCAGGATTTAGAAACATTGTCTTTATTTCTAGAAAAAGCAACCAAAAGGGGAAAGACAAAGCAGTCTGCTGTTTTCAACAATTATTTTAGAATAAAAACATGGGTGGATGGGTTGGAGAAGGCTAACAAAAAAACCAAAACAAAACAAAAACAAATTATCTAGACATGATCTGTGTATAATTACCTTCCTTTCTCCTTCCCTCCCTTCCTCCCTCTCTCCTTCCTACCGTCATGCCCTTCCTCCTTCCCTTTCTTCCTTCTTTCCTTGCAATATGTTCAATAATGATTTATTTATGGTGTGTTAAATTATATAATTTATACTTGCTTTAGAATCCAGAATATGGTCTTTTCGGGTGAATTTACCATCTATACTAAAAATTAATATGTATTCTGAAGTAAATGGGAATACTGTTCTCAAAATGGCAATTAGGTCAAGTGGTTTGATAGTATTTTTTTCAGGTAATCTATGTCTTTACTGATCTTTTGATATGATAAAAGGGTCTTAAGATGTAATTGTGATTTTATCTCTCCTTTTAATTCTTTCTCTTCAGCTCTGAAGTTCTGTTTTTAGGTGCAGTTATATTTATG
>NW_006770421.1:603962-631861 GCF_000442215.2 Lipotes vexillifer | reverse complement strand
TCCTGCTGTACTGATATTTTATTACCTTTAGATTTCCCTTATTATCTCTAGTAATACATTTTTTCCTTTGAGGTCTATTTTAGCTGATATTAAAATAGCAACTCCAGGCTTCTTATGCTGACTCTCTATGGAAAATATTATTTTCATCTATTCACTTTCAGTCTATCTGTGTCTTTATATTTAGAGGTCAAACTTTTTTGAAGGAATGTAGTTTGGTTTTGTTCTCTTATTCATTCTGACAAACTTTTGTCCTTTAATTGAAGTGTTTAATACATTAATACATTTATTACATTGACATTTAACAGAATTACTGATATGATTGAATGAGTCTACTTTATTGTCTGTTTTTGATTTGTTACCTCTGTTTTATTTTGTTTTTGTTTGTTGTGTTGTTGTCATTCCTATGTTCTTCCTTTCTTGCCTTTATTTGAATTATTTGAATATTTCTGTGATATATATCTTACTTTACCTATTGGATTTTTACCTTTACCTATTTGCATTAGTGGTTCCTTTAGCAATTAGAATATAAATCTTTAACTTTTCTTTCTATTTAAAGTTACTGTTCTACCACTTCATGTAAAATGTAGAAACTTGCATTTGTAGTGAGGTGGTTGGACCTAGAGTCCGTCATACAGAGTGAAGTAAGTCAGAAAGAGAAAAACATCATATGCTAACACATATATATGGAATCTAAAAAAAAAAAAGGTTCCGAAGAACCTAGGGGCAGGACAGGAATAAAGACGCAGATGTACAGAATGGACTTGAGGACATGGGGAGGGGGAAGGGTAAGCTGAGACGAAGTGAGAGAGTGGCATTGACATATATACACTACCAAACGTAAAATAGATAGCTAGTGGGAAGCAGCCGCATAGCACAGGGAGATCAGCTCGGTGCTTTGTGACCACATAGAGGGGTGGGATAGGGAGAGTAGGAGGGAGACACAAGAGGGAGGGGATATGGGGATATATGTATACATATAGCTGATTCACTTCCTTATACAGCAGCAACTAACACAACAATGTAAAGCAATTATACTCCAATAAAGATGTTAAAAATAAATAAATAAAACTACAACACTACAGAGATTTTAGAAAATGTCAATAAATGTACAGAGTCTATTAAAAAAGGGGGGGACAAAAATTTTAGTTGGAAACTAAAACTAATGTCATCTCACTTTGTCAAGTCCTCCCCTAAATGTTATGACCTCATGCATTAATGTTTTACCAATCCAATTTTATGACAGGGTATACAAGGAAGAATTCTTAAGTTTATTCATGTTGCTTTAAGAATATAGAATATGTCAATTTCTCAAAAAAAATATAGAAACTTTCATCCATATAGTTCCCTTTACTTCCTATTCTTATCCTACAGAAGTTATATACATCCGCATACATATAAAACCGACAAGACAATGCTATAGTTTTTGCTTTAAGCATTCATGTGCATTTTTTAATTAAGAGGAAAAAGAATGTTTTCTATTTAGTTGAATATTTTTTTGTTTCTGATGCTATTCATCCCTTCCTTATGATTGGAGTTTCCTTCTGGTATAGTTTTACTTTCACTTGAATAACTTTCTTTAGTGTTTCACATAGTATAAGTCTTCTGACAAACAAGCTCAGTTTTTAAAATTCTGAAATGTCTTTATTTGTTCTTCATTCTTGAAGAAGTATTTCACTTGAAATAGAAATCTGGAATGATAGTTCTGTCTTTTGGCATTTTGTAGGTATTTTCCCACTGTCATATGGCCTCATTTTTTTTTTTTTTTTTTGATAAGTTCAGTGGTGTTTGAATCATTGTTGTTCCCTGTAGGTAATGTGTTGTTTTCCTTTGAATGATTACCAGATTTTGCCTTTATCTTTGGTTTTAGCAGTTTGACTGTGATGCACCTAGACATGGTTTTCTTTGTGTTTATTCTGCTTGGAGTTTGCTGAGCATCTTGCATTTATATGTGTATCTTTCTCCAAATTGGGGGAAAAATTAGCCAAACTGTTTCGTAAAGGCTTTTTTTTTTTTCTCTCGTCTTCTTTTGTGACTCCAGTTACATTTACGATCAACTTCTGAAATTATCCTACAGGTTCTTGAGGTTCTTCTTATTTTTTAACACCTTTTCCTTCTCTGTGTTCTTCAGACTGGAAAATTTTTACTGATTTATAATTAAGTTGAGTGACTCTTTGCTGTGTTATTGTATTTTTCAGTTACATAATTTCCACTTAGATGTTACTATAGTTTGTTTCTCTTCTGTGATTTCATGTCTTTTCATTAATTGCAAACATATTTTCTTTTACAGTTATTGAGCATAGTTATAAATAGCTGATTTCAATCCTTGTCTGCCTCTTCCAATATGTCAGTCATCTTTGGATGGGTTTTACTTGATTGTCCTTTTATTAAGAATTGGTCCTATGTTCTTCTTTTTTGGTATATTTTTATCCTGGACATTTAAAATTTTATGCTGTGGAGATTCAACATTCTTTTATATCCCTCTGAAGAATGTTGGATTTTAGTTTGTTTCAGCAGGCAATTTTCTTGGTCAAACAAAAACTGTAAATTGTTTCTCTTGGGCTGTAGCTAAAATTTTAGTTGAGTTCTTTTATCTTTAGCTACATGACGTTGTGTCTGCCACAGGCCTGTGTAGATCATGAATCAGTCAGAGATTTGGGCAGAGTTTATACAAAAAATAAATTAAGGCTCCCCTTCTCTGGCTCCATTTTCCTATGAGATCCTTTCTCCTCATATTCCAGAGACTGTAGTTGCCTCACATTCTATTCTCTGAAAGACTGCATGTTTTCTGTTGGCATTTTATCTACCATAAAATGTATATTGCCGTCAGGGTAAAAGTCTTAAAAACGGGAAACTCACACCATGCTTTACTTTTTTCCAAGTTTTGACTTCCTTCTAGATTTGTCTGCCTTTTTTCAGTCTCTAATGCCTTCAGGTAGGTGTTTATTGATGTTTTATAGAATTTAAATTGGTTTTCTCTGTGAGAGTAAGTTTGATAGAATCTTACTCAGACATACTTGAAGTAATATTTGAGATTTTACACTTTGTTCTTATGAATAGTTTCTCAAGGAAAATAACTACTGAAAACTCATATTTTTGTTAATTATAGATTCAAAGTATAAAGCTATAAATGTTATAAATATATTATTCTTTCATGATTACTGAATGAAAGCAAGTGTATTCAAATGTGTATCTATTAAAGTAATGATACAATTAATGTAAATTTTGAAATAAAATGGGAGGTGTAAAGATATGGAGGTTCTTTAGAATCATAATATTTTCATATTATAAAAATAAACAGCTACAAAGGGATATTCAGTCAATCTAAAGAAGAAATCAGAGGGGGATCAAGATGGTGGGGTAAGAGGACATGGAGCTTACCCTCTCCCCACAAAACGAAGGGTGAGGTGTGATAGGGCGAGAGAGAGACATGGACATATATATACTAACAAACGTAAGGTAGATAGCCAGTGGGAAGCAGCCGCATGGCACAGGGAAACCGGCTCGGTTCTTTGTGGCTGTCTGGAGGGGTGGGATAGGTAGGGTGGGAGGGAGGGAGACAAAGAGGGAAGAGATATGGGAACATATATATATGTATAACTGACTCACTCTGTTATAAAGCAGAAACTAACACACCATTGTAAAGCAATTATACCCCAATAAAGATGTTAAAAAAATATATCTACATATAGAACAATTCTCATAGAAATCTAACTAAAAACTGTCAGAACTACTCCTATGCAACCAAGGCTGCAAGAAAGATTCCCATGTAACTGGGTAGGATGGGAGAAGAAAAGCATTGGGTCAGGACCTGTGGCCCTGGGAGAGATCTAAGAGGAAAAGAAAGTCTACATGGGCAGACCCTAACCCTAGAGAGTGAGCAGGCTGAGGCACAGACTGGTTATTGCTGGCCTGGGGTCCTCTGCAGAGGAGACAAGGCCCCTTGGCTGCTGGGAGAACTGCTAGGACAGATAGAAGGGCTGGAGAAGCCTAGACTCCATTCATGAGGAGTGCATGTTTACTGGCTTTCCAACACACAGGACCGAGAGAGCTCTGCACTGTTGACTGTTGCCTTGTTGTACATTCCAATCTGGACTGTGCAAGCACCCCAGCCTGGCTCACTGCATACCAGTTTGGCATGGGATCTAGGCCAGCCAGGTCTTGGGAGAACACTTGATATAGGGACACAGGAGTGGCCTGGAGGCCTTGGGTATGATCTGGGCGGGGTGGCAGTTGAATTATCGGCACTTGCTCAGGCAGTGTCACAGAAGCAGTACAGATCTCTGATGACAGTGCAGCCACTTGAACCACCATGACCAACACACTGAGATCTCCACTTCAAGCCTAGCAAACACTCCAGTTCCACCCACTCCATGCCACAGCTTGGCACTGGATCTGGGGCAGACAGGTCCTAGTAGAAGGTTCGGTCTAGGGATGGAGGCTCTGGGGCCTGGGGTGTGGTCAGATGAGGCAGCAGCATCCAGTGTTGGTGCTTGCTCAAACAGCAAGTCAGAGAAGCCCAGACCTCTGACGTCAGTGCAGCTGCTTCAGTTCCTGCAACCACAACATCCCAAACCCCTGTCCCAGCCTATCAAATGCTCCATCCTCACACACTCCATGCTACAACCTTGTACTAGATCTGGAACAACCACAACAGGGAAAAGGAGGTGCACATGGGCTATATCTGAGTGGAGCTGCAGTTGCCTACACAGGCAATGCATCAGACCTCTGTGAGCACACTAGCTTCAATTACTTCTGCCCTTCCCTCCTTCGGGGCAAAGTCTCCAGTGTGGGGGGAAGGAAAAGCACACACTTAAGGGGAACAGAGCCTGCTCGAGCCCAACACTAAGGGCTTCTGCTCCAGCAACTGGGGAGCAGACCCCACCTCTGACAGGGCAGCAACATCCACAGAGCAGAAAGGAAATCCCACCTCAAACCCTGTGCAAACTTTAGCTCCTCCAACCCCAACCACACCCTCTGTCAAGGTGGTAGTGGCCAGCACACCCTGAGGAAGGACGTGGCTGGCATCCACATCAAATCCAGCCCTCGCACCAAAGCCGCTGGCCACAGAGTCTACTTAGGGACACTCCCACATTAAAACACCCCTTCAAGACTACAATAGATAACTGTTTCTTCTAAATTTGTAGAGACAGAGGAAGTTAAGTAAAATGAAAAGAAAGGGAACTACTCCCAATTGAAAAAGCAAGAGAAAACCCCTGAAAAAAATAAATAATGAAACAGTTAATTAGTTTACTAGATACTGAGTTCAAAAGTTGGCAATAGATATGCAAGCTGAATTAAGAAAGATTATAAATGTAAACACAGATAATTTTAATAAGAAACTAGAAACTATAAAGATGACCCACTCAAAAATAGATAATTCAATTTCTGAGATAAAAAGTAATCTAGAAGCAACAAATGGCCAACTAAATGACACAGAAGAATGCATAAGTGATCTGGAAGATAGAATAATGGAAATCATCCAATCAGAACAGCAGACAGAATGACAAATGAAGGAAAATGAAAGCAACTTATGAGATCTATGGGTGAATATAAAATGTTCCAATGTAGTCATGATAGGGATTCCAAAAGGAGAAGAGAGAGAGAAGGGGATTAAAAATGTGTTTGAGGAAATTATGGCTGCAAATTTTCCAAAGCTAAAGAAGGAAACAGGTACCAGATACAGAGGATTCCAAACAAGATGAAGCCAAGCAGACCCACACCAAGACATAACAATGAAAATGGCAAAAGTTAAAAATAAAGAAATAATTATAAAGGCAGCAAGGGAAAAACAAAGTCATATATAGAGGAACCTCCATAGGGCTATCAGCTGATTTCTCTGCTGGAACTTTGCAGGCCAGAAGGGAGTGGCATGATATATTCAAAATCCTGAAAGGGGAAAACCTATGACCTAGAATACTCTACCCAGCAAGATTATCATGTAGAATAGAAGGAGACGTAAAGAATTTCTCATACAAGCAAAAACTAAAAGAATTCATTAATACCAAACTTACCCTCAAAGAAATGTTAGAGAGTCTTTTTTAAATAGAAAAGAAACAAAAACCAATAGGAAAGGCAAATATATAGTAAGAACTGAAGATCACTTAAACCAGTATATTGATTAAAAACAACAAAATTGTAGAAGCAATGATAACTATAATAAATAGAAAAGGGATAAACATGAAGATGTAAATATCACATCAAAAACACAAAATATGGGGGAGGGGAATAAAAAATGTAGATCTCTTGAAATGTGTGTGAACTGAAATTATTATCAGTTTAAAGCAGGTAGACATAATTCTGGGTCAACATATATGAGTCCAATTGAAACCACAAATCAAAAACCTACAAGAGATACACAAATACCAAAAAGAAAGGAGCTCAAGAATACTACAAAAGAAAATCATCAAACCACAATGGGAAAAAAAAAAGTGAACAAAGAAGAACTACAAAAACAACTGGAAAACAAGGAATTAAATGGTAATAAGTATATACCTATCAATAATTACTTTAAATGTCATTGGACTAAATGCTCCAATCAAAAGACATAGGATAGCTAACTGGATTAAAAAGCAAGATCATTCACTATACTGCCTACAAGAGACTCAGTTCAGGGCAAAGATAGATTGAAAGTGAGGGATGCAAGATATTTTGTTCAAATGAAAATGCCAAGAAAGCAGGGTTAGCAATGGTCATATCTAACAAAATAGACATTAAAACAGACTATAATGAAAGACAAAGAAGAGCATTACATAATAATAAAGAGATCAATACAAGAAGAGGATATTAAACTCATTAACATATACACACCCAATACAGGAGTACCTAAATATATAAAGCAAATACTAACAGACATAAAGAGAGAAATTGATAATAATACAATAATTGTAGGAGACTTAATACCCCACTGATATCAATGGACAGGTCATGGCAGACAGAAAATCAATAAGCCAACAGAGGTACTAAATGACACAACTGACCAGTTGAACTTAATTGATATCTACAGGACACTGCATTCAAAAAACGGAGAATACACATCCTTTTTAGGTGCACATGGATTGTTCTCCAGGGTAGACCACATACTAGGTTACAACACAAGCCTCAACAAATTTAAGAGTATAGAAATTATGTCACACATCTTTTCTGAACACAATGGTATGAAACTAGAAATCAACTACAGAAAGAAAATGGGTAAAGAACAAACAAGTGGAGACTAAACAACATGCTACTAAAAAAACCCCAATGGGTCAATGAAGAAGTTAGATGAAATCAGAAAATACCTTGAGACAAATGAAAATGAAAACATCTATGGGATGCAGCAAAGCAGTTCTAAGATGGAAGTTCATAGTGATACATGAACTCTTCCTCAAGAAAAGAGAAAAATTTCAAATACCCTAACCTACCACCTAAAAAAATTGGAAAAATAGGAACAACTAAAACCCAAAGTTAGCAGAAGGAAAGAAATAATAAAAATCAGAGAGGAAATAGATAAAATAGAGATTAAAAAAAAAATTGAAGAGATCATTCAAAGCAAGACCTGTTTTTTTCCAAAAGATAAACAAAACTGCTAAACTTTTCAACATGCTCACCAAGAAGAAAAGAGAGGGAACCCAAATAAAACAACAAATGAAAGAGGAGAAATAATAACCAATATCACAGAGATATAAAAAACTCATAAGAGAATGCTATGAACAGTTATATCCAACAAATTGTGTAACCTAGAAGAAATGAACAAATTTCTGGAAACACACAGCCTGCCAAGACTGAGTCAAGAAGAAATGGACAATTTGAACAGACTGATCACTAGTTGTGAAGTATAATCTCCCTCCAAACAAAAGTCCAGGACTGGATGGCTTCACTGGGGAATTCTAGCAAACATAAAAAGAACTAACATCTATACTTCACAAACTACTATAAAAGATTGAAGAGAACACTTCCAAATTCATTCTATGAGGTTACTGTTACCTGATACTAAAATCAAACAAAGACACTAAAAAAAAAAAAAAAAAAAAAAAAAAAAAAAGAAAAGAAAAGGAAAATTACATACCAATATCGCTCATGAATATAGATGCAAAAATAGTCAACAAAATATTAGTAAGTCAAATTCAACAATACATAAAAAAGATCATACACAATTATCAGTTAGGTTTATTCTGGATTACAAGGATAGTTCACCATATGCAAGTTAGTCAATGTGACACACCCCATTAACAAAGGATAGACAAAAACCATGTGATCATCTCACTAGATGTAGAAAAAGCATTTGACAAAATTCAACATCTATTCATGATAAAAAATACTCTCATCAAGGTGGGTATAGAGGGAACATATCCCAACATAATAAAGGTCATTTACAACAAACTAACAGCCAACATCATACTCAGTGATGAAAAGCTGAAATCTTTCCTCTAAGTTCAGAAACAAGACATGGATTCCCACTCTTACCACTTCTATTTGACATAGTACTAGAAGTCCTAGCTATACCAATCAGACAAGAAAAAAAAATTAAAGGTATCCAAAGTGGAAGGGAAGAGGTAGAACTGTCACTATTTGCAGATGACATAATACTCTATATAGAGAACTCTAAAGTCTTTACCCCAAAACTGTTAGAACTAATAAATGAATTCAGCAAGGTTGCAGGATACAAGATTAATGTAAAGAAATCTGTAGCATTTCTATACTCTAATAATGAAATACCTAATACTATTTAAAATTACATCAAAAGATACCAAGAAATAATCTTAACCAAGGAAGTTAAAGACATATATACTGAAAACTATCAAACGTTGATGCAGGAAATTGAAGATGATTCAAAGAAATGGAAAGATATCCTATGATCGTGGGTGGAAGAATTAATATTGTTAAAATGGATGTACTACCAAAAGCAATCTATAGATTTAATGCAATCCCTATCAAAATACCCATGACATTTTTCACAGAACTACAACAAATAATCCTGAAATATATATATATATATATATATATATATATATATATATATATATATATATATATAGAGAGAGAGAGAGAGAGAGAGAGAGAGAGAGAGAGAGAGAACAGCAAAAGACCCTGAATTGCCAAAGGAATCCTTAGAAAAAAGAACAAAGCTGGAGGTATAACCTGTCCAGACTTCAGACTATACAACAACACTGCAGTAATCAAAACAGTGTGGTCTTGTCACAAAAACAGACACCTGGATCAATGGAACAGAATAGAGAGCCTAGATATAAACCCATACACCTACAACCAATTAATCTATGACAAAGGAGGCAAGAATATACAATGGAGAAAAGACATCTCTTCAACAAGTGGTGCTGGGAATGCTGGACAGCCACATGTAAAACAATGAAATTAGAACATTCCCTCACATCATCTACAAAAATAGACTCAAAATGGTTTAAAGACTAAACATAAGACATGAAATCATAAAATTCCTAGAAGAGAACATAGGCAGAACACTCTTTGACATAAATCGTAGCAATAGTTTCTTGAATCAGACTCCCAAGGTAGAAGAAATAAAAGCAAAAATAAGCAAATGGGACCTAAAAAAGTAAAAGCTTTTGTACAGCAAAGGAAACCATCAACAAAACCAAAAGACAACCTGTGGAATAGGAAAATATATTTGCAGATGATGCAATTGACAAGGGGTTAATATCCAAAATATACAAAAAGCTCATACAACTCAATATCAAAAAAACAAACAATCCAATAAAAAAATGGGCAGAAGACTTGAATATATATTTTTCCAAGGAAGGCATACAGAGGGCTAACAGGCACATGGCAGGATGCTCAACATTGCTCATTATTAGAGAGATGAAAATCAAAACCACAGTGAGGTATCACCTCACACCTGTCAGAATAGCTATCATCAAAATTCTACAAATAACGACTGAATTGTTTTGCTGTACACCTGAAACTAACACAACATTGTGAATCAACTATACTCCAATATTAAGAAAAGTCTACAAGTAGCAAATGTTGGAGAGGATGTGGAGAAAAGGGAATCCTGATGCACTGTTCTTGGGAATGTAAATTGGTGTAGCCACTGTGGAAAATAGTATGGAGGTTCCATAAAATACTAAAAATACAGCTACCATATAATTCAGCAATTCCCCTCCTGGGTATATATCCAGAAAAATCGAAAACACTAATTTGAAAAGATACATGCACCCATTGTCCATAGCATTATTTCCAATAGCCAATACATGGAAGCAACCCAAGTGCCCATCAGCAGACAATTGTATTAAGAAGATGTGGTTCATATATATAATAGAATATTACTCAGCCATAAAAAGGAATGAAATACTGCCATTTGCAGCAATGTGGTTGGACCTAGAGAATATTATGCTTAGTGAAATAAGTCAAATAGAGAAGGACAAATACTGTATATTATTTGTAGAATCTAAAAAGTAATACAAATGAATGCATATACAAAACAGAAAGATTCACATACATAGAAAACAAACTTGTGGTTACAAAAGGGTAGAAGGAAGGGGTTAGGGACAAATTAAGGGTATGGGATTAACAGATACTATTAAAAAAAAAAAAAAAAAAAAAAAAAAAAAAAAAAAAGGATCTACTGTACAGCACCAGGAATTATGCTCATTATCTTATAATAACCTGTAAAGGAATATAATGTGCAAAAAATACTAAATCATTATGCTGTATGCCTGAAACTAACACAGTAACAAAATATTGTAAATCAACTATACTTTAATAAACAAAAAGAAGAAGAAATCAGTTGTTTTCAAGTAGATTACATTCTATTTGAATGGAATGAATTCCATAAAATTAGGATGCTGAATTATGTTAATGATAAATATTTTTTTTAAAAAAAGGATTTTTCTTTTTCATCTCAACAAGAGAAAAGAAATGCAATAATTAAAATCCATGGAGAGAATCTAATCTTATTTTTTATGAAGCTCCTTAAATTATGGTTTAATTTTGAGAAATTTATGAAATACAAGAAACATCAATTGTATTTTATCTGTATATTAGGAATAATTTTATTTGAATAGAACAAGTGTTAGGATATTCAAGCCAGGTAAATCAATTGCTAGGTTATTATCTGATTTTTTGTGTATGATATTTATATAATCCTAGTAATATAAGCACTGGGTGTTTTCAACGTTCAGAATCAAACTTAACTTTTAATAATGGAATTATTATTTATGGTTATATATATGATTTTAATTTTTGAAATGTACTAATAGAAGTAATAGCTGAAAGACGATGGAATGAGGAAGAGAAAAGGAGATGTGGAAGGCAAGATAATGTTTGTAGCTTCATATAATATCATGAAGATTAAGAGATAGAGAACTTTCAAAAGTTGATGTTATGTTAAACTGGGATTAATATATTTTTATTCCCCAAATAATCACTAGAAGGACAAAATAATAACTCATAAAAATTGGGACAAAGAAACATGGAATTTGATAATCTAATACTCATCTTTCAAAACAGAGATTTAGTATATAATTTCTCAAATATATATGTTAGATAATAATGTCATAACAATACTTTTTCGAGTCATAAATTTATCCAGTAGCACCTAAAAATCTGAAAATGGTAAAAGTAGTGATTTTCAGAAAGTAGAACTAGGGCAATGAAGGGTAATGCTTGGTTTTGCTCCTTTACATTATGAGGACTTAAGTTTTATTTTTTAAAAATCTGTTAAGGAATCATGTGATTTAAGACTATATAAGGAAATGGTAATGTAAACATGACTGCATATACCCCTCTTAGTTTGCAGTAGTTGACAAAGACCTGCCACAGAATTCTCCATGTAACTACCATGACTTATTTTTCCCCAGAAAGTTTCTAGCACAAATCCTGTATAGATACTGCTTTGGGGATAATCATAACTCAGGAAGTACCAAAAGGGGATTTAAATCACATAACCTAAATTTTTTTCTTTATTCCTTGTACTTAGTGTCTATTAATTATATTTCCATACCTAGTAAAAGTTAGTGGGGTTTTGGAATCCAGCAAACCTGTTTTGTATTCTTGGTTCAACCAATTATTAGTTGTGTTTTTTAGAAAAAAATTCTGATTCTCAATATTCCCATTTATCAAAAGGGGCCTCTATTATGAACTTCATAGAAATTTTATCAGTATTAACTAAAATAACATATGCAAAGTGTTTGGCAGAGTGTAGATCCACATGTAATTGTGCCCTTTATCCTATACCTCTCTAATTCTTTTCTTCTAAACATTTTTTCTAAGAAGCACAGATTAGTTTTATTTAACACAATGTTCTCGTCATAGAAAATAGTTTAATATTGCTGAAATTTCTAGGCTTAGTTGAAGTTCACATTTCTGACCTAAAAGTAGATGATTTAAAGAAATGAATTATCCAAAGCAAGGCAAATCATTATGTCAAGTTATACTTTAGCTTCTTCTGGTGTCAATTACTAATTTGTGCTTTAATGAGATTACTTTGTCTTTATGCTTTAGTCATCCTCAGTAATTAAATTTCAAATTTTTAATAAAAATAATTTTTTATTTGGCAGCAAGTGAAATAATAGAACAGTTTTATGCTTAAATATAAGCATAAAAATTATAAGAAAAATATGTTGGAATTTCTACCCGGGTATTTTATTGTGTCTTTTCTGATCTAGTGAGTTTTGAAAGGGATTCTTCTAAATATTATTTCTAATTTCCTCAGTAATATTAGTAGTTGGGATAACAGCTATTTTACTAACAGTAAGGGTTTTTTAAAGAACTTGGTTCACTTGATCCGGTTTCCTTTTTTCCGATTTTCATTTCTCTTGTAAATCACCTTAGAGTAAGCGTGACAACCATGTCAAGTTCTTTGATCTCAGATTTGGTTTGGGCCAGCTGAAGAAAAGTATTTTCTACTCAGCTCTCCCAAGAAGCTCTATACCTCTTGCCCAGTTAGGAGGCACACAAAGAATAGGGAACTGTTAGATCCAATGCAGAGATTTATCTTTTAGAGTTAACCATGTATTGGCTTATTATTTAAATATAATAAGACCATTGGTGGCCATATATATTAATAATTAAAAACATTACCTAGTAGCATGAAACTCCATCTTGAATCATGTAGAAAGAAAAAGAAATATGAGTATCTCATTTTTATTGGTAATAGGTAACTGTGCTTCATAAAATAATAAAAATGTAAACACGCAATCCAAACTTTGTTTATAATTTCTTTCCTCTTTGGGAGCCTGACAACCTTCTGATTAAATGGATACTTGTCTAGTCAAGGTAGGATAAATCCTAGTCACTAAAATTATGGTGAATGAGAGGCAGCTAGCAAATTCAAGGCTTAAAGTGACATTGATCTCTGCTCACTCTTTTGTCTATTTGACCATGAAATTGGAAGTGGTCAACTCTTTTAGCTATGAGCCTTGGCATAGAAACACTTTTTTTTAAGAACTAAGGAGCAATTTAAATCTTATATTTCCAGTTCAAGTCAAGGAACTATTTCCCTTGTGGGATCACTCATGACTGTAAAATAACACAAACAGAGTTGAAAGCAATCTGGGAAAACTCAGTTTTCACTAGATTAATCTGAATTTTCAGTTATGATGAAAATTATCTTTGGAAAGAAAATATACACATAATCAAATCTTGACTTTTTTGTGTGTTATATAATACACATTTGTATCCTGATTAAACCATTTCCGTAAAGCTAATGATAGTCCCCAAACATGCATACTTTGAATAAAATAATATTATGTGTCCTAAAGCAATAAAGGAGAGATTCTGTTGAACAACAGCAAAGTAATTGTAAACAATTTTTAATAATTTAATGTTGAGTTGAATTCACTAGCTCCCTATTCCTAGAGAAGTTCACTACTAGTTCCTTGTTGCATTAATTCACAGAAGGAAAATAAACATTGCTGGGAGATAAGGAATTCTCCTCTCTGGAGAATTTGAAAAGTAGAGGCTTGGGGCTTGGAGATGTTAGGAGTGGCAGGAAGTATGAGTCAGGTACAGGAATATGGAGGAGGATTAACTGCAAGTTCTATAGGTGCAACCACCACACTCCAGCAACCCCATTTCTGCCTCACGCATGGACAGCACCAGCACCATTCAATCTATTGAGCAAGATATTGGAAATTTTTCCTCTTAAAAAAAACCCCAAACAAACAAATAAACAAAAAAACAGAAAACATCTCTTTGTATTGACATTTTGGGGTCTGAAAATAAAAATATGTAACTTCTACCTACTTATTTTAAAGGTTAAAAATATAAATTGGGTAAAAGGAAACCTGGAAAATACAAACACAAAAAACACAGAATGATGAATATTAATATCAGATAAAGTATACTTTAAAGTTAAAAGCATTAAATAAGATAAATATAGTCTGTGATATTCATAAATCTGTGTGTAACAACTAACAAAGCAATTAAACACATAAAACTTCAGCCCCCCCCCCCCCCAAAAAAAAGTATGGCCAGCAGCATTACATATAGTGAGTAAACTGTATTTTCCACTTTCCCTTGAAGGCATTGGTAAGATGTAAGCAGAAATAGCCAGGTGGAGTTTCAGGGAAAATTCTTTGAAGTGGGCCTACTCAGTTTGTTTGTACCTTATAAATTCATCTTAATCCTTCTTCTGACTAGAATGTGGGTGAGATGACTAGAAATCCAGCAGTTGTCTTGTGAAAATTGAGGTGACTCTGAGGTGACCCTGACATGACAAGATGACTGTGACTGTATTCTGACTCAAGATGAAACCCAACTCCTAAAGATCACATACTAGAAAGATTGAAGGTACCATGTTTCCCACTGACAAATGGAACTGCTGTGCTTGTCTTAGATTGCAGGGGTCTGAGAAAAAATAAATCACTGTCTTGTTCAAGACTGTTATTTTAGTTATTTGTTATTAGAAGCTTCATGTAGTTTCAACTGATAAGGAAAACTTGTTAAAAATATAACTATAGTGGAAGGTTTTAAAAGCTCTCCCAAATATGAACAGGTGGAGTTCAAACACAAAATTAAATAATTATATAGAGATTTTGAATAAAATTAATTTCATTTGGTATATATATATATATATATATATATATTTATGTTTCTGAATATATATACTGTACAGTAAATATGTATGTATTGTCGATGAATAGAGCTTGAGCAACAGGGTTTTATTTTTAATTATACTCTTAAATTATGAAATTTATTTGACACTATGCCATTTTGAAATATTTGTGTATATAGGCCATATGACCTATATGTAAGACACAAACAAGATTTTTAATTTTAATTTAAATTTATAGGACACTGTGTGTTGTTTGCTTGCTAGTAAAAGTTTTACTAAGTCTAACTTATAACCGGTCCTGACTTTACAGTTGTAGGTCATGATATCTTTCAAGTGGCATTATATCAACCATTTCCAATAAAACACAGTACCCCCCAAATCACATCTCAAACTGTCATAGTTTATGTTTAAGCAACTTCTCTTGGGTTTCAGTAATGGTAATACTATTCGAGAGGCTTTTGTGTGATATATCTGAAGACTGTTATATTATGTGCTGTTAGGTAGAGGACATCTGCAAAAAAGGTGGTACATAATTTTAGCATTTATCTTAGGTGAACTACACAGAAGATGTATTTTTTCCTTGTCCTCTTGGTTTTTATTTTTAATCTGATTTTCATATAGATTTGTGTCTCACTGTATTCTAAATATAATGTAATTCAAAAGATGTCTAGTGGTTCATACCCAGGCATACATTAAAAGATGGGAAGTATTAAGCAGTGTGAATGTACATATTCATAATAGCTGTCTAACTAATATTTTTTTCCCTTCAGTAGACTGTCATACTGTATATTTTCCATCCAACTGAAATATTATAAATCACTTTTTAATATCGTTTTATCTGAGCAAGAAAAAAATCATTTGTATTACAGACATGTAAATTTAACTTAAAACTACAAAACCTAGTTTGAGGCTTGATACTGTGGCCATAAATCATATACAATAACATTGTAAATGAGATAACTGTAACATTATATTCTCTGGACAAGGTTAATAGATTCAGTTCAAGTCTAGCAAGAAATTGTAGCTGACATTTTCCCATTTCTTTCAGAAAAGCCTTTATAAATCCTCAACTTCTAAATTAGACTGGATTAGGTCCCAGTGGAGAAAATCCTAGATTTAGTGTTTTTAATTTCCTAAGTTACTGAGTAGGAACCAACTTTATAACTGTAGTCAAATATGGCTTGGGGACTTTAACAGTCAGGTTATTTTTGTTATTCCCATCTAATTCCAATAATAAAATTAATCACATTAATAATAACAAAGGAAGAATGGTGGTATAAAGTAATAGTAGTCTAAATTTTTAAAATGCCTGTCAATTTGGTTAACTCAGGTCAACGGTGGAAAGAGATAGAAATAAGAGTTTTATTTAAGCCTTCCCTGGTTGACTAAACAAAACACAGCAGGTCTGCTGCTTTCGTTTTCAACTCACAACTCTTCGCCCTGGTAACAGAATACTTACATTCTACTATGCCGTTTTTCTTGCTGCTGTCAAACTCTCCTCTGGGAACTGGCACAATGGGTGATCTTAATCTCTTCCTACTGTGGGGAAGAAGAGTGTCTGCACCATGATACCCAGAGGCCCAGAAAACTCAGCTGCCTAATCTAGCCTGTGCAGGGAGAATTTTTCCAAATGCCATGTTGACATTGGGCATCAGTTGTAAGGTCTTCAAGACACTGCTTACTGATAGAGGTAGAAACTGAATGATCTGCAAGGTGGGGAGATTGTTTTGCAGGAGAATTCCCCAAAATGTGGCATTTCCTCTCCTTTCCATTTGTCAGAACCCTGATTCTCATCCCCAAATATCAAGATTAATTAAATGGTCTCTTTCCTGCTAAAAGTTTCTGTGGATTATATTTTACCCTATATATCCTTGCTAGATTATTCTTCTGGGAATTCCATTTCATTGCTTCATTCTGATGCCCAAGTCCTATCAGGCATCCTCGTCCTTCTGGGATAGAAGCATGCTTCTCTCACTGTCCTTTTAGGTCTTCTCACATTGGGCCCAATATATCTATCTGAATTTTTGCTTTCTTTCTGGTTTGTATTTATACTTGACTCATTTCTTGTCTTTATGCCTGCTGTTCTCCTCAACTTGGATATCCACCAAATCCAAGTAAAACTACCTGCTGTGTCATGGGGAGGACATATGATTAACGCATGGCTCAAAATCCAGGTGAAAAGTCATCTGATTCCCTGAAACTTGCTGTGGCTAATTCCACTCTACATTGTCTTTCTTTTATTTAAATTTCATATAGACTTACTACAATACTATATATCACATTTAATTTCCTTTAAGTAGCATTATGGATATTCCTTGAGGATTATTCATATTTCCTCAGCTAGACCCCAAGTTACTTCAGGTCAAGAATAATACCTTTTACCTCTTTTACATTCCTCGTACATTCAGTGAAGTTCTAGGTGTATAGTAAATGATAGTTGAATTTAAGTTAATTTTTTAGCAGGTTATAAGTCTTTTTCTTAAGGGCTTGGCTGTCCTGAACATATTTCAACTAGAATGTTTTCTCCTTGTCTGCTGTAACCAGGTTGCGTGTTAATATAATAAATCTTTCACTTGTTATTTCACTGATTGAATTACTGTTAAAACTGCGTAAAACACTATTATATTACTCTTTCAGGGTGATTTGGGAATCAGAGTTGTGCTATCTTTGAACATCTTGCCTCCTTAACAAGCAATAATCGTCTCTCTGAAAGGTACCTCCAGTTCTGCTTAAGGAATATGCATTCTCTAAGTCTTTTGTACTGTTTATAGTATTGTTTTTTCTGTTTGGCAGCTCAAATACTTCCCGGTTTAAATTCACAACTCCTAAAGGGTAGAGATTATTTAGTCATAACTTTTTCTATCTTAGCAATGCAAACAACACATATAATAAATTTGGATATTTAATGTTTAAATCTCTGATGCAGGGATTCCTATATTGTAATTAGGTGCAACATGATGCCCTGAGGCTTTTGGCTCTTACTTTCCTAAAAAGATTGGCTAAGAATGAAGGATGATATTAGCATCTGCCTTATGGAATAAAATATTATCATCCATTTTTCAAATATCAGCCTCATAAAGTAAGGAGGATCATATCTCTGGTAACACAAATTACACCTCACTCTTGAGAATTATAACTGTTTTTGGCTTATAATTTCTCAATTCTTATCATAGATCCAATGACTTGTCAAATGATAAGCATATCCTACATGATTGGCAGAAACATCTCCTATGTTCTGTTTTTCAATTTCACTGTTTGTTAAAATTAATTCCATGAAAGGGTAGGCTTTCTATAAATCTTTTGTGATTGTGTCTATATGGCATCAAGTCACTGGTCAGTCATTTTGAAAGCTTCAATTAATAACTTTCATTATGATTTCAAATGAGTAATTAAAAGATTATTTGGTCATTTTCAATAATTTGTTGTCATTAACATGAATTTAATCCCTCTATTAATAGCTACTTATTTTTGATTCTGTGTAAAATGCTTTTCTGGATACTTTGTGAAGTACAAAGTATAACACACAATCCTATCAGCATATTGAAAATACAGAGTACGCACACATGCACACACACACACAAACACATATATACCCACAAGTGAAAGGCTAAATAACGAGAGAAGAGATTAACATGTACTTCTATGAAACAATATTACTAAATGAGTAGTATAAGTAAATGAGCAACATGAGTACACGTTATGCATTGAAATAAGATTACTATTGGGTACGAGTTGTCAGGAGAAAAATTTTCAAATGAGAGCCCTACTATGTAGTATAACCTTGAAGTTCATTATTTTATCATTTTCAGTTTCTACCCTTTTCAGATAAGTCCCCAAAGGTCCACTTTATGTAGATTTGTACTTTTGCTGAAGGAAGATTCTGTATTATTTAGTTTATGACGTTGATGTTGGGAGTGAGAGTAGCTGAAATGCCCCTAGCATCCCTAGCCCCTAGCGTCTTCATTTAATTTTAGCTTTCTGATTCTGTATGGTGGTATGTATTTGTCAATTTGGGATTCAAGAAGACCTTGGATGAGCTATTACAATTGAATAGTAAATCTTCTCTATTGTATGCCTCATGATTGACTATGCTTTACATATTCTCATAACATCACCTGCAATGACTGGTGGTACTCAGTCAGGTACTCAGTATTACATTGAATGTATCTGTGGATGATGGATAGATGCATGTGGCTCAGTATGGCAGTGAGAAATGGCAGAGGAAAGTAAAGTTGAAAAATCAAGGAGGTCATAATGGAGAGGGCCGTGGGTTCTGAAAACAACTTGTTCCCCCTCTATGCTATAGGCACTTATTTTATTTTACGTGTTTTTCCTCAGGTTTATTAAGATACAATTGACATACAGCACTGTATAAGTTTATGGTGTACAGAATAATAATTTGACTTACAAACTTTGTGAAATGATTATCTCAAGTTTAGTGAGCATCCATCATCTCATATAGATACAAAATTAGAGAAGTAGATAAAAATTTTTTCCTTGAGATGGGAACTCTTAGGATTTATTCTCAACAACTTTTATACAACAGTGTTAATTATCATACAGCAGTGTTAATTGTCATGTCATACATTATATCTCGAGTACTTATTTATCTTATAACTGGAATTTTTTTTTTTTTTTTTTTTTTTGCGGTACGCGGACCTCTCACTGTTGTGGCCTCTCCCGTTGCAGAGCACAGGCTCCAGACATGCAGGCTCAGCGGCCATGGCTCATGGGCCCAGCCGCTCCACGGCATGTGGGATCTTCTGGGACCGGGACACGAACCCGTGTCCCCTGCATCAACAGGCAGACTCTCAACCACTGCGCCACCAGGGAAGCCCTATCAATCTTCTTTATCTCTTCAAAAAAATTCAGCTCTTAGGTTCATTGATTTTTTTTTCTATTGGTTTTGTTAATCTATTTATTTCTGCTCTGATCTTTATGATTTCTTTCCTTCTACTAACTTAAGGTTTTGTTTATTTTTCTTTTTCCTAGTTCTATTAGGTATACTGTTAGGTTGTAGGGTAGTATCACAATAAACATCCCTCTTAGAACTATTTTTGCCTTGTTTCACAGATTTTGGATCATTGTGTAGTTTTCCATTTCTTCTTTGATTTTTTTCAGTGATCCATTGGTTGTTTAGTAGCATATTTTTTAAAATAAATTTATTTATTTATTTATTTATTTATTTGTGGCTGTGTTGGGTCTTCATGCTGTGTGCGTGCTTTCTCTAGCTGCGGCAAGTGGGGGCTACTCTTTGTTGTGGTGTGTGGCCTTCTCATTGCGGTGGCTTCTCTTGTTGTGGAGCACGGGCTCTAGGCATGCGGGCTTGCTTCAGTAGTTGTGGCTCGTGGGCCCTAGAGTGCAGGCTTAGTAGTTGTGGTGCACTGGCTTAGTTGCTCCGTGGCATGTGGGATCTTCCTAGACTAGGGCTCGAACCCGTGTCACCTGCATTGGCAGGCGGATTCTTAACCGCTGCGTCACCAGGGAAGCTTGTAGCATATTCTTTAGCCTCGATTTGTTTGTGTTTGCTGTTTTTTCTTGTAGTTGATTTCTAGTCTCATAGCATTGTGGTTAGGAAAGATGCTTGGTATTATTACTGAGACTTTTTTGAGGCCTAGCATGTTATCTATCCTGGAGAATATTTCATGTTCCCTTGAAAAAAATCTGTTGCTTTTGGATGGAATGTTCTATATAACTATATATCTCACTCTCTATCTCTATCTCTATCAAAAGGCCACCTGGTCTCATGTGTCATTTAAGGCCAGTATTTCCTTATTGATTTTCTTTCTGAATGATGTATCTGTTGATGTAAGTGGGGTGTTAAATTCCCCTATTATTGTTGTGTTATTCTCAGTCTCTCCCTTTATGTCTGTTAATATTTGCTTTATGTATTTTGGTACTCCATATATATTTACAGTTGTTATATCTTTTTGTTGAATTGATTTGTAGATCACTGTCTTATTTACCCCTAGTTACAGTCTTTGTTTTAAAGTCTATTTTGTCTGATATAAATATTGCTACCCTAGCTTTCTTTTAATTTTCCGTTTGCATGGAATACTATTTCTATCCTCTCACCTTCAGTCTGTGTGTGTCTGTAGATATGAAGTGAGTTTCCTATGGACATTATATACATGGGTCTGGTTTTTGTATATATTCAGCCACTCCGTGTCTTTTGATTGGAGCATCATTCCATTTCTCTCTCTCTCTCTCTCTCTCTATATATATATATATATATATATATATGTTTTAACATCTTTATTGGAGAATAATTGCTTTACATTACTGTGTTAGTTGCTGCTGTATAAGGAAGTGAATCAGCTATATGTATACATATATCCCCATATACCCTCCCTCTTTCATCTCCCTCCTACTCTCCTTATCCCACCCCTCTATGTGGTCACAACGCACCGAGCTGATCTCCCTGTGCTCTGCGGCTGCTTCCCCCTAGCTATCTATTTTATCTTTGGTAGTGTATATATGTCCATGCCACTCTCTCAGTTTGTCACAGCTTACCCTTACCCCTCCCCATATGCTCAAGTCCATTCTCTAGTAGGTCTGTGTCTTTATTCCTGTCTTACTCCTAGGTTCTTCATGACATTTTTTTTCTTAGATTCAATATATATCTGTTAGCATATGGTATTTGTCTTTCTCTTTCTGACTTACTTCACTCTGTTTGACGGACTCTAGGTCCATCCACCTCACTACAAATAACTCAATTTCATTTCTTTTTATGGCTGAGTAATATTCCATTGTATATATGCCACATCTTCTTTATCCATTCATCTGATGATGGACACTTAGGTTGCTTCCATCTCCTGGCTATTGTAAATAGAGCTGCAATGAATATTTTGGTACATGACTCTGTTTGAATTATGGTTTTCTCAGGGTATATGCCCACTAGTGGGATTGTTGGGTCATATGGTAGTTCTATTTGTAGTTTTTTAAGGAACTTCCATACTGTTCTCCATAGTGGCTGTACCAATTCAAATTCCCACCAGCAGTGCAAGAGTGTTCCCTTTTTTCCACACCCTCTCCAGCATTTATTGTTTCTAGATTTTTTGATGATGGCCATTCTGACTGGTGTGAGATGATATCTCATTGTAGTTTTGATTTGCATTTCTCTGATGATTAATGATGTTGATCATTCTTTCATATGTTTGTTGACAGGCTGTATATCTTTTTTTGAGAAATGTCTATTTAGGTCTTCTGCCCATTTTTGGATTGGGTTGTTTGTTTTTTTGTTATTAAGCTGCATGAGCTGCTTGTATATTTTTGAGATTAGCCCTTTGTCACATACTTCATTTGCAAATATTTTCACCCACTCTGAGGGTTGTCTTTTGGTCTTCTTTATGGTTTCCTTTGCTTTGCAAACGCTTTGAAGTTTCATTAGGTCCCATTTGTTTATTTTTGATTTTATTTCCATTTCTCTAGGAGGTGGGTCAAAAAGGATCTTGCTGTGACTTATGTCATAGAGTGTTCTGCCTATGTTTTCCTCTAAGAGTTTGATAGTTTCTGGCCTTACATTTAGGTCTTTAATCCATTTTGAGCTTATTTTTGTGTATGGTGTTAGGGAGTGACCTAATCTCATACTTTTACATGTACCTGTCCAGTTTTCCCAGCACCACTTATTGAAGAGGCTGTCCTTTCTCCACGGTACATTCCTGCCACCTTTATCAAAGATAAGGTGACCATATGTGCGTGGGTTTATCTCTGGGCTTTCTATCCTGTTCCATTGATCTATATTTCTGTTTTTGTGCCAGTACCATACTGTCTGGATTACTGTAGCTTTGTAGTATAGTCTGAAGTCAGGGAGCTTGATTCCTCCAGCTCTGTTTTTCGTTCTCAAGATTGCTTTGGCTATTCGGGGTCTTTTGTGTTTCCATACAAATTGTGAAAGTTTTGTTCTAGTTCTGTGAAATATGCCAGTGGTAGTTTGAGAGGGATTGCATTGAATCTGTAGACTGCTTTAGGTAGTAGAGTCATTTTCACAATGTTGATTCTTCCAATCCAAGAACATGGTATATCTCTCCATCTATTTGTATCATCTTTAATTTCTTTCATCAGTGCCTTAAAATTTTCTGCATATAGGTCTTTTGTCTCCTTAGGTAGGTTTATTCCTAGATATTTGACTCTTTTTGTTGCAATGGTAAATGGGAATTTTTTCTTAATTTCACTTTCAGATTTTTCATCATTAGTGTATAGGAATGCCAGAGGTTTCTGTGCATTAATTTTGTATCCTGCTACTTCACCAAATTCATTGATTAACTCTAGGAGTTTTCTGGTAGCATCTTTAGGATTCGCTAGGTATAGTATCATGTCATCTGCAAACAGTGACAGCTTTACTTCTTTTCCTATTTGGATTCCTTTTATTTCCTTTTCTTCTCTGATTGCTGTGGCTAAAACTTCCAAAACTATGTTGAATAAGAGTGGTGAGAGTGGGCAGCCTTGTCTTGTTCCTGATCTTAGTGGAAATGCTTTGAGTTTTTCACCATTGAGGACGATGCTGGCTGTGGGTCTGTCATATATGACCTTTATTATGTTGAGGAAAGTTCCCTCTATGCCTACTTTCTGCAGGGTTTTTATCATAAATGGGTGTTGAATTTTGTCAAAAGCTTTCTCTGCATCTATTGAGATGATCATATGGTTTTTCTCCTTCAGTTTGTTAATATGGTGTATCACGTTGATTGATTTGCATATATTGAAGAACCCTTGCATTCCTGGAATAAACCCCACTTGATCATGGTGTATGATCTGTTTAATGTGCTGTTGGATTCTGTTTGCTACTATTTTGTTGAGGATTTTTGCATCTATGTCCATCAGTGATATTGGCCTGTAGTTTTCTTTCTTTGTGACATCTTTGTCTGGTTTTGGTATCAGGGTGATGGTGGCCTCGTAGAATGAGTTTGGGAATGTTCCTCCCTCTGCTATATTTTGGAAGAGTTTGAGAAGGATAGGTGTTAGCTCTTCTCTAAATGTTTGATAGAATTCGCCTGTGAAGCCATCTGGTCCTGGGCCTTTGTTTGTTAGAAGACTTTTAATCACAGTTTCAATTTCAGTGCTTGTGATTGGTGTGTTCATATTATCTATTTCTTCCTGATTCAGTCTTGGCAGGTTGTGCCTTTCTAAGAATTTGTCCATTTCTTCCAGATTGTCCATTTTATTGGCATAGAGTTGCTTGTAGTAATCCCTCATGATTTTTTGTATTTCTGCAGTGTCAGTTGTTAGTTCCCCTTTTTCATTTCTAATTTTATTGATTTGAATCTTCTCCCTTTTTTTCTTGATGAGTCTGGCTAATGGTTTATCAATTTTGTTTATCTTCTCAAAGAACCAGCTTTTAGTTTTATTGATCTTTGCTATCGTTTCCTTCATTTATTTTTCATTTATTTCTGATCTGATCTTTATGATTTCTTTCCTTCTGCTAACTTCGGGGGTTTTTTGTTCTTCTTTCTCTAATTGGGTGCAAGGTTAGGTTGTTTATTCTAGATGTTTCCTGTTTCTTAAGGTAGGATTGTATTGCTATAAACTTCCCTCTTAGAAGTGCTTTTGCTGCATCCCATAGGTTTTGGATTGTCGTGTCTCCATTGTCATTTGTTTCTAGGTATTTTTTTATTTCCTCTTTGATTTCTTCATTGATCACTTCGTGATTAAGTAGTGTATTGTTCAGCCTCCATGCGTTTGTATTTTTTACAGATCTTTTCCTGTAATTGACATCTAGTCTCATAGCCTTGTGGTCCGAAAAGATACTTGATACAATTTCAGTTTTCTTAAATTTACCAAGGCTTGATTTGTGACCCAAGATATGATCTATCCTGGAGAATGTTCCATGAGCACTTAAGAAAAATGTGTATTCTGTTGTTTTTGGATGGAATGCTCTATAAATATCAATTAAGTCCATCTTGTTTAATATATCATTTAAAGCTTGTGTTTCCTTATTTATTTTCATTTTGGGTGATCTGTCCATTGGTGAAAGTGGGGTGTTAAAGTCTCGTACTATGATTGTGTGACTGTAGATTTCCCCTTTTATGGCTGTTAGTATTTGCCTTATGTATTGCGGTGCTCCTATGTTGGGTGCATAAATATTTACAATTGTTATATCTTCTTGGATCGATCCCTTCATCATTATGTAGTGTCCTTCTTTGTCTCTTGTAATAGTCTTTATTTTAAAGTCTATTTTGTCTGATATGGGAATTGCTACTCCAGCATTCTTTTGATTTCCGTTTGCATGGGATGTCTTTTTCCATCCCCTCACTTTCAGTCTGTATGTGTCCCTAGGTCTGAAGTGGGTCTCTTGTAGACCGCTTATATATTGGTCTTGTTTTTGTATCCATTCAGCCAATCTGTGTCTTTTGGTGGGAGCATTTAATCCATTTACATTTAAGGTAATTATCGATATGTATGTACCTTTTCCCATTTTCTTAATTGTTTTGCGTTCGTTATTGTAGGTCCTTCCCTTCTCTTGTGTTTCTTGCCTAGAGAAGTTCCTTTAGCATTTGTTGTAAAGCTGGTTTGGTGGTGCTGAACTCTCTCAGCTTTTGGTTGTCTGTAAAGATTTTAATTTTTCCATCAAATCTGAATGAGATCCTTGCTGGGTAGAGTAATCTTGGTTGTAGGTTTTTCTCCTTCATCACTTTAAATATGTCCTGCCAATCCCTTCTGGCTTGCAGAATTTCTGCTGAAAGATCAGCTGTTAATCTTATGGGGATTCCCTTGTGTGTTTTTTGTTATTTTTCCCTTGCTGCTTTAATATGTTTTCTTTGTATTTAATTTTTGATAGTTTGATAATATATGTCTTGGTGTGTTTCTCCTTGGATTTATGCTGTATGGGACTCTCTGTACTTCCTGGACTCGACAAACTATTCCCTTTCTCTTATTAGGGAAGTTTCCAACTATAATCTCTTCAAATATCTTCTCAGTCCCTTTCTTTTTCTCTTTTTCTTCTGCGACCCCTATAATTCGAATGTTGATGCGTTTAGTGTTGTCCCAGAGGTCTCTGAGACTGTCCTCAGTTCTTTCATTCTTTTTTTTTTATTTTGCTCTGCAGTAGTTATTTCCACTATTTTATCTTCCAGGTCACTTCCAGGTCTTCTGCCTCAGTTATTCTGCTATTGATCCCTTCTAGAGTATTTTTCATTTCATTTATTGTGTTTTTCATCATTGCTTGTTTCCTCTTTAGATCTTCTAGGTCCTTTTTAAATGTTTCTTTCATTTTCTCTGTTCTATTTCCAAGATTTTGGATCATCTTTACTATCATTATTCTTAATTCTTTTTCAGGTAGACTGCCTATTTCCTCTTCATTTGTTAGGTCTGGTGGGTTTTTATCTTGCTCCTTCATCTGCTGTGTGTTTTTCTGTCTTCTCATTTTGCTTTTCTTACTGTGTTTGGGGTCTCCTTTTTGCAGGCTGCAGGTTCGTAGTTCCCGTTGTTTTTGTTGTCTGTCCCCAGTGGCTAAAGTTGGTTCAGTGGGTTGTGTAGCCTTCCTGGTGGAGGGGACTAGTGCCTGTGTTCTGGGGGATGAGGCTGGATCTTGTATTTCTGGTGGGCAGGTCCATGTCTGGTGGTGTGTTTTGGGGTGTCTGTGGACTTATTATGATTTTAGGCAGCCTCTCTGCTAATGGGTGGGGTTGTGTTCCTGTATTGTTAGTTGTTTGGCATAGGGTGTCCACCACTGTAGCTTGCTGGTCGTTGAGTGAAGCTGGGTGTTAGTGTTGAGATGGAGATCTCTGGGAGATTTTCGCTGTTTGATATTACGTGGAGGTGGGAGGTCTCTTGTGGACCAGTGTCCTGAAGTTGGCTCTCCCACGTCAGAGGCACAGCACTGACTCCTGGCTGCAGCACCAGGAGCCTTTCATCTACATGGCTCAGAATAAAAGGGAGAAAAAGTAGGAAGAAAGAAAGAAAGAAGGAAAGAGAGAGAGAGAGAGAGAGAAAGAAAGAAAGAAAGAAAGAAAGAAAGAAAGAAAGAAAGAAAAAGAAAAAGGAAGGAAGGAAGGAAGGAAGGAAGGGAGGGGATAAAATAAAATATTATAAAGTAAGATAAAATAAGTTATTAAAATAAAAAATAATTATTAAGAAAAAAATTTTTTTAAGTAAAAACAAACAAACAACCAAACAAAAAACGATGGACAGCACCCTAGGACAAATGGTGAAAGCAAAGCTATACAGACAAAATCTCACACAGAAGCATACACATACACACTCATAAAAAAAAGAAAAGGGGAAAAAATAATATATCTTGCTCTCAAAGTCCACCTCCTCAATTTGGGATGATTCATTGTCTATTCAGGTATTCCACCGATGCAGGGTACCTCAAGTTGATTGTGGAGATTTAATCCTTTGTTCCTGAGGCTGCTGGGAGAAATTTCCCTTTCTGTTCTTTGTTCGCACAGCTCTCGGGGTTCAGGTTTGGATTTGGCCCCGCCTCTGCATGTAGGTCGCCATAGGGTGTATGTTCTTTGCTCAGATAGGACGGGGTTAAAGGAGCAGCTGATTGGGGGGCTCTGGCTTACTCAGGCCTGGGGGAGGGAGGGGTGAGGATGTGAGGTGAGCCTGCGGCGGCAGAGGCCAGCATGATGTTGCACCAGCCTGAGGCGTGGCGTGCATTCTCCCGGGGAAGTTGTCCTTGGATCACGGGACCCTGGCATTGGTGGGCTGCAGAGGCTCCCCGGAGGGGAGGTGTGGATAGTGACTTGTGCTCGTACACAGGCTTCTTGGTGGCGGCAGCAGTGGCCTTAGCATCTCATGCCCGTCTCTGGGGTCCGCGCTGATAGCCGCGGCTTGCGCCAGTCTCTGGAGCTCCTTTAAGCAGCGCTCTTAATCCCCTCTCCTCACGCACCAGGAAGCAAAGAGGCAAGAAAAAGTCTCTTGCCTCTTCGGCAGGTCCAGACTTTTTCCC
>NW_006770421.1:599188-603952 GCF_000442215.2 Lipotes vexillifer | reverse complement strand
CTTTTTTAGCCGTGGTGCACTAACCCCTTTAGGCTGTGTTCACGCCACCAACCCCAGTCCTCTCCCTGCGATCCGACCGAAGCCCGAGCCTCAGCTCCCTGCCCCTGCCCGCCCCGGTGGGAGAGCAGACAAGCCTCTTGGGCTGGTGAGTGCCGGTCGGCACTGATCCTCTGTGCGGGAATCTCTCCGCTTTGCCCTCTGCACCCCTGTTGCTGTGGTCTCCTCCGCAGCTCCGAAGCTCCCCCACTCCACCACCCGCAGTCTCCACCCGCAAAGTGGCTTCCTATTGTGTGGAAACCTTTCCTCCTTCATAGCTCCCTCCCACTGGTGCCGGTCCTGTCCCTATTCTTTTGTCTCTGTTTATTCTTTTTTCTTTTGACCTACCCAGGTTTCCGGTGAGTTTCTTGCCTTTTGGGAGGTCTGAAGTCTTCTGCCAGCATTCAGTGGGTGTTCTGTATGTTCTGTAGGAGTTTTTCCACGTGTAGATGTATTTCTGATGTATCTGTGGGGAGGAAGGTGATCTCTGTGTCTTACTCTTCCACCATCTTCCCCCTCTCGCTCCATTTATGTTTAAAGTAATTATTGATAGGTTTGTACTTAGTGCCATTTTGTCAGTTGTTTCTGGGTTTTTTTTTTTTGGTGGTAACGCGGGCCTCTCACTGTTGTGGCCTCTCCTGTTGCAGAGCACAGGCTCTGGACGCGCAGGCTCAGCGGCCATGGCTCACGGGCCCAGCCGCTCCGTGGCTTGTGGGATCCTCCCAGACCAGGGCACGAGCCCATGTCCCCTGCATCGGCAGGTGGCACGGCCCCAGCCGCTCCGTGGCTTGTGGGATCCTCCCAGACCAGGGCACAAGCCCATGTCCCCTGCATCGGCAGGTGGACTCTCAACCACTGCACCACCAGAGAAGCCCTCTGGGTTGTTTTTGTAGTTCTTTTTTGTTCCTTTCTTCTTCTTTTGATCACTTACCTTGTGATTTTATGACTATATTTAGTGTTATGTTTAGATTCTCTTCTCTTTTTTGTGTTTGTATGTATTGTAGACTTTTGGTTTATAACTATAGTGAGATATATATATATACCATCTAAATATATATACATGATTATTTTAACTTGTTGATCTCCTAAGTTCAAATGCATTTTAACAATTCTGCATTTTAACCCTCTTCCACACTTACTGTTTTTGAATCATGTTTTACATCTTTTTGCTTTGTGTATCCCTTAACTACTTTTGTGGATATAGATAATTTTAAAACTTTTGTCTTTTAAACTTTCTACTAGCTTTATACATGGTTTGTTTACTACTGTTATTATATATTTGACTTTGCCAATGGGATTTTTTCCTTTTATACTTTTCATATTTCCTGTTGTGGTTTTTTCTTTTCTATTTAGAGAGGTCCCTTTAGCATTTCTTGTAAAGCTGGTTTGGTAGTGCTTAACTCTTTTAGCTTTTACGTGTCTATAAAACTTTTGATCTTTTTATTTCCCACAATCCTCTGGTTCCCCTGAAAGTAAGCCAGGCTGGCCTTCAAAATGAAACATTCTGGGGGTTCATCTTCCTGGTACAGGACCCCTGGGCTGGGGAGCCCAATGTGGTGCTTGGAGCCCTCACTCCTTGGGAAGAACTTCTGTGATTATAATTATTCTCTTATTTGTGAGTCACCCACCTAGAGGTATGGGTCTTGACTATACTGCATCTCTGCCCCTCTTACTCATCTCATTGTGGTTCCTTCTTTATATCTCCATTTTAGAAGGTCTTTTCTGCTAGTCTTCCATTCTTTCTCCTCAATAGATGCTCTGTAAATAGCTGTAATTTTGGGGTGGCCTTGGGAGGAGGTAAACTCAGGGCCTTCTTACTGCACTATCTTGGCCACTCCCATAGGCAATTATTTTAAATGAAGCATTCATAATAAAAAATCATCATAAGGGAATTATCTACATTATTTTATAACCAGTTATATGAGGGAATTTTCAAAACAGGAAATTAATATTACATTTGATTTTCTTAAAAGGTATAGACGCTTTACATGAAAATACAGAAACCAGGAAACATATTGCAGCAAGGATATGGGATGGTCATAATGGGAGATATCTTGCTAACTTTGTTTATTAGGCAAAGTAAATAAAAGTAGTATTGAGACATTTTTGAAAAATAATACTGAAGAGCTTATGTTGATAAAATACCAGTGCCCATCGCTTCCACCCTCTACCTGTATTCTCACTCCTCAGAAAAAGTTTCTGTTTACTGTTTGTTTTTAGTTCTATTTATGTTACCTTCATAATTTTATATATGTTTATAGATTTAATGATTATTTTATCAATAATAGATAATGTCTTTTGACTGCATGCTGTTACAAAGAGTATATTTTACTTACGTGATGACTCTCCCAATTATATATATATATTTTGTTAATTAATTTTTCTGTTGTTTACTTCTATTATTATAAATGTCTAAAATTTTAATTCTTGACTTCCTCCTATTAACACCCCTATTTTTCTCTCAACTTCTCTCTGTCTACTTTATTCCATCCCACATTATCAAAACTGAAAACGTTGAATTTTGCTCTTTAATCAAATTTAGGTCTCTCTCATTGAATATTACAAGCAGTGTAAGCTTAAAACAAACATGTAAAATTTAAATTATTACTATGAAAATATCACCACTGATGAAGTTATGTTTGGTTTGTTCTGTTTCTTGGATCTGTGTGTTTATTATTTACCAAATTTGGAAAAATTTTAGTCATTATTTTTCTAGTTGCACATATATTAGAACTCCTGATGTTATCTCAAAGCTCATTATACTCTGTTCATTTTTTCATTCTTTTTTCTCTGTGTTTTATTTTGGATGCTTCCTGTTATTCTATCTTTGAGATCACTAATCTTTTCTTTTGCAATGATTAATCTGCCATTAATCCCATTCAGTGACATCTCAGGTATTTTTAAAGGTATCATGCATGTCTCTTCTTAACATGCTAATGCTTTTCTCTATTTTCTTTATCATAGGAAATATATTTGTAATAGTTGTTTATAATCCTAACTCTATTATATCTGTCATTTCTGAGTCTCTATTGAATGATTTTCTCCTAGTTACGAGTGGCATTTTCATGCTTCTTTGCATGCCTGGTATTTTTTATTTGATAAAATCATTGTTTTATGAAGTTGGTGCTGGCTGTTTTTGTATTTCTTGATATATATGTTTGTGCTTTGTTCAGAGATGCAGTGTAATTACTTGGAAACATTTTGATCTTTTTAAAATATTACCTTTAAGCTTTGTTAGGTAGAACTAGAGCAACAGTTTTGTAGGGGTAATTTGACTCCACTACTGAGGAATACCTTCTGAGTACTCAGTCCTATATGTTACAAAGTTTCTCCACTCTGGCTGCTGGGAACATTAACTCTTTTCAGTCCCACATAATTTCCAGAAATTGTACTGCTTCTTCATTGCTGGTGGTTCTTTTCTTGGTTACAACATACTACAGTCTGTGTATAGCTTAATACATATTATGTTACATTATATTAATGTTATATGCTAGTATTATATATTTTTATATTACACTATACTAATTTATGTTGTGTTATGCTAATTTTATTTATATAATAGTATTATACTCATTCATTACTTTATTTATTCTCCTCTAAAATGAGCTGTATGTATACAGGGACTTTGTGTCTTTATTCATTGCTGTATCCTCATGCCTATAGCAGTACCTAGTCAGTAGTAGGCACTCAAATATATACTTTCTGAGTCATTTAATGAGTGTCCTAAACGAATTTTCGATACATTGAATTTGTGCTTCTCAAATAAAAGTGTGTTAGAAGTTGTTCTAGAAGATAAAAGGGTTTCAACTGGAAGATATTATGGAAAGAGATACAGTGATAGAATTTAAGGGGATGAGCACATTTTCAATTTGGTGCATGAAGTAGATTTCTCTAAGAAGACAGAATTTAAACTTAAAGCTAAAGGAAGAAATAGGAACCCATGCAATTGTTGAAAACTAGACTTATGTGTGTGTGCATGTAGGATTGTGTGTCTGTAGACAATGAAATATACCTAGTCAGTTCAGAGACAAATTATTTATGCTGCTCTTATGCAACACTAATGAATAAATTAGTGATTTTACTTTATCTAGTTGTGTCATGTAATTACAATCTATGTGTTCATTTTTAGTGTATTCATATAGCTTATGTGGCATACTGGCTTACTATGAGAAAATGTCATGATAATATCCTCATCTTAGAAAGTTGGATTAAAATATAGCTGATCTCTTTCTTACCAGGTTGTTGTAATGATTGATGTATTCATCTCTATAGTATTTGAGCTTCACTAAAAATTTTATTGTATGAGGTTTGTATAGGATTATGAAGAGAAAGTACCTGGATTTGAATCCCAGCTTTCCCCTTAAATAGGAGGCCAATTGGGCAAATCACATAATGTATTTTCTCTAAGATTAGTAACAGTATCAAATCTTACCATTGTTGCAAGAATTAAGTGAGATAATGTTATCAGATTGAAATCTTTTCTACTTTTTATTCCTCTTTCCTACAATTTTATTCTTATTCACCTACATTTTATTTCTTTCTTTTCAAAATAATTGTTCTTCTACTGTCTGAGGCTAGTTTCTCCACTTACACTTTAAATATTTCTTCTGAATCACTTAGCATTGACTATTCCTCAATTTTCAAATGATTTTAATTTCACCTCTCTAATAAGTGAATTTCTTCTTATCAGCACATAAACATTATCAAATCTTTCTCATTCTAAAATCT
>NW_006770421.1:598272-599178 GCF_000442215.2 Lipotes vexillifer | reverse complement strand
TCCCTACAGTTTATTCTCTCCCCCCTTTTATTCATCTCTTTGCATCCCAGCTTCTTGAAACAGATGAAGAATTTACTTCATACTTGCTCTTTAAAATAGTGTTATTATTTATTATCTCCTGACTCTACACTACAGTGGTTCAGATACTCATGTGGTTTATAATTTTTAGAGGATACTCTTCTTCAGTGAAGGATGTTTTCACTATAAGTGCACTGAGTTATAGAAGCATCTTTAGAGGATAGATTTACCTTTGCCTCTCCTGGGAACCTATGAGCTGAGAAACATGACCTGCTTTCACACTGATTCCTCACTTTGGGTTTCAGGAATTATCTGATAGTTTATATGTGGAGTTCTCACTTGCGTACACTGCAGGTTTGGGATTATAATTATTTATGAGTCATTTTTAAGAAATTCACTGACTAGTAAAGTTTTACTGCTCCTGGCTTTTGCGATGGGTGGTAATGGATTTATGCAGAAAGTTCTGTACATAATAAATAACTTCATTTTGCCTGGGCCTAAAGCCTTCTCCAATATTCTCCAGCAGGCATTAAAGTGCCAGGCTGTAGTTTGCATCTTGGTCTCTAATATCTCTTGGACCACTTGCATTTAGTTCCCACTCTTCTCTCTGGCTTTGAGTTTCCTCTTCAATCTTGGCATATAAATGTTTTTTTTCATGAAAATTTGGCTATACATTTAAATTTCTTATTGTAGAGGAGGAAAAATAATTACTCCTTTTACCTTTCTGAGTTTTTAGGTGAGAACTCCTGTGATAAAAGACATGTTAACAAGAGAAAAACAGAGAAGTTTAACATGTGTGCCTCATGAATACATGGAAGATACCCATGGAAAAATGAGTAACTCTCCAGGTAGCTTAAAATTCAGGCTTAAATACTACCTTAATAGGGA
>NW_006770421.1:593678-598262 GCF_000442215.2 Lipotes vexillifer | reverse complement strand
GGAAAGAGGGATATAGGCTTCTTAGGGGAAAGTAAGTGTTCTTAGGAAAGATGAATGAGCCCTTAGAAGAACAGATGGGAGGTATGATGGTTTGTGGGAAAGTTTGGGAGTGATGTCAACTTCTCCCCTCCCCTCCTGTGATAAGAATCAATCTTCCCTGTTTGATGAAACTTCCATGGAGGGGATTTATGACAATTGAGTTCCTTTTGGAGGAACTGTCTTTAGGTAGATAAGGGGAGTTCAGAGAAAGGCTCTCCCTGCATTTGCTGCTTTCCAAGTACCTACATCTCAAAATAATCAGTATGCCAAAGTGGTATATTTTGGGGTGGCATGTTCTGAACTCCTATAGTTATATTTTGGAGTGGCATATTTTGCTACTCTTCAGTATTCAATTATTTTATTCTGTATTGTTATTTATTTCAAACAGGAAGAAGAAATTTCTGTATTAGCTCTATATGACATACTGAATTTTCAAGTCCCTGCAGTATTGTGGTAATCAGAATCCCTCCATGAATTCTGTTTTTATTAAAGTCATGGAATATACCTAAAGACCAAGAGCAGATGCCTTATTTTCCCAGAGTTGGTAACTAACTCCTTTTTGGCTTTTCGGATATTAGTTCTTACTGACTTTCTACAATTAGGTGCATTTTCCTGTTCAATCTCATCACTGGCCCCTCCTTCCTAAGACTACCAATTAATTTTCCAAGGTCTCTCCTTTACTATCATTTCTGCTGTCTATATATAATTCCATAGCTCAGGCTGTAATCTGATGATTTAAAAATCTATGTTACCAGAGATTTCTCTCCTAAGTTTCAGAATGAGTTTATCTAACATCTGGATGTCTACTAGGTATCTCCACTTAAACTAACATGTTAAGAATCAAATTTATCACCTTGTCTACATGGACGCCCCCTGAAAACCCCTGCTGCCCACTCCTTCCCCAATAACTACACACGATTCTCCTTGACTTTTTAATTCCACTGAATGGCAAGCCACTCATCTACTTAACTCAAGCCACTTCTTTGGGAATCATCCTCCTCATTTCTTTCCCTCTCTGCCAGCACATTCAAGAAATAAATGCATCATCTCAATTTTCCCCCCTTGAAGTTCTGTAATTCATTCATTTCTCCTCTTGTCCATTTCACACTACTTAAGAACAGGCCATCTTCCTTTTCACCTTGGTTTATGGTAAGATATTTATTACCTCTCTCCAGACCTCCAATTTTGCTACTTCACAATAAAATAAACTGCTTTTTTTTTTTTTTTAAATAAAGGGAATATCTTCTCCTTAAGGGTTTTAATGCATCCTACTGCCTCAGCCTGGGATGTCTTTTCTGTCCCTGCCTCTTTAGCTGAAGAACTCCCATTTTTACCATTCATTACTTGTATTACTAGTCATCCAGGAGGCCTTCTCAGACTCCCAATGCTGATTGTTCTTCCTTGTGCATGTTCTTGTCACAGCACTTATCATATCATGTTTTACCTGCAGATAGCCTAACTAGGTAGAAAGCTCTTTGAAAGCATGCCTATATATCCAGTGATCTGTACAGGGTCTTGCACATAGTAGCCACTTAGTAAATATTTGTTATATTTTTAAAGAAGAGTAATATTCTCAGTGTCTATGTCATTGTATCCAAAGCCAATGAAATGTTGTTTTGGCAAATAATATCCCCCATCCCAAATATTGTTAAAAACAGAATAGATTCTCTTTTAATATTGATTGTAGTTTATCACAGCTGTATCTTGAAAGTAGTAATGAAAGCTACATTAAATATTTTATTTGATATTTGCTATGGAGTTTATTATAGTTTCTATTCAAGGACTTGACCAGTTGGTTGATTATCTGGAAACAAAATCTGCTAAATGGTCTTTATGTATTTAAAATTTTTACCAAAATAGTCATTGTGCTGAGTTTATTATTAAATACTAATATTTAAAGTTATATGCTTTACTATGTAATGCTCCTACATAATTGAAGGAATTATTATGAATTTGAATGTAAAAATGCCATTAACTTTTATTTCTGACCATTTTAGGAGTGTATATTAGATTTTATTTTCATGAATACTGTAACATTTCAGAGAGTAATGCTTCAACAGAGAGAAATATTTAAAATGATCTTCAGAAAGAGTAGCATTGACATATATATACTACCAAATGTAAAATAGATAGCTAATGGGAAGCAGCCACAAAGCACAGGGAGATCAGCTCGGTGCTTTGTGATCACATAGAGGGGTGGGATAGGGAGGGTGGGAGGGAGGCGCAGGAGGGAGGGGATATGGGGATGTATGTATGCATATAGCTGATTCACTTTGTTATATGGCAGAGGCTAACACAACATTGTAAGGCGATTATACTCCAATAAAGATGTTAAAAAAATAAAAAGTAATAAAAAATAAAAGCACCATTATCAACCACCCTCCCCCCACAAAGAATGATCTTCAGAGATATTTCACATGGAAAGGATAATTATTTACATATATCACTATGGCAACCATGTATCAAAGTTTGGTAAGTATGGACTGTACAATTCTTTCCTTTAGATTCTGAAATCAATATACTGATCAAGTGCTTGAAGGCAGCTTCATATCAAGAACACCAGAACAAAAGTGAGCAAAATATTTTGCTTAAGCTCTGTTAAAATATTTTCCTTAAAAATTTATTCTGTAAGGCATTGTAGTAGCTATACTGGATATATTAATACTAGGAAAAATAGATTTTGAGACAAGAAATATTACGTGAAACAAAGAAAGTCATTTCATAATGATAAGAGGGTCAACGTATTAGGAAGATATAACAATTGTAAATGTGTACTGTATAAACCTAGAACCAGAGCCCCACAATACATGAAGCAAAAAGTGAAAGAATTGAAAGGAGAAATAGACTATTCAACAGCATTAGAGATTTCAATACCTATTCTCAGTCATGGAAAGAACAGCTAGACAGAAAATCAGCAGGGGTATAGAAGTCTTGAATAACACTATCAACCAACTTGACCTATTTGACATCTACAGACTGGTTCACTCCAACAACAGCAGAATACATATCTGCTGTTGTGCACACAAAACATTCTCTTGACTATACACTATGCCAGAATACAAGCCTCAGCAACTTTAAAAAGATTGAAACAAATAAAACATCATCCAAGACACAACAATAAAAACCAAAAGAAGAACAACAAAACAAAAATTCCCTCTCAAAATGAATCTGTAAGTCAAAATTCCAAAATCCATCAAATCATGTAATGCTAAGAAAGAAAGAAAGAAAAAAATAACAATTAGGGCATAAGTTCACTCCAGGTGAAGTTATTGATAAGAGTCAGACCAAGATCTAAAATATTTTTATTTAGAATATTCAGAGGTTAAACGAAGTAATAACAGGATTCAAAAATAAAAACATAGAGCAAAAATTCTAGAACAGGTGGAAATAAAAAATAAATGGTGTAAATTAGTGAAGAAAAATTATAACCATTGGAATATAAAATAAGATATTGTTAAAGGGAATTGATAAATAGTAATGAGTAATTCACCTAAAACAGTTATGTTTTCCTTTGCCATTCATTCTTCTGTGTTGATTGAGAGTGTCCAGAAATATTGCCAGGTTTGTTTTGCTTCTTGCTCATTCATTCAGCCTCTCACTCAAAAGATATTGATAAGCATCTCCTGTGGCAGTGTTTTAGATGCTCTCATGGAGCTTACATTCTAGTAGGAAGAGACACACGTTAGTTAAAAATAGAGATAATTTCATTGTGTAATAAATGATGTTAAAGAAATAGCATTTCCCTCTCTGAATTTAGAATGGCTTATGACTACAGAGAAAGCATTCTTAGAAGCTTATCTAGGTCAGCAAGTCAAGATTTGTCTAAAGTTATTCAGCAGGTTAAACAGCCCTTGATAGTGAGTGTAGTCCAAGGTGCTGGCTAAGGGGTGAATCATCATGATAGTTAAAATGTCATTGCACCAATAAGTGTTTCTACTTTAGAAGTAATTAACTAGACTTACAGACATCAAAACCAGTAAAAGTAATATTAAAAAATAGGACCTAACAGCTGTTTAACACTGTATCAATAAAATATTTCCTTAATACCAAGGGCAGATGGAGAATTAATTGAGGAGGCAAGAAAACCCAAAGAGGTGGCATGGAAGCAGAACAGAGAGAATATTTGATTAGGTTGCTTTCCTTTTCTCTTTATTTTCCTTATCTTATTTAAACTGGTAATCTAAGGTCATAGATTTCAAGATTGACTGTTCTATATCCAAGTTTATGGTACTGTATTTTATATATGAATAACTATTTTCTTATTTTGTACTATGTCTAATTCATAAGCCACACATTCCAACAAGGCTATTATTGCCGTTGTAAGCCATAAAGTTTACTCACCTTTTATTTCTTAAAATTCATTAGCTGTATTTCCAACCAAGCTGCACAAAATGATGATTTTTAAAAGGTTATTTAAAATGGCTTGTACCCCAATTTTCTAGCCCAAATTTATTTGTCTTGGGCTTCCCTGGTGGCGCAGTGGTTGAGAGTCCGCCTGCCAATGCAGGGGACACGGGTTCGTGCCCCCGGCCGGGAAGATCTCAC
>NW_006770421.1:579972-593431 GCF_000442215.2 Lipotes vexillifer | reverse complement strand
AAAAAAAAAAAAAAAAAAAAAAAAAAAAATTTATTTGTCTGAATTAAATTTAAAACTTCCCAAGATTCAGGTCTAAGTCCAACCCGAAGTAAATATTTTTGTCTAACTTAATCCTGGAAGCAGTGAATTATCCACATTTGCTATAGAACATGTTAATTATCTCAATAAATACAGTAATAGTAGACAGTTATAGACATTTTAGAAGAATAGAATCATTGAGGAAAAATCACCTGCTGAATGGGTGAGCCTTTCATACCACCCCCAAGTGACAAATCAGGAGAATATTTTTTCCTTTGAGAGAAGTTTGATTGGCCTTGGGAGGAGCCAGGGAAAACACCTAAACACAGTAACTAATGCTTAAGGCAGAGCCCAGTCAGGTTTATTCAATGATCTTTATTGGTCCCTTAGGGAAACTGATTTTGTTGAAAATCATTGCAAAGAAATAATTCCCCAGAAAGAACATCATTCAAATGGCTTCCATCTTACAAATCTTATAAATACGGGAGTAGGAGAGTATAGCTTAATGGTCAAAGTCAGAAACTTAAAGGAATGACACTAATTTTTGTCCTATATGGAAAGGCTGCATTTCAAGCTCAGAACAATACACTGGGAAAGAGAAGAGGGAGCAGAGAGAAAGTGTAGGTCTATGCACTTTGTCGATTGTTCATATGATATTATTGGAAGGAATCTAATTCAGCTACTTACATATCATCCAATGAGAAAACACGAAATTAGAGTTAAAAGACTTAAGTTCTTTGTATGATTCTATTGTTGTGTGACTTCAGAGATGTACTTAACATCTCGGCTCCAGCGTACCAAGCAGAGTAAATTGGAGGTTATAGCACCTTCCCTTCTGAAATTACATTGCTAGAAGATAAAGCAATGGGGATAAAACCCATGATAAAGTTAAAACTTCTACAGAAATGTAGTCAACTACCCAAACAGGTGAGCTCAGTAAGGTTTTACAGAAATCAGTAAAGAATCTTTCCCAAGATTCTTTATTGATTTACCATCTGTAAATGCATAATGTTTGCAAGTCTCTTTCCTGTTACATCATTAGCAATCAGTATAGCTCTAAGAAAGAATTGTCTCAAATAAGAAGTAAATTAGCCCATCTCAGGGAAGAGAACAGCTATTAGTACATACAAACTTTGAGTGATATCTACTTTAGCATAAGAAATTCAGCACGTAGGGATGTGGGTGAGTTCCTGCCATGAATTCATCCTATTCTCAAGATCTTTCAAATGGAGACTGCATACCTGAAAGTCCTTAGTGGTGCCATCTCCAGATCCCATCCCGAGCTGCTCCCACCCCTGCTAACCTGTGTGCCTCCGGTGTGCCTGCTCTCTTCTTTAATAGGAGAGAATCACGAATAAGTTCTTGCCAGTTTGTCAGGTAGAAGAGGTAACAATGGAGTCATTTTAAGGGAACAGTTGGGGTCTGCAGGGCCTAGCACTTGGCCAAGAGTCTTAATTTTCAAGTCTGTCATTTCCCCCTCATCTTCCATTCTTAACTTTCAACTTCCAGTAATGAATTCCTATAAGAATGATAAGTTCATGGAAGGTGCACTTGATGAGTTAGATCCCTGAGTCTTCTTCCAAATTTACAAACAAGTTACTAGCACAGGAAAATCTTTTGCCAGGAAACTCTTTTGTGTGTAGTTGTTTTTGGCTAGGTAATATTTCAATAAGAGATTAGAAATTAAGGTTACTCATTTTAAAGACTACTCTGTAAAAAGCATCAGTGATACCCTCTGAGAATGGTTTACTTATTCTTCAGAGAAACTGCTTCCAAGTCAGGAGAAAGAATACAAACTTTAATTTTAATCCACACGCAAGCAGAAGGAGAACATACTTTCTTAAGTCTTAGCCATGCTATTTTTATTTTCCTCAGTTAAAAAAAGTTGCATTGACCTCTATTCATATCCTTGCTTGGAGAGCAAGCAATTCTCCTGCCCAGTAACCTGCTACCCTACCAGTGCCTTGTGCAATAAGGTTCAAACTGTTAGAGTAAATACGTAATACCTCTTGATTTAGCCCAAGCTATTTTCCTGGCCTTAGTCTTCCTGTTCTCCATCCCTCCTCTGCCTTCCGCAGCACATCACACTGAGTTACTCCTAATTTCATGAAAATACTCCTACTTCAACATATCCAACAATATATTTGCTCACATATTTTTACCTGATGTATTCTCCATTCTTGCCACTTATTAAAATCCTCCACCTGCTCAAAGCTCAGCTGGAGGTGATCTTATCTCTGAAACCTATTCCAGCTTCCATGGTTAAAATTTAATCTCACCTTCCTCTCTGCTCTCATGATTTTGTGTACTTCTTCCATGTCCCTGCTTTGTTTTTGGATATTTACGTACCCGATGGTCCAGCCCAGTAGGTTGCATGATCCTTAAAGCAACACAGCCTGATTTGTTCATCTCTGTTCCACTGATAACACCTAACAGAGCCTTGAATATGTATACACAGAAATTGACAAGAGGAGACCTTTTCATAGATAAAGAATGAGTTCAAGAGAGAGATTCGCGAAAGAGAGAATACCAAGAATGATCATTCTGGGATTATCTGATTACCAACAGAACATTTTGCTCTGTCTCATCCATTCACACTCCCACTTTCTGGTTAACTAATAGTAGTAAAGTAAGAAAACCTGTGAAGCACAGCCAGCCAGAGAAGTATATGTGGTCAAAGATGACTCTAAGTAACTTTTTGGCCAGAGTTATTGGAGGTTATTTGTTCATGAATGTATCCTCAAGGTCATTGTCTCCTACTAGATGACATTTTTTGTGCATCTCTGCAATCGGTTGCCTTTGGTAGTTTCAGCCTACAGTTCTCTTGCCTTTATTCTCCTGTTTGTAAACTGATACTTGAAGTTCAGCTCAGAACAAAAATCTGAGAGCACACAAAGTGAACTATGGTCAGAACGGCTGAGCAAGGATATTTCTATCAAGATCACCTCTGTCACCATTGCTTTAAGGTTAATATTGAGTGATTACCTCTCAGCAGTAGAGCTGCTTTCACTTCTAAGATGCTTTAAGGAGATGCTTGGGGAAAACAATGAGAAGCCATCAGAAAAAGAACAGATGGGGAGGGCTCCACAGGAATTCTTTCCACTATTTCTTTCTCTTTGCTCCATCAGAGGAATGCAAGCCTAAACAGGGAGAATAGTTTGAGATTATTAATACAGTTTGTTTGCATCTTGTTTTTGTGCACATGACATTCTCCCTGTCAGCCAGAGTTATTGATTAATCTTGATTGATAACTTGAAGGTAGGGTGGAAGTGGTAGATTAGGTTTGTTACAGGTGAAACGCAGAGAGAAAGAAAGATAATATTTTGCTTCAGACATTCAGAATAAGATTTACAGGACAGTAATAGTCTGGTAAGCCAGGCTTTTCAGAAAGTATTTTCCCCTTAAATCCCTGTATCTCCTCCATTAGCATGTCAGTTACCATGCCAGGCAAACAGTAAGTTGTATGTAAGGTAGGTCCTGATCAGGCTGGAAAAAAAAGAGTGTAAATCTCATGTTTTGGTCCTGAGATACTTGGGTAATATTGGGAGATGGAAGCAGAAGATGAAGAGTACGTGTTACATGTGTACCATCTGCCCAATCGGAGAGGGGAATATTGGAGGGAATGCCTAGAGAAAGAGGGTTTGTTTCATGGTTAGGAATATGGAAGGAACACTCAGGCTGACTCTCACCTTTGCCTATCTGGGAAGTGACACTGTCAATTGTAGTCAGTGGTATAGAATAGTAGCATGGCAGAAGGAGGGCCAGAGTTTAGTGTTCTGTGTAGCCCTTAGATCCTGTGCATCATGGCAAGGACTCAGGGACTTCCTGTTAAATCTTCTAGTGCAGCTGGAAGTAAGCCACATTGTAGACTACTTGGTGAGAGGAGAGCTGATCTGACAACAGAGGTAGGAGTGGATCCCCAGGTCTTGAGCTCCATGGAAGACATGTTACCTGTAAGAGCCAGGATGATGCCAAGTTAACCAGAGAGTACTCCCTGGCCAAAGAGAGAAAGAGAGAGAGAAGGAGAAGACGAAGATGAAGATGAGGAGGAAGGAGAGTAGGGAGGAGGGAAGGGGGAAGGGAAGTTACATCATGTTTAAATGCCAGCAGGTCAAGCAGCAACTAGGTGGACAAAGGTCATTGTCACAGAGTATAGGAACCCATGGCAGTACAGGGATGCCATTTGTATAAGGATCTCCTCCTGATACTGCCATAAAGTCACACTAGACCTCACCCAATCCTGACAGCCACATAACATCCAGAAAGGAAACATGCGAGTGATGTAAATCTTAAATATTGACTTTTTAAAAACCTAAACTAACTGAATATTATTTGTAATGACTAAATTATTGTATTGGATAAGGGTTATTTTAGCATTATAATATTTAAATTACAGTTTTTGACTAAAAGCTTTTCTTCTATATAGAGGATGGGGATTCATCACGATAATCGTTATTGAAGAGATTATAAAGAGTTTCTGTTTTCTGGACTCATCTGAAAGTAGTTTGGGTAAATCTGATATCCCTGCACATGGAGAAGTACCCCAGCTTTGGCATGTATTGTTCTACTGCTTATTAGGATTGACTGGTCTGAATGGCTAGATGGGTGCCCCAATTTTCTGATATCTCCAATACCCTGAAGCTGGGCAATGGGTCAAAGAAGACAGAATTCTCAGACCACATGAAGCTGTTCATCTATACACAGGATGCTTTTCTTCTGGAACTCTGAGTGAATTTCTAAGAATTATTAGTAGGAGAGTATTGGGTAATTTCTCTGAACGGAAAGAAATCTCTACCCTGTTTATTTAAAGTTTACACGCCTTTTAAAAAATTTCTCTCTTTTATCATTTATTTTCTCCTTTTACTATATCTGTCATGGTTCTTTACTCTTTTCTTGGAGAAATTTTATGCTATTACAGCTTTCATTTCAAAAGTCTGCTATTCAGTAATAAACTTTCAAAAAGCAATACTTTAAAAAAAAATCACCAGTGATGTACTTCACTTCTTTGAAAACAAAGACACATACAAAATCAGAATCTGTATGATGCAGATAGAATTTAAATATGTAATTTACTTGCACCTGAGAATAGTCATTTCACTGAGATATTAACTCGTGCAATAACAGCATTTCTAGTAAAGCTTCATAAATGCATTTGTCCCATGTAGTTACTGGCTAAAGTTCTTTTAAATCTAAGCTACCTTAAGAAGGCTTCATTTTTTAAAGTTTAAATATTGGGGGAAAAAACCCTGTAATTTATGGGAAAATGTTAACAGATGACTGAAATAAAACATAATGTTCATTTTGTCATGTATGATTTATCATGTGCAACTATGACTTTGCCTTACAGACCTTTAAGACAGGCTCTCCAGAAGCACATTTGATCTGTAGCACGTTCTATGTGTATGAAAAGTATCTGGGCTGTCAACAAAGGAGCTGTAGCTGTCATCTGAGCTTGATTGAACATTATAGAAGTAAAAGTCCCAACAGGCCAAATGTTTTCTCTCTTTTCTTCTGGAATCTTTTCAAATGATGTTTTGTCTGGAAGTGGTCCCAATACTTTTCTCTTCCTTTCTCCCTTCCCATCCCTTGCCTTCCTTTTTTCCTTCCCTTCCCTTCCCTTCCTTTCTGCATTCCTGTCCCTTCCCCTTTTTCTTCCCCTTCCCCTCTCCTCCCCTCCCTTCCCCTCCCTTTCCTTCCCTTCCCTTCCTTTCATTTGAAAGTACACTAAAAATCACAGTGGTTGTCATTGGGTGGTAGGAGAGCAGTGTATTTTTTTTTTTAACTGGAAGCTTATTATGAAGTTTTATTAATTATTTACCTCTCTTCTTTATTGAAGTATAGTTGATTTACAATATTATTTTTCATGCATATAGCATAGTGATTCAATACATTTATAGGTTATATTCCATTTAAAGTTATTGCAAATTAATGGCTATATTTCCCTGTGCTGTACAATATATCATTGTTTTTTATTTATTTTATACATAGTAGTTTGTGTCTCTCAATCCCTTACCCCTACCTCATCCCTCCCCTCTTCCCTCTCCCCACTGGTCACGACTAGTTTGTTCTCTGTATCTGTGAGTCAGTTTCTATTTTGTTATACATTCGTTTTATTTTTTTAGATTCCACATATAAGTGATAAAGTATTTGTGTTTCTCTGTTTGTCTTATTCCACTAAGTGTAATACTCTCTAGGTCCATCCACATTGTTGCAGTGGCAGAATTTCATTCTTTAGATGGCTGAGTAATATTCCATATATATACCATCTCTTCTTTATCCATTCATTTGTTGATGGGCACTTAGGTTGCTGCTTACCTATCTTGGTTTATTGTAAATAATGCTACTCTGAACATTGGGGTTCATGTGTCTCTTCAAATTAGTGTTTTCATTTTCAGATATATACCTGGGAGTGGAATTACTGGATCATGTGGTAGTTCTATTTGAGTTTTTTAAGGCACCTCCATACCGTTTTCCAAAGTGGCTGCACGAATTTACAGTGTCCTAGGCCACAGTGTACTAGGGTTCCCTTTTCTGCACATCTGTGCTAACATTTGTTATTTTTAAATTTTTTGATGATAACCATTTGACAGCTGTGAGGTAATATCTCATTGTGGTTTTGATCTGCATTTCTCTGATTAGTGATGTTGAGCCTCTTTTCATGCTGTTGGCCATCTGTGTATCTTCTTTGGAGAAACGTCTGTCCAGGTCTTATGCCCATTTTTTAATTGTATTTTTTTGATATTGAGTTGTATGAGCTGTTTATATATTTTGGATGTTAACCCCTTATAGGTTGTATCTTTTGCAAATATTTTCTCCCATTCAGCAGGTTGTCTTTTGGTTTTGTCCATAATTTCCTTCACTGTGCAAACCCTTTTATGTTTAATTAAATCCTGTTTGTTTATTTTTGCTTTCATTTCCTTTGCCTTAGGAGACTCATCCAAAAAAAAAAAATTGCTATGATTTATATCAAAGAGTATTCTGCCTGTGTTCTCTTCTAGGAGTTTTATGGTTTCAGATCTTACATTTAGGTCTTTAATCCATTTTGAGTTTATTTTTATATATGGTGTAAGGATCTAGAGGGTGAGGTGCCTGATATGGAACTCAAATGCCTTGTGCTTCAGGAAAAATAACTACCTTTGTGATCCTTCCTGATTTGGGATTCCTGCGGTTAGTGTGTGTTTTTTGCTTAGAGAGATCATCTCTATTTTCCCTACCTATCTTGATGTTGTCTTTTTCCCCTTTGTTGTGGAGATTTTGATCATTCAGTTTTCATGTTCCTTTCAGAAGGAATTATTCCATATGTAGTTGTTGATTTGTTGTGTCTGTAGGTGGAGGTGAGTTTGGGATCTTCCTATACCACCATCTTGAACCTTCCCTGTCATACTTTTATTTTTGTTCATTTTTATCAACATTTAAATATTTTTGCCCTCTGTACATTTCATTTTAAATATTTTTGGCTCTGACTCACGGGTTTAAGTTATGTACACCCTATCCGTTGTGTATATATACACATTCTTGAAAGATAGAATAAAATTAATATAAAACAAAAATTTTATGCCCATAATATCATTAAATATAACCAGAAGGGAAAAAGAAAAACTAAGTATGTAATAGACATTATAGAAATTCCAGTAATACACTGTTTTACAAGTATAAAATAATCAAAAGCAATGACCAACATAATCCAAAAATTGTTAAGAAAACACACATGTACCACAGTGTTCATTGTAGCTGTATTTACAATAGCCAGGACATGGAAGCAACCTAAGTGTCCAACAACAGATGAATGAATAAAGAAGATATGGCACATATATACAATGGAATATTACTCAGCCATAAAAAGGAACAAAACTGAGTTATTTGTAGTGAGGTGGATGGACCTAGAGTCTGTCATACAGAGTGAAGTAAGTCAGAAAGAGAAAAACAAATATCGTATGCTAACACATATATATGGAATCTAAAAAAAAAAAAGGTTATGAAGAACCTCGGGGCAGGACAGGAATAAAGAAACAGATGAAGAGAATGGACTTGAGGACATGGGGAGGGGGGAGGGTAAGCCGGGATGAAGTGAGAGAGGGACATGGACTTATATATACTACCAAATGTAAAATAGCTAGCTAGTGGGAAGCAGCCGCATAGCACAGGGAGATCAGCTCGGTGCTTTGTGACCACCTAGAGGGGTGGGATAGGGAAGGTGGGAGGGAGACGCAAGAGGGAGGAGATATGGGGATATATGTATATGTGTAGCTGATTCACTTTGTTGTAAAGCAGAAACACACCATTGTAAAGCAATTATACTCCAATAAAGATGTTAAAATAAAAAGAAGAAAACACACAGGATCTGAATTAATCCCTTTACTTAGGATACAACGTGTGATGAATCTTGGCCTGCAGGTCCCTAATTATAAATTCTGAACTTCTGTACTGACCAAGTTTCTATAAATTCATGAATCCTTTACAATAATTTCTAAATCTCTTGGACAAAGATTGTGAAAGTCAGTTCCAGTGCAACTCTGGTGACTATGTATCCTCGCATACCAGTCAGGATGATTCCATAGTTATAATCTTTGACTAGGGAAGTGTCTGATATAATCAAACAAAAAGAAAAAGGTAAGGTGCCTAACCTAAAGAAATTGGTATTTTTTCATACCAACTTCTCGTTTGAGTCCAGCTTTGAAAAATAGACAAAGTTCCCTGTAATTACCAAATTGTTCTTCTGAAAATATTCTGGAATTTGTACCATTTTTTTCCCCATCTCTCTAGATAACCTGTAGTCACTGTTTATATTCTAAAGTCCAGGTACATGTTTGACTAGTCCCATAAGAATGTTGCTGAAGTTTGCCGCTTATTTTATCTTCATCCAAATGCCCTATCCTACTCTTCCACCTTCAAGTTTACTAACTTTCACACGGATGTGTATCTACTTGATATATAACCAACCTTGCTTATCTCACCTACAAGTTTGATCTTTTGATAAGTATGCCCAAATCAAACAGTTGTTTACAGGCAGCATCCTGGCCAGCTAGGAGAAAAACACAGCAATCAACTGAGACACTAATGCTCAGAGAATCCACTTCACAGGGGGAAAGAAGTTAACTTAATTGGTAAATACTTTCAACTTAAAAAATACCATATAATTTGAGCTGGCATAATGCTTATAAAAACTGAATCTTGTAGTCCATTTAGGATTGCCCATCTATGTTCATTAGCATAAAAAAGCAATTCCATTAGGAGAAAAAGTTCCACTTCCAAATTATCCCCAAAATTGTTTACAACATTTCTTTACATAAGGATACCTAATATTTATAAAACTATCTACTTGTTTTCAAATCACTTTAATGTAGATGATTTGCCAAACATCCCCTGAGCAGAATAAGAACAAGTTCTTTTTACATGCATGACAAGAAGCACAATGGAGAGAATGTCACATTTCTGTGAGTGGTAGAGTTATGATTTACTCAAAAGATTTTTGACCCTGTCAGAAATACATGGGATTAATGGATTAATGGATTAATCCCATGGGATTAATCTTTTTATGTCATGATATGTAAATTTGTTTACCAAGGTCTGTCCTGTAATTCAAATGTCTTTTTTCTTCCTGATTTTCTCTGTAGGACCACTTGTTAAGTGAACATTAGATGCACAGCCGCTATGTGTAAGCACAGATTCTCCCTAAATTATGGACATGTCAGTATGCATACAGTAGGGTTGTCCACCTGTTTTCAGTGTCTTTCCCTCTGTTCAGTGTCCACATTAGAATTGAAAATGATTATCGCTGAATCCTTTTGCTCTTCCAGCTAACACTTCCAGACTCTAGTCTCCTTATACATTTTACTATAATTTCCTCTTTGCAATTCTCTTAGAGCCATTCACATGTAGTATACCAGTGTTGCCTAAAAAGCGGTTTAGGAAATACTAGTATCCTGTAAAATGTTAGTGAATATTTCAAAAATTTTCAAAACAGAATTTTGTGGGGAAGTCAGTTTGGAAAGTTTGGGTTAACAAAGCTAAACGGAATTCTTGGTTCAGTACGACTTGAAACATTTAATAGGTTAATGTGCTATGTGATTCTTCAGAGAGGTAGCTAGCTCACTTATACAGTTTTCCCAAAATTATTTGATTAAATGATTTGTTTTTCAAGGAACATTTAATGACCCTAGAATTCTTCAGTGCATATTTTGATGAAAGCACTGTTCCACTTATTAGTTTGACAGTTCTCCTCTTCAGGGAACAACTGTTGTTTTAACAGTGTTACATCCTGAAAACACTTTATGATTTCCGTGGACATAATATTAATTTAAACTCAATCTTGGAGCTCTTAGTAGGTTCCTTCTCTATGTCCTTTAAACGTAAAAATATATTTATATTTATCAGGAAAATATTTTATATCAATTCAGGGAACATACCAGAATTTTATTGATATACTAATATTTAAAAGCTTATGGAACAATCTGTTAGAATGTTTTAATGTTTCAGGGGATGGATTTTGGAGTCAGACAAGGCTTGAATTTGACTCTCACATCTACCACTTAATAGATAAGTGATTTTTATAAGTCTCCATTTCTTCATCTGTAAAACGGGCATGATATCTCTTTCATTAAATTTTTGTGAGAGTTAAGGGAAACAATCTATATAAATTGTGTAGCCTAGTATGTGCCTCTGAGTTAGCAAATGTGATTGAAAACAGTCTATTTTTTATAACTTTCTTATTATACAAATGCAGTAAATTTTTTCTGTCTCCCTTTGTCCACCAATTTTATTTCTTTTTCTAAGATGCCATCCAAGATAGGATCCAGGCCTAGAGTATCTTATGCACTTTTGTAGTAGTTGTTCCTGGGGCCACTTATACATCCACACCCTCCTCCGCAATTGCCCTTTGTTGACAGGGCTACTTTGAGATGGCTGAGAGGTTATTCAGGCCTTCTTCCCCAAGAACAGACCATGGAAAACCCTTGAATTATGTGAGACATGAGTACTACTCGCCTTGACCCTGATGAGACAGCCTCAGTGCTAAAATTTACACTCCAAAGCTCCCCATGGAAATAAGCTAAGGATAGAGTTCTCTTGAAACCACAGCTTTGCCTACCTTTTTCCTTGCCTTGTTCTGCTTCTCTCATCCCCCTGTAAAATTCTCCTGAGAGTACATCTCTCATCTCAGGCTCTTCCTTCACTCAAACAGATTCTGAAATTGCATCTTCTCTTCTCCAACTGATTGTCATCATTAGTTTTATTCAAAACAAGTAATTATTTAGTAGCTCACTGTGCCCTAGACTTCATTTCAAATTTTAGAATTCCTAAAAATCAGGAAACTCCATGCCTGCTCTGAGAATCATGTGGTTTACGATGACAACTGCCTTCCTTATTTATTTATTTATTTATTTGCGGTACGCAGGCTTCTCTCTGCTGTGGCCTCTTCCGTTGCGGACGGAGCACAGGCTCCGGACACGCAGGCCCAGCGGCCATGGCTCATGGTCCCAGCCGCTCCGCGGCATGTTGGATCCTCCCGGACCGGGGCACGAACCCGTGTCCCCTGCATCGGCAGGCGGACTCTCAACCACTGCACCACCAGGGAAGCCTGCCTTACTTATTTTTAATGTCAGAACAAATCCATGCTTTTCTCGTGCTCATTAAAAACTCTTGGTTTATAAAAAATGCAAATTCTTGTTTTCTTATTATTCTAAAATTAGGTAACATATATAGGGCCAGGTTAACCATCAGACAGCTCAATTCTGGAGTGACTATGGGCTACTTGTTGTAGGGTTTGCTCAGACAAGTTTTATTCACTAGAATAGATGCCAAATTATTCTTAGTTTTAGTGGCCTCTGAAAAGTTAAAAAGCCGTTTATTTGCTACTAACAAATGCAAATCTTCCTTATCATGGAATGTAGGATTTATTAACATCTTCTGAAATAATTCTCAAGGTAGGATATTCAAACATTAAATGTAGGATATTCAAACATTAAATGAATCCCTTCTTTTCTAAATGTGCTTTGCGTCTACTCTGTTGAGTATTGCCAGGCAAAGTTATAGGATGTGGTGAAAATGACATACTACAAATACACTTATTCATTCAGCAGTATGTTTGTTGAGTATATATTATGTATGAAGTATGATTATACGTGTTTATAAGAGGAATCTTAATTTTATTTGGGGATAAATTAGATGTATCCCTATTCAAACTTCCCCTTAGCCAGATTCCAATACTGTCAGAGCCACTGCAAAGGCATCCAACATAAGGGAAAGTGTGGGGGAGAGGAAAGTGAAAAAAGCCAGGTGTCTTATCCCTTGGAGAGGCCTGGGCAGGTAAGAGGTCCTGAAGCTTAAGCCCATGTGTGTTGTGGTCAATGCACCACTGGTCTCACTCCTGTGAGAGGAGTTGTCTCTCAGCAAGTTGAAGTCAGGTTTTAGGTCCTGCAGTGCTCCTGGGTTTTACTAGGGGCCTCAGCATTTCAGCTGCCACAAACTGGCCAAAGGACAACTTTCAGGGCCAGGCATTTGAACCCTGGATTGAGAATCCTTTGTTTCCATTGCTTCCCCTCAATGTATTTCCAGATATACTCCAACTCTCCCTTGAGGAACACATCCTCAAAATCCTCATTTTGCTACTTCCATATGACCTATTACACAGAACTTTTATGACTCATCAGAAACAGCCTCTGAGTTTTTGCAACACTTTTTTACCCTTCCTTGAGAAGAACGAAGGTCTAGTGATTAAAAACTCTCCATTGGGAAAAGACAAATATTTCACTCTTGTTTGCTGCATTACCTTCTCTCAGAATAGTGGAGTTTCTGGCCAAAGAAGCCATAAATGAATAAACAAATGAGTAGATAAATAAATAAATAGATAAATAAGAAACGTTAGGAAATGAGACAAATAGTCTGCCTTGGCTGATCAGTTCACCAGCCCTGTCTTTAGTGGGATGCCCAATGAGAGCAAAAATGATTCTTTTTTTTTTTTTTTTTACATCTTTAATGGAGTATAATTGCTTTACAATGGTGTGTTAGTTTCTGCTTTATAACAAAGTTATAAATATACAGTTATACATATACAGTTATACATATACATATGTTCCCATATCTCTTCCCTCTTGCGTCTCCCTACCTCCCACCCTCCCTATCCCACCCCTCCAGGCGGTCACAAAGCACCTAGCTGATCTCCCTGTGCTATGCGGCTGCTTCCCACTAGCTATTTTACGTTTGGTAGTGTATATATGTCCATGCCACTCTCTCACTTTGTCACAGCTTACCCTTCCTCCTCCCCATATCCTCAAGTCCATTCTCTAGTAGGTCTGTGTTTTTATTCCTGTCTTACCCCTAGGTTCTTCATGACATTTTTTTTTCTTAGATTCCATATATATGTGTTAGCATACGGTATTTGTCTTTCTCTTTCTGACTTCACTCTGTATGACAGACTCTAGGTCCATCCACCTCATTACAAATA
>NW_006770421.1:579366-579776 GCF_000442215.2 Lipotes vexillifer | reverse complement strand
TCTTTTTGAATTATGGTTTTCTCAGGGTATATGCCCAGTAGTGGGATTGCTGGGTCATATGGTAGTTCTATTTGTAGTTTTTTAAGGAACCTCCATACTGTTCTCCACAGTGGCTGTATCAATTTACATTCCCACCAGCAGTGCAAGAGGGTTCCCTTTTCTCCACACCCTCTCCAGCATTTATTGTTCCTAGATTTTTTGGTGATGACCATTCTGACCAGTGTGAGATGATATCTCATTGTAGTTCTGATTTGCATTTCTCTAATGATTAATGATGTTGAGCATTCTTTCATGTGTTTGTTGGCAGTCTGTATATCTTCTTTGGAGAAATGTCTATTTAGGTCTTCTGCCCATTTTTGGATTAGGTTGTTTGGTTTTTTGTTATTGAGCTGCATGAGCTGCTTATATAT
>NW_006770421.1:483787-579046 GCF_000442215.2 Lipotes vexillifer | reverse complement strand
TTTTCCCAGCACCACTTATTGAAGAGGCTGTCCTTTCTCCACGGTACATTCCTGCCTCCTTTATCAAAGATGAGGTGACCATATGTGCATGGGTTTATCTCTGGGCTTTCTATCCTGTTCCATTGATCTATCTTTCTGTTTTTGTGTCAGTACCACACTGCCTTGATTACTGTAGCTTTGTAGTGTAGTCTGAAGTCAGGGAGCCTGATTCTTCCAGCTCCGTTTTTTATTCTCAAGATTGCTTTGGCTATTCGGGGTCTTTTGTGTTTCCATACAAATTGTGAAAGTTTTTGTTCTAGTTCTGTGAAATATGCCAGTGGTAGTTTGATAGGGATTGCATTGAATCTGTAGATTGCTTTGGGTAGTAGAGTCATTTTCACAATGTTGATTTTTCCAATCCAAGAACATGGTATATCTCTCCATCTATTTGTATCATCTTTAATTTCTTTCATCAGTGTCTTATAATTTTCTGCATACAGGTCTTTTGTCTCCTTAGGTAGGTTTATTCCTAGATATTTTATTCTTTTTGTTGCAGTGGTAAATGGGAGTGTTTTCTTGATTTCACTTTCAGATTTTTCATCATTAGTGTATAGGAATGCCAGAGATTTCTGTGCAGTTAGTATATAGGAATGCCAGAGATTTCTGTGCATTAATTTTGTATCCTGCTACTTTACCAAATTCATTGATTAGCTCTAGTAGTTTTCTGGTAGCATCTTTAGGATTCTCTATGTATAGTATCATGTCATCTGCAAACAGTGACAGCTTTACTTCTTCTTTTCCGATTTGGATTCCTTTTATTTCCTTTTCTTCTCTGATTGCTGTGGCTAAAACTTCCAAAACTATGTTGAATAAGAGTGGTGAGAGTGGGCAACCTTGTCTTGTTCCTGACCTTAGTGGAAATGCTTTCAGTTTTTCGCCATTGAGGATGATGTTGGCTGTGGGCTTGTCATATACGGCCTTTATTATATTGAGGAAAGTTCCCTCTACACCTACTTTCTGCAGGGTTTTTATCATAAATGGGTGTTGAATTTTGTCAAAAGCTTTCTCTGCATCTATTGAGATGATCATATGGTTTTTCTCCTTCAGTTTGTTAATATGGTGTATCACGTTGATTGATTTGTGTATATTGAAGAACCCTTGCATTCCTGGAATAAACCCCACTTGATCATGGTGTATGATCTGTTTAATGTGCTGTTGGATTCTGTTTGCTACTATTTTGTTGAGGATTTTTGCATATATGTCCATCAGTGATATTGGCCTGTAGTTTTCTTTCTTTGTGACATCCTTGTTAGTTTTTGGTATCAGGGTGATGGTGGCCTCATAGAATGAGTTTGGGAGTGTTCCTCCCTCTGCTATATTTTGGAAGAGTTTGAGAAGGATAGACGTTAGTTGTTCTCTAAATGTTTGATAGAATTCTCCTGTGAAGCCATCTGGTCCTGCTTTTGTTTTTGTTGGAAGATTTTTAATCACAGTTTCAATTTCAGTGTTTGTGATTGGTCTGTTCATATTTTCTATTTCTTCCTGATTCAGTCTTGGCAGTTTGTGCATTTCTAAGAATTTGTCCATTTCTTCCAGATTGTCCATTTTATTGGCATAGAGTTGCTTGTAGTAATCCCTCATGATTTTTTGTATTTCTGCAGTGTCAGTTGTTACTTCTCCTTTTTCATTTCTAATTCTATTGATTTGAGTCTTCTCCCTTTTTTTCTTGATGAGTCTGGCTAATGGTTTATCAATTTTGTTTATCTTCTCAAAGAACCAGCTTTTAGTTTTATTGATTTTGCTATCATTTCCTTCATTTCTTTTTCATTTATTTCTGATCTGATTTTTATGATTTCTTCTCTTCTGATAACTTTGGGGGTTTTTTTGTTCTTATTTCTCTAATTGCTTTAGGTGCAAGGTTAGGTTGTTTATTCGAGATGTTTCTTGTTTCACAAGGTAGGATTGTATTGCTATAAACTTCCCTCTTAGGACTGCTTTTGCTGCATCCCATAGATTTTGGGTCGTCGTGTCTCCATTGTCATTTGTTTCTAGGTATTTTTTAATTTCCTCTTTGATTTCTTCATTGATCACTTCGTTATTAAGTAGTGTATTGTTTAGCCTCCATGCGTTTGTATTTTTTACAGATCTTTTCCTGTAATTGATATCTAGTCTCATAGCGTTGTGGTCAGAAAAGATACTTGATACAATTTCAATTTTCTTAAATTTGCCAAGGCTTGATTTGTGACCCAAGATACGATCTATCCTGGAGAGTGTTCCATGAGCACTTGAGAAGAAAGTGTATTCTGTTGTTTTTGGATGGAATGTCCTATAAATATCAATTAAGTCCATCTTGTTTAATGTATCATTTAAAGCTTATGTCTCCTTATTTATTTGCATTTTGTATGATCTGTCCATTGGTGAAAGTGGGGTGTTAAAGTCCCCTACTATGAATGTGTTACTGTCAATTTCCTCTTTTATGGCTGTTAGTATTTGCCTTATATATTGAGGTGCTCCTATGTTGGGTGAATAAATATTTGCAATTCTTATATCTTCTTCTTGGATCGATCCCTTGATCATTATGTAGTGTCCTTCTTTGTCTCTTGTAATAGTCTTTATTTTAAAGTCTATTTTGTCTGATGTGAGAATTGCTACTCCAGCTTTCTTTTGGTTTCCATTTGCATGATATATCTTTTTCCATCCCCTCACTTTCAGTCTGTATGTGTCTCTAGGTCTGAAGTGGGTCTCTTGTAGATAGCAAATATATTGGTCTTGTTTTTGTATCCATTCAGCCAATCTGTGTCTTTTGGTGGGAGCATTTAGTCCACTTACATTTAAGGTAATTATCGATATGTATTATCCTAGTCCCATTTTCTTAATTGTTTTGGGTTCGTTATTGTAGGTCCTTCTCTTGTGTTTCTTGCCTAGAGAAGTTCCTTTAGCATTTGTTGTAAAGCTGGTTTGGTGGTGCTGAACTCTCTCAGCTTTTGCTTGTCTGTAAAGGTTTTAATTTCTCCATCAAATCTGAATGAGATCCTTGCTGGGTAGAGTAATCTTGGTTGCAGGTTTTTCTCCTTCAACACTTTAAATATGTCCTGCCAGTCCCTTCTGGCTTGCAGAGTTTCTGCTGAAAGATCAGCTGTTAACCTTATGGGATTCCCTTTTGTGTTATTTGTTGTTTTTCCATTATTGCTTTTAATATGTTTTCTTTGTATTTAATTTTTGACAGTTTGATTAATATGTGTCTTGGCGTATTTCTCCTTGGAGTTATCCTGTATGGGACTCTCTGTGCTTCCTGGACTTGATTAACTGTTTCCTTTCCCATATTAGGGACGTTTTCAACTATAATCTCTTCAAATATTTTCTCAGTCCCTTTCTTTTTCTCTTCTTCTTCTGGAACCCCTATAATTTGAATGTTGGTGCGTTTGATGTTGTCCCAGAGGTCTCTGACTCTGTCCTCAGTTCTATTCATTCTTTTACCTTTATTCTGCTCTGCAGTAGTTATTTCCACTATTTTATATTCCAGGTCACTTATCAGGTCTTCTGCCTCAGTTATTCTTCTATTGATCCCATCTAGAGTATTTTCTATTTCATTTATTGTGTTGTTCATCATTGTTTGTTTCATTTTTAGTTCTTCTGGGTCCTTGTTAAATGTTTCTTAAATTTTGTCTATTCTATTTCCAAGATTTTGGATCATCTCATTATTCTGAACTCTTTTTCAGGTAGACTGCCTATTTCCTCTTCATTTGTTAGGTCTGGTGGGTTTTTATCTTGCTCCTTCATCTGCTGTGTGTTTTTCTGTCTTCTCATTTTGCTTATCTTACTGTCTTTGTGGTCTCCTTTTCGCAGCCTGCACGTTCGCAGTTCCCGTTGTTTTCTGTCCCCAGTGGCTAAGGTTGGTTCAGTGGGTTGTGTAGGCCTCCTGGTGGAGGGGACTAGTGCCTGTGTTCTCGTGGATGAGGCTGGATCTTGTCTTTCTGATGGGCAGGTCCACGTCTGGTGGTGTGTTTTGGGGTGTCTGTGGACTTATTATGATTTTAGGCAGCCTCTCTGCTAATGGGTGGGGTAGTGTTCCTGTCTTGCTAGTTGTTTGGCATAGGATGTCCAGCATGTAGCTTGCTGGTCGTTGAGTGAAGCTGGGTGCTGGTGTTGAGATGGAGATCTCTGGGAGATTTTTGCCATTTGATATTATGTGGAGTTGGCTGCTCTCTTGTTTACCAGTGTCCTGAAGTTGGCTTTCCTTCCTCAGAGGCACAGCACTGACTTCTGGCTGCTGCAGCAAGATTCTTTCATCCACACGGCTCAGAATAAAAGGGAGAAAAAGCAGAAAGAATTAGTAGAATTAGAAAGAAAGAAAGAAAGGAGGGAGGGAGGGAGGGTGGGAGGAAGGAAGGAAGGAAGGAAGGAGGGAAGGAAGGAAGAAAAGAAAGGAGATAAAGTAAAATAAAATAAAGTAAGATAAAATATAACCAAGTTATTAAAATGAGAAAATAAGTATTAAGTGAAAAAAAAAGCAAAGAAATTTAAAAAATGGATGGAAAGAACCCTAGGACAAATGGTGGAAGCAAAGCTATACAGACAAAATCTCACACAGAAGCATACACATACACACTCACAAAAAGAGGAAAAGGGGAAAAAAATCATAAATCTTGCCCTCAAAGTCCACCTCCTTAATTTGGGATGATTTGTTGTCTATTCATGTATTCCACAGATGCAGGGTACATCAAGTTGATTGTGGAGCTTTAATCCGCTGCTTTTGAGGCTGCTGGGAGAGATTTCCCTTTCTCTTCTTTGTTCTCACAGCTCCCAGGGGCTCAGCTTTGGATTTGGCCCCGCCTCTGCGTGTAGGTCGCAGGAGGGTGTCTGTTCTTTGCTCAGACAGGACGGGGTTAAAGGAGCCGCTGATCTGGGGGCTCTGGCTCACTCAGGCCGGGAGGAGGGAGGGGCACGGAGTGCGGGGCCGAGCCTGCGGCGGCAGAGGCCACCGTGACGTTGCACCAGCCTGAGGCGCGCCGTGCGTTCTTCCGGAGGAGTTGACCCTGGATCCCGGAACCCTGGCAGTGGCGGGTTGCACAGGCTCCCTGGAAGTGGGGTGTGGATAGTGACCTGTGCTTGCACAGAGGCTTCTTGGTGGCGGCAGCAGCAGCCTTAGCCTCTCATGCCCATCTCTGGGGTCTGCGCTTTTAGCCGCAGCTTGCGCCCGTCTCTGGGGCTCCTTTAAGCAGCACTCTTAATCCCCTCTCCTCGTGCACCAGGAAACAAAGAGGTAAGAAAAAGTCTCTTGCCTCTTCGTCAGGTCCAGACTTTTCCCTGGACTCCCTCCCGGCCAGGGCTAGCCATGGTGCACTAACCCCCTGCAGGCTGTGTTCACGCCACCAACCCCAGTCCTCTCCTTGTGCTCCGACCGAAGCCCGAGCCTCAACTCCCAGCCCCGCCTGCCCCGGCGGGTGAGCAGACAAGCCTCTCGGGCTGATGAGTGCCGGTCGGCCCTGATCCTGTGTGCGGGAATCTCTCTGCTTTGCCCCCCACACCCCTGTGGCTGCACTCTCCTCTGAAGCTCCGTAGCTTTCACCTTCCACCACCCACAGTCTCCACCCACGAAGGGGCTTCTTAGTGTGTGGAAACCTTTCCTCCTTCACAGCTGCCTCCCACTGGTGCAGGTCCTGTCCCTATTCTTTTGTCTCTGTTTAGTCTTTTTTCTTTTGCCCTACCCAGGTACGTCCGGGGGTTTCTTGCCTTTTGGGAGGTCTGAGGTCTTCTGCCAGCGTTCATTAGGTGTTCTGTAGGAGTTGTTCCACGTGTAGATGTATTTCTGGTGTATCTGTGGGGAGGAAGGTGATCTCTGCATCTTACTCTTCCTCCATCTTCCCGGAAGCCCAAGAATGATTCTTTATATGTACATAGAATATTAGCTTTCATCCCAATTCAACAACTCTGTTAGATCTGTATAAAATAAAAATTTTTGTCAGTGAGGCACAGGTACATTAAAGCAGTTGTCTAAACCCACACAGCTAGTAAGACAAGCAAGACTCTCCATCAAAGACTCTGTCTTTGGGCTCTTGGCCTAGTGCTTTGTGTAGGACACCTGCACCACCTGTGGTATCAGCTTTCCTCTGTATGAACTCATATACTTCTTTGTGCCTCTCTTATGCTAATACTCTCAAATCAGTAAACAGTAGTAAGGTTTATCTTGCTTTCCTATTAAAGTGCATGTTCCTTAACTCCTCAGAGAAAGGACTGCATTATCATTTAAAAAAAAAAACTGTCTATAATACACAAGGCAGAACTTAATAATTTGCTGAGCATTTTGAATGAATAAACCCCAGGTGATCTGGACTGCATTTATTTATTTTAGAACAAATCCTGCACTGGGATGTGTTCTGACTAGCTTAGTTGTCTGATATAGGAATCTTAAACCCTAAGTTGGACTAGGTATCATTTTGACCTAGGCTCTCTCTCCTTCAACATATTTATTCCAATTAGCTGATAAACTCACAGAGGTCAGGTTTAGAGCACAGCTGGACTGTTCACTGAAGAAACTAGAAATGTTCATAGTAAGTTCTTACTAAATTCTTCTTGTTGGTGATGATAATATAGAGTTTATCATTTACAGGTAACTTCTTGCAAGATGAGTTGTCTCATTAGGACAAAGCTTGCAATAATATTAGGGACTAGTGCTTCCTGTCTCCACTAATCACTATGATGACTAGACACAAGGCTATGACTGTGGCTTGCAGGCAGAAATTAGCATGAGAACAGTCCTTTTGTGAACATGCAGAGAGGTCAATAAGTACATAATTATAAATTAGCTTGGTGGACTGGTATGGTCATTAGCTCGGTCGAGTGTTCCTATTTCATATAATTGTTTGCTGCACCTGAATTAATTTGAGTGTTTAAATCCTGCATATTAATTCTGTGCTGCAGGATGTAAAGCTTTGGACTAATCCCTATAATACTCTTTAGTATAAACACCTTAATCAAGCAACAGCTTTATAATTAGTTCTACATACAGGCTGGATATAATTTACTAGTTTTACAGCTCATAAGTTACTGCAACTTTTTAATCATGGTAATTATGCTTTAGAAGGTAAGCATAAATGGAGTTTTCTAGTTTATTCCAAGAATGAAACCAAGGCAGTCAAAATCAGGAGATTAATAAAATCCAATATATGGATACACTTTGTATTTTTATGGCAGCTCAAGATCACTCATCCTTGGAATTTAATCACCAGATTACAGTAGGCTATTGAGCTGAGAAGGTGATTTTTTTCTTTAAAAGGAAGTACAATTCTCTATTTATTACATATTTCTTTTGTTGGTTGTGAAAAATGCTGATGTGATTTAATTTTATCACAGCAGTGAACGCTTTGACAATATCCCTCTCGTGTACTAAACCTAGTAAGTAAATAATGGTTTAGCTACTAAGCATGTGTTGGTCCATTTTTCTTTTTATCTGTTTTTTCCCTAAGGGTTTTAAAGTACAAATCATTTCTGGCTTTGAGAACATTTGTATGGTCAGGCTACACAGTTTCGAGAACAGCACTTTAAATTAAGGCTTAAATAGGCATTTAAATGAATTTTATTTATTAATATTTATTAAGAGAGTTATTTATATTAATTAAAATTATTTAAAACACTTCACTGCAGTTTAGGAATATTATAAAAGATAAGGATCTCTTACATTATTGCTAAACTTCAGTGAATATACCGTATTGGTTGAGTCACTTTAAGTGTATAATCACTGTCTTCATATATCTTGCTGAAATGTTTATTTGAGATTTTTATACAAGTTCAATATATAGATAATTTTTCTGAGAAAGCTTCATGAAAATAGTTAAAACCTTTAGGGTTTCAATCCTAAAATCTGTAATTATACAAAATAATATTTATATATGTATATGTATAGTTATAAATATAATTTTGTGAAAATGTATATGTTTATATATATGTAAATGTAAACAGCCTTTGTTATAATGAAATATAGACAGTGGTTAAATACTTTATTTTGGTCATTCTAAAAAACTGTGTTGATTACCTTGTCATTAATTTGGTCATAGTAAATTGTATTGTTATAAAGATAAATAATTGACAACGTTGTAGGCCAGGTCAGAGGATACATATAAACATGGTTAATTTGAGGGTGCTTTAAGACTATTTACAGTGATTAAATAAAATGTCTCTTGCTTAGAATAATGATGTTTTCAGATAGTTTGTAATTGATTAGTATTATGGATAGTGGTTTACTAAACAATTATTCTGTTGTAACTCAGAATTCTTTCAGTTGGATACAAATATTTGAGGAAATTTTCAGAAATGAAGACAAATCCCTTAGGACAGGGAACAGACTGAAATGTCACCAAATTCTAGAATCAGCCTCCTGGACAGAGACAAGCTGAAGCTAGCTGGAATCTTAGATATTTCAGAAGGAAGATGTGGCTTGTAAGAACAGAGACATATCCAACTCATCAAAAGAACTTCAGGTGAACAGTCCCTGGCTATGGGAAGTGGGGTCTCCGAAGAATCCTTAAAGTCATCCATGTAAGCTTTAAACTTGTGACAGTCTCAGAAAGCACTAAGCCAGCATACTAACCCTGGAGGTATCAATATAATTGTTATCCAATGGGATAAGTAGTAAGCTAGAAAGAGGAAAACACCAGGCCCTTTGCCTTACCATTTTCACCCTATGGTAGGCCATAGTCAGATCATAAAATAAAATACATGCAGCACTTCTCTAAGTGAGGTCTGCAGACTCCTGGGGGTCCCTGGAGAGACCCTTCCAGGGGATTTGAGAGATCAAAGTTTTTTCATAATAATACTAAATCATTCTTTATCTTTTTCACTATGTTGACATTTGCAGTAATGTTACAAAGGTAACAGTGGGTAAACTGCTGACTCATTAGCCGGAATCAAGGCAGTAGTGCCAAACTGTACTAGTAGTCATTGTATTCTTCATCATCACCCACTGGCACCTAATCAAAAAAATGCTAGTGCCATGTCATCTTTCCTCCCATTGCTATTATAGCTAATATATTTCTTACAGTCAGATTTAGCGTTTCTTTTTTCTTGTCTTTCAATACTTCTTTTCTCTTCTTCCCCATGACCTAGGCTGTCTCTATTACAAACATTCCTTGCTGTTGCTGTAGCCGTTCCTGTGACTTCCCTCTTGCTTCCAGTTGCCCTCTCTCTCTTAGAGATTTTACGAAGTCTTGACTTGACCTCATAGGACACATGTCTTGGACTTTGGGCCACTCTCCTGCTCCTCTCAAATTAACCTTCTCTAATTAACAACCAGTTGCTTCTGGATGCTGTTTCCTGATTTCTGAAGTGACAGCTAAGTATTTTGATAAGATTATCCTTAAAATATTAGAGGTTGCAAAATATTTCTATGATTCCCTTCCCCCTACTACATGTCCCCTTCCTTATTAGATGGAAGGCATCTCAGTTCCTCAAACAATTCTTAGGGCAGGTTGTGGCTAAATTACATTTTCATGGGTTTTGAGGCATTATGGGTAAAAGAATGATATCCAGGATAAAAATGGTTATGGGCCTGATGCATTCTGCTCTTCACAGACAATATCCAGGGCTTCAAGATGGGGAATCATCTAAAATTATATTATCAGGGAAACAGAGGTGCTTAGCCCAGCAAAAGAAGACACAGTGAGGTTCTATTAGTTGAGTGCAGAGTTGAAGGGCAGTCTTGTGATGCCTGGCCTCTAGTGGGTGCTCAAATAATGCTTCAATAGTTGGGTGGGCAAATACCACACATGCCTGCATATCTATACACAATGACTGACCATACACACCACTGAGTGGGTGAAGTTTCTCTTCCCACTGACTGCTCAGATTTGAGGTTTTCAATTGGAGTATTCAATCCTATTTTAATACAAAATGCTAAATCTATAAATATTTTTGTACTTAGCAGATTGAAATGGAATCCTAAAACTAAAGAAATGTAACATGAATTTATTGTGGGCTTTGTTAGAATCTAAGGTGAGGAGTAAAGTAAGGGAAGCTTGTTTAACTTAGTATAACACTTAGTTTTATTTCACAAACTTCATCCTTTTGTACAATTTGTAAATTAAATTTTTGAATGTTACATTTTTCTGCTATTGTCTCTTTTTGTTCCCAACTATGTATGAACTATGAATGGGAAATGAAGTAAAAGGGAAAAACTCCTAAAATTCCACTTTTATCTCTTTTGATTTCCTTATTGGCAAAGCATTATCTAGTCAAGAAAGACATCCTCCAGCAGCCTTTTGGGTGGTGTTCTTTGTTACAGGAAATCTTTTATTTCATTCCAGCAAAGAAATGAACCAATTTGATATGATCCTTTTATCCCAGAGAAAGGGCACAACTTCTTTATTTTCAAGGTTGTGCTTTTTTTTCAACTGTAAAACATACTCCACAACTGAAGCCATAATTATATGCACTTGTCAATCAATCTTAACCTACTACACTGTGGTTATGGCATTTTATCTAAAAAGAGAAGGATTAAAGGCTTTGCATGAAGTGAAATGTACACACAGTCAGGGAAGTATAATGCATGTCATTAGCTATCTGGGAAGAGAGAAATGGACAGAGACAGATTACCAATATTTGATTTCTTGTAGGCATTAAAGAAGTATTTAAGGCTACCTACAAAATAATGTTAGGGAATTTGACACTTTGATTCCTATTTTGTTCTCTCGGCAATTATTTAAAAGAGCTTCTTCATTCAGCAGCTACATAAATCAACTTTGAGAAGGATAACATTTTAACGGGAGATTAAGAAAGAAAAAAAAATCCTATTTTAACTTAAGTGCCACAACTTCAGGGGAAGACTTTAAATGTTATTTTCTTCAAACATACTTTATTTCTTTGGATACAGTTTTTGTGGTGGGTAGCGTATCTGGAATAATTTTAAAATACATTTGCTGCCCTTTGAGTCTCTGAGAGGCACTGTAGCAGTTGGGAAAGAAAAGCATCTTATGGAAAGACAGCAGAAAGGAAGCCAAGACTGAAGTGGTGAACTTATTTTCTCAGAAAGATTGGTATCATGAGAAGTGCCAGCTATATTATTCATAAAGAATATTGGAAAAACACTAGTCACAAGGTCTCAGGAAGCAAAACTGTATCTGATGACCTCAAGGATTGCTTTTTTGAAGTGAGCCTTGCTGATCTGCAGAAGAATGGAATTGCATTTAGAAAATTGAAAATTATTAATAAAAATATTCGGAGCAAAACACTGCCTGTGTAATTCCCATGAAATGAATTTTGTTGTTGAAAGAAACTATTCCAGATTGAAAAAAAATTGAAACCCATACTTGAAGCTTCTATTGTCAAAACTACTCATGGTTACTTGGTTTGTCTCTTCTGTGTGGGCTTTTAGTCAAAAACTTTAACAACGCGATCCAGAAACTAGTTATGCTCGGCTCCAAGAGTTCTGCAAAATCCAGAAAAAGATGATAGAATTCATGACCTGAAAAGGCAGATAAATGACTTGAAGAAGTGGTCAATAAGCTGATTCCAAACAGCACTGGGGACAGTATAGAAAAGGCTGGTTATCTATTTACCTGCTCCATGACGTGTTGATTAGAAAAGTAAACTGTGTAATGGTAAAATTTGAGAAACTTCATGATGAAGGTCTTAATTTTGTTACTGACTCAGGTTCCTGGACTCTTAATGAATAGAAATTGATAAGAAGCCAGACAAGGAATTCAGGCAAGGCTTCATTGGGACTTGTGCTGTGGTAGGATGGAGTGAAAAAAGTAACAGTTTGCCTTGCTCACTCCCTGCTCCCAGAGGAGAGCAGGGTGGTTCCTTAAAAGGGGTGAGGGTAGGGGCATATTGGTATGTTGGCTGGAGGAGTGGCTTAGGTGGTCTGTCCACCCACACCTTGGTGGTGCTGTGTACGGGGTTTATGCACAGTACCCTGCTTTTGTTCCTAGCACCTCAGAAGTTGTCCTTATTATCTTATTGTTCATAATTTGCCCCAACTATGCATTCATGCAGGTAATTTTTAGTCCCTTATAATTTCTGTGTATTCTGTTGCTTGAAGAGACATTAGTCCAGGTGCAAGCACTACAGTAAAAGGCTTCCAGGTCCCAGGTCTCAGACTGTCTCAGTTTTGGAAAACCTTTGTGGATAAGACAAATGCTCACATTGAGTCCTGTGGATATTTGCGGATAAGACAAATGCTCACATTGAGTCCTGTGGATATAAGTCCCAGAATGTATTTAAAAGTTAGAACTTTCACATTAGGAACCAAGATGGCGGAGTAGAAGGACATGCTCTCACTCCCTCTTGGGAGAACACCAGAATCACAACTAGCTACTGGACAATCATCCACAGGAAGACACTGGAACTTGCCAAAAAAGATACCTCACATCCAAAGACAAAGAAGCCACAGGAGAGAGTAGGAGGGACGCAATCACAGTAAAATCAAATCCCATAACTGGTGGGGTGGGTGACTCACAGACTGGAGAACACTTATACCACAGAAGTCCATCCATTGGAGTGAAGGTTCTGAGCCCCACGTCAGGCTTCCCAACCTGGGGGTCCGGCAACAGGAGGAGGAATTCCTAGAGAATCAGACTTTGAAGTCTAGTGGGATTTGATTGCAGGACTTTGACAGGGCTGGGGTAAACAGAGACTCCACTCTTGGAGGGCACACACAAGGTAGTGTGCGCATCGGGACCCAGGGGAAGGAGCAGTGACCCCAGGGGAGACTGAACCAGACCTACCTGCTAGTGTTAGAGGGTCTCCTGCAGTGGCGGGGGGTGGCTGTGGCTCACTGTGGGGACAAGGACACTGGCAGCATAAGTTTTGGGAAGTACTCCTTGGCATGAGCCCTCCCAGAGTCCACCATTAGCCCCACAAAAGAGCCCAGGTAGGCTCCAGTGTTGGGTTGCCTCAGGTCAAACAACCAAAAGGGAGGGAACCCAGTGCCATCAGCAGTCAAGTGGATTAAAGTTTTACTGAGCTGTGCCCACCAGAGCAACAGTCAGCTCTACCCACCACCAGTCCCTCCCATCAGGAAACTTGCACAAGCCTCTTAGATAGCCTCATCCACCAGAGGGCAGACAGCAGAAACAAGAAGAACTGCAATCCTGCAGTCTGTGGAACAAAAACCACATTCACAGAAAGAGAGACAAGATGAAAAGGCAGAGGGCTATGTACCAGATGAAGGAACAAGATAAAACCCCAGAAAAACAACTAAATGAAGTGGAGATAGGCAACCTTCCAGAAAAAGAATTCAGAATAATGACAGTGAAGATGATCCGGGACCTCAGAAAAAGAATGGAGGCAAAGATCAAGAAGATGCAAGAAATGTTTAACAAAGACCTAGAAGAATTAAAGAACAAACAAACAGAGATGAACAATACAATAACTGAAATGAAAACTACACTAGAAGGAATCAACAGCAGAATAACTGAGGCAGAAGAATGGATAAGTGACGTGGAAGACAGAATGGTGGAATTCACTACTGAGGAACAGAATAAAGAATGAAAAGAGATGAAGACAGCCTAAGAGACCTCTGGGACAACATTAAACGCAACAACATTCACATTATAGGGGTCCCAGAAGGAGAAGAGACAGAGAAAGGATCTGACAAAATATTTGAAGAGATTATAGTCGAAAACTTCCCTGACATGGGAGAGGAAATAGCCACCCAAGTCCAGGAAGTGCAGAGAGTCCCATACAGGATAAACTGAAGGAGAAACACACTGAGACACATAGGTATCAAATTGGCAAAAATTAAAGACAAAGAAAAGTTATTGAAAGCAGCAAGGGAAAAACGACAAATAACATACAAGGGAACTCCCATAAGGTTAACAGCTGATTTCTCAGCAGAAACTCTACAAGCCAGAAGGGAGTGTCATGATACACTTAAAGTGATGAAAGGGAAGAACCTACAACCAAGATTACTCTACCTGGCAAGGATCTCATTCAGATTCGATGGAGAAATCAAAAGCTTTACAGACAAGCAAAAGCTAAGAGAATTCAGCACCACCAAACCAGCTCTACAACAAATGCTAAAGGAACTTCTCTAAGTGGGAAACACAAGAGAAGAAAAGGACCTACAAAAACAAACACAAAAACAATTAAGAAAATGGTCATAGGAACATACATATTGATAATTACCTTAAATGTGAATGGATTAAATGCTCCAACCAAGAGACACAGGCTTGCTGAATGGATACAAAAACAATACCCATATGTATGTTGTCTGCAAAAGACTCACTTCAGATCTAGGGACACATAAAAACTGAAAGTGAGGAGATGGAAAAAGATATTCCATGCAAATGGAAATCAAAAGAAAGTTGAAGTAGCAATACTCATATCAGATAAAATAGACTTTAAAATAAAGAATGTTACAAGGGACAAGGAAGGACACTACATAATGATCAATGGGTCAATCCAAGAAGAAGATATAACAATTATAAATATATATGCACCCAAAATAGGAGCACCTCAATACATAAGGCAACTGCTAACAGCTATAAAAGAGGAAATTGACAGGAACACAATAATAGTGGGGGACTTTAATACCTCACACCAATGGACAGATCATCCAAAATGAAAATAAATAAGGAAACAGAAGCTTTAAATGACACAACAGATCAGATAGATTTAATTGATATTTATAGGACATTCCATCCAAAATCAGCAGATTACACTTTCTTCTCAAGTGCGCATGGAACATTCTCCAGGATACATCACATTTTGGGTCACAAATCGAGCCTCAGTAAATTTAAGAAAACTGAAATCATATCAAGCATCTTTTCTGACCACAATGCTATGAGATTAGAAATCAATTACAGGGAAAAAAACGTAAAAAACACAAACATATGGGGGCCAAACAATATGTTACTAAATAACCAAGAGATCACTGAAGAAATCAAAGAGGAAATCAGAAAATACCTAGAGACAAATGACAATGAAAACATGATGATCCAAAATCTGTGGGATGCAGCAGAAGCAATTCTAAGAGGTAAGTTTATAGCTATACAAGCCTACCTCAAGAAACAAGAAAATTCTCAAATAAACAATCTAACCTTACACCTACGGGAGCTAGATAAAGAAGAGCAAGCAATACACAAAGTTAGCAGAAGGAAAGAAATCACAAAGATCAGAGCAGAAATAAATGAAATAGAAAAAAAGAAAACAATAGCAAAGATCAATAAAACTAAAAACTGGTTCTTTGAGAAGATAAACAAAATTGATAAACCATTAGCCAGACTAATCAAGAAAAAGAGGGAGAGGACTCAAATCAATAAAATTAGAAATGAAAAAGAAGTTACAACAGACACCACAGAAATACAAAACATCCTAAGAGACTACTACAAGCAACTCTATGCCAATAAAATGGGCAACCTGGAAGAAATGGACAAATTCTTTGAAAGGTATAACCTGCCAAGACTCAACCAGGAAGAAATAGAATATATGAGCAGACCAATCACAAGTAATGAAATTGAAACTGTGATTAAAAATCTTCCAACAAACAAAAGTCCAGAACCAGATGGCTTAACAGGTGAATTCTATCAAACATTTAGAGAAGAGCTTACACCAATCCGTCTTAAACTCTTCCAAAAATTTGCAGAGCGAGGAACACTCCCAAACTCATTCTACGAGGCCACCATCACCCTGATACCAAAACCAGACAAAGATACTACAAAAAAAGAAAATTACAGACCAATATCACTGATGAGTATAGATGCAAAATTCCTCAAGAAAATACTAGCAAACAGAATCCAACAACACATTAAAAGGATCATATGCCATGATCAAGTGGGATTTATCCCAGGGATGCAAGGATTGTTCAATAAACGTAAATCAATCAATGTGATATACCATATTAACAAATTGAAGAATAAAAACTGTATGTTCATCTCAATAGATGCAGAAAAAGCTTTTGACAAAATTCAACACCCACTTATGATAAAAACTCTCCAGAAAGTGGGCATAGAGATAACCTACCTCAACATAATAAAGGCCATATACAACAAACCCACAGCAAACATCATTCTCAATGGTTAAAAACTGAAAGCATTTCCTCTAAGACCAGGAACAAGACAAGGATGTCCACTCTCACCACTATTATTCAACATAGTTTTGGAAGTCCTAGCCATGGCAATCAGAGAAGAAAAAGAAATAAAAGGAATACAAATTGGAAAAGAAGAAGTAAAGCTGTCACTGTTTGCAGATGACATGATACTTACTATACATAGAGAATCCTAAAGATGCCACCAGAAAACTACTAGAGCTAATCAATGAATTTGGTAAAGTTGCAGGATACAAAATTAATGCACAGAAATCTCTGCATTCTTTTTTTTTTTTTTTGCTGTACCCGGGCCTCTCACTGCTGTGGCCTCTCCCGTTGCAGAGCACAGGCTCCGGACGCGCAGGCTCAGCGGCCATGGCTCACGGGCCCAGCCGCTCCGCGGCATGTGGGATCTTCCCGGACCGGGGCACGAACCCGTATCCCCTGCATTGGCAGGCGGACTCTCAACCACTGCGCCACCAGGGAAGCCCCTCTCTGCATTCTTATACACTAATAATGAAAAATCTGAAAGAGAAGTTAAGGAAACACTCCCATTTACCATTGCAACAAAAAGAAGAAAATACCTAGGAATAAACCTACCTAGGGAGACAAAAGAGCTGTATGCAGAAAACTATAAGACACTGATGAAAGAAATTAAAGATGATACCAACAGATGGAGAGATGTACCATGTTCTTGGATTGGAAGAATCAATATTGTGAAAATGACTATACTGCCCAAAGCAATCTACAGATTCAGTGCAATCCCTATCAAATTACCAATGGCATTTTTTACGGAACTAGAACAAAAAATTTTAAAATTGGTATGGAGACACAAAAGACCCCGAATAGCCAAAGCAGTATTGAGGGAAAAAAACTGAGCTGGAGGAATCAGACTCCATGACTTCAGAGTATAGTACAAAGCTACAGTAATCAAAACAATATGGTACTGGCACAAAAACAGAAACAGAGATCAATGGAACAAGATAAAAAGCCCAGAGATAAACCCACGCATCTGTGGTCAACTAATCTATGACAAAGAAGGCAAGGATATACAATAGGGAAAAGACATTCTCTTCAATAAGTGATGCTGGGAAAACTGGGCAGCTACATGTAAAAGAATATAATTAGAACACTCCCTAACACCATACATAAAAATAAAGTCCAAATGGATTAGAGACCTAAATATGACTGGACACTATAAAACTCTTAGAGGAAAACATAGGAAGAACACTCTTTGACACAAATCACATCAAGGTCTTTTTTGATCCACCTCTTACAGTAATGCAAATAAAAACAAAAATAAACAAGTGGGACCTAATGAAACTTCAAAGCTTTGCACATCAAAGGAAACCATAAACAAGACTAAAAGGCAACCCTCAGAATGGGAGAAAGTATTTGCAAAGGAATCAACGGACAAAGGATTAATCTCCAAAATATATAAACAGCTCATGCAGCTCAATATTAAAGAAACGAACAACCCAATCCAAAAATGGACAGAAGACCTAAATAGACATTTCTCCAAAGAAGACAGACAGATGGCCAAGAAGCACATGAAAAGCTGCTCAACATCACTAATTAGAGAAATGCAAATCAAAACTACAATGAGGTATCACCTCACACCAGTTCGAATGGGCATCATCAGAAAATCTACAAAGAACAAATGCTGGAGAGGGTGTGGAGAAAAGGGAACCCTCTTTCACTGTTGGTGAGAATGTAAATTGATACAGCCACTATGGAGAACAGTATGAAAGTTCCTTAAAAACCTAAAAATAGAATTACCATATGATCCAGCAATCCCACTACTGGGCATATATCCAGAGAAAACCATAATTCAAAAACACACATGAACCCCAGTGTTCACTGCAGCACTATTTACAATAGCCAGGTTATGGGATCAACCTAAATGTGCATCGACAGAGGAATGGATAAAGAAGATGTGGTACATATACACAATGGAATATTACTCAGCCATAAAAAGGAACGAAATCGGGTCGTTTGTAGAGACATGGATGGATCTAGAGGCTGTCACACAGAGTGAAGTAAGTCAGAAAGAGAAAAACAAATATGGTGTATTAACGCATATATGTGGAACCTAGAAAATGGTGCAGATGAACCGGTTTGCAGGGCAGAAATTGAGACACAGATGTAGAGAACAAATGTATGGACACCAAGGGGCAAAAGCGGTGGGGGGTGGTGGTGGTGGTGGTGGGATGAACTGGGCGATTGGGATTGACATGTATACACTGATGTGTATAAAATTGATGACTAATAAAGACCTGCTGTATAAAAAAAATAAAATTCAAAAATGAATAAATAAAATTAGAACTTTTAAATGATAAAAAATTCTTATCAGTTAAAATGATACAGTAATAATCAGTAGGCTGGCTCCTATGCAAATGTTTTGCTAGAATTTTGATTGGAATTGAATTTAATCTGTAGATCAGTTTGTGGAGACATCTTGACAATATTGAATCTTCTGACCAAATAGTAAATTTCTCCATTTTTTACCTCTTCTTTAATCCTTCTTACTAATTTTCTGCAGTTTTCAATGAAAAGCCTTTATACATTTTTTGTTAAATTGATTCCTAAAAAGTTTATAATTTCAGTGCTATCATGAATAGAATTAAAAATGTTTTCATTTTCCAATTATTTGCTTATAGTATGTAAAAATGTATGTAAAAATGCTTTTAGTTTGTAAAAATATAAACAAAAGGGTTTTATATCCCTTTACCTCCTATGACATTACTAATTTCTCATGCATTCATATAGTTGCTTTTTATATACCTTAGGTTTTTTTACTTAACCATCAAATCACCTTTAAATAAAAACTGTTTTTCTCTATCCTTTCCGACCTTTGAGGATTTTGTTATTTACCTTATTTTATTGGTTAGAACCATTAATAACTGTTGAATAGTAGTGGTGAGAGTGGGCATTCTTGCCTGGTTACTTATCATTGGAGGAAAGTATTCAACATTTCTGTATTAGGTTTAATGCTAGCCATAGGTTTTAGTAGGTGCCTTTTATCTATTTCTAGTTTGCAGAGGGTTTGTTTTTTAAACCATAAGTGAATGCTGAATTCTGCCAAATGCTTTTTCTGCATTTTCTCCACGTAGCATGTAAACTCTTTATAAAAATATTTTAACAGGCTGCCAATTTCTATAAAAAATTCTGTTGAAATTTTTATTGTGATTGCACTTGATGAATAAGTCAATATATAGAGAATTGACATCTTAACAATATTAAGTAATCCATTTTATGAATATATTATATATTTCCATGGCAGGAGGAGCTTCCTTAATTCTTTTCTTTAATGTTATGTAATACATATATATTTGCTAAAACTTATCAAGTTAGGATTGGTTAATTTTATGTGTGTAAATTATACCTGTATTTAAATAATGAAAAAAATATTATTTTATTTATTTTTGGTTAGAAAATGGAAGCTCAGGAGAATGATAAACCTAATGTCTAACTCAAAGGTTTGTTTTTTTTTTTAATTATAGTTCCCAAGACAAACTAAAATACAGTTAAGTCATATAGCTCCAATTAATAGTTACGTATTTTCTAGTACCATCTCAGTTACTTCTGAATGTTATATATACTGGCATAATAAGCATGGTGTAAGGTAATCATGAAACAATTTGAAAATAAACACAAACATGTGGGATGATGACAGCTCAGGGATTTTTCCAAGATGAAAAAAAAAATCACTTTCCAAATTTTTATTCCCTTTATTGTAATTTTTGTATTGCTTTTAGAAATACATTAATCAATACTTAGTGCATATCCTTATCCCATTAGCAAACTAATCATACAGTATTTTTAAAGTAGCATGTTAATTTTATCATATTGATATAAGAGCGTGTTATAAGAACAATAAAACATAAACAATTTGAAAATTAAACTCTGATTTATGGGTACTGGAAATGTTTTGCTAAATATTATACCTTAGAGAATTCTGTAAATATTTGTTGAATGAAATAAATCTAATAGAAGAGTTAAAATACTTTCATTTTAACCACAAATTTTATGTATCATTGGGTTAAAAAGTGGGAAGCAGCAACCAGAATATTCCATCTAAGATATTAACTCTAGCTTTGTAAAGGGGTAAATATTAACTATACATATATTTTGTAAAGAAATCATATCCAGAACATAAAAGGAACTTGTATGACTTACTAATAAGCAAAAAATTAAAAATTGGCAAAAAATTTGAGCAGATCCTTCACAAAGGTGGATATACAAATGGCCAATTCACAGAAGAAAAGATGTTCAAATCAGTCACCAGGAAAAAACAAATTAAAATCACAATTAGGTATCAGTATACACCCAATAGAATGGTTAAAATTTTAAAAACTGACCATATCTAGCAAGTATTTGTGAAGATGTGGTGCAACTAGAACTCTTATACATTACTAATAGGAGTAAAAATGCTACAGTCACTTTATAAAACTGTTTTGCAACTTCTTAATAAGTTAACATACACCTAGCACGGGTCCCAGTCTTTTAGCCCTTAGATATTTACTAAATTCCACAAAACACTTGTACACAGATTTATAACACCTTTATTTATGGAAGCCTCAAACTTGAAACAATTCAGATATACATCAACAGGTTAACCAAAATGTGGCATATTCATATGACAGAATACTACTCAGTAATAAAAAGAAATGAACTACTGATGCATTTAATAATGTAGATTTATCTCAAAATCAGTATGCTGAGTGACCCCAGTTTGGTCTTTTTGGTCCTTGTAAATTACTTTTCATCTTACAAACATATAAATATATATATATGTTTGTAAGATGAAAAAAAATATATATATGAAATAATACATCATTTCTACCTAGAGATTCACCAATTTTGTTATATGTTTTCAAATCACCAAGTTTTCACTTTGTTGATTTTCCTCTATTTTTGTTATGTTTTGTATTCTATTGATTCTGAATTTTAAAAAATTGTTTTTTTTATTATATTGCTTGTTATTTATTTTCTTACTTTTCTTTTGCTAGCTTCTTATGAAGGTAGCTTTATTGTGTTTTTTTTTGGGGGGGGGGGTTGCGGTATGTGGGCCTCTCACTGCTGTGGCCTCTCCCGTTGCAGAGCACAGGCTCCGGACGCGCAGGCTCAGCGGCCATGGCTCATGGGCCCAGCCGCTCCACGGCATGTGGGATCCTCCCAGACCGGTGCACAAACCCGCGTCCCCTGCATCGCCAGGCGGACTCTCAACCACTGCGCCAGCAGGGAAGCCCTATTTTTTTTTAATACAAGCACTTAAAGATATAAATTTCCTTCTTATAACTGCTGTCACAACATTCCTTGAAATTTGAAAAATGATGTTTCATTAACGTTTGCTTAGAAATATTACATAACTTTCTTTTAACTTGTTGCTTTACTGATGGATTTCCAAATATTTGGGGATTATCTAGTTATCTAATTGTCAATTCATAACTGAATTCCATTATGGTAAGATAATATCCTCTGTGTGATTGCAATCCTTTGAAACTTGTTTTACAGCCCAGTGCATAGTCTCTCCTGGTGGATGTTACATGTGTACTTGTAAAAAATGTGAATTAAGCAATTTTTGTATGAGTGTTCTGTAAATGTAATTTAGTTCAAATTTATCGATAGTCTTGTTCAAATCTTTGATATTTCAGCTTAATTTTTTCTCACTTGTTCTATCAGTCACTGGGTAGAAGGATGTTGAAATCTCCTGCAATGATTGTGGGTTTCTCTAGTTCCATTTAGTATTGTTATTATTTTCTTGATAAATTGACAAGCTAATATTGTAAAGTAAACCTTTTTATCTGTGGTAATACTCTTTGTGTTGAAGTGTACTTTTGTGAGATTAATAGAACCATGAGTTTACTTATGTTTACTGTTTGCATGATATATCTTTTCCCACACGTTACTTTCAATTTGTGTGCTTCTATTAAAAGTCATCTTTTGAAAACAATATTTAGTTGGCTAATGATTAATTTTTGAATCAATTTTGCCTTTTAATTGGAGTGTTTATTCCATTCATATAAATAAATAAAAATTTTAAATAATTGGCTTTATCCATAATCTTAATATTTGTTTTCTATTTGTGCCCTCATCCCTTGCTCTTCTTTCTTTTCTCCTGCCATCTTATACATAAATACACACATATATTTATACACACACACATTTTAGTATTTCATTCTTTCTTCTCTAAGGGCTTTTTAAACTGTAGCTCTTCGTATTCTCTTTTATGTTTGCTGTAGTAATTATAATTTATCTTTAATTTTTCAGTCTTTGAATTAATGTTTTACCTCTTCACTTATGATGTAAGGATATTAAAATAGAATAGTTTCATTTACTTCCATTTGTCCCTTGAGATATTGTTGTCGTGTATTTTATTTACACATATGCTGTGAACTCTATAATATACTGTTATTGTTGTTTAGTCAATAATCTTTAAAAAATAAGAAAAGGAAGAAAAGTAGTCTTTTAAGTTTACCCATATATCTACTGTTTCCTGTGCTTTTCATTCCTTCTTGTTGAGATGAATTCTCATCTGATATTATTTCCCTTCAACATGACACATTTTCTTTAACATCTCTTATGAGTCTGCCGGTGAATTATCTTAGCTTTCTGTTATCTGAAAAAGGACTTTGCTTTTTTTGTTGTTGTTTTTAAAGATATTTCCACTGGATGTTGAATTCCTGTTGACAGTTTTATTTTTCTTTCAGCATTGAAAAGATGTCATTCTGTTTTTCACTGGTTTCCGTTGTTTCTGATGATATCCATCATCATTCTTACTGTATTTCTCTTGAATATAATGTTTCTCTTTTCTAGGGCTTTTGTTTTTCTTTTTTCTTTTTTTTTCCTTCAGTTTAAGCAGTTTGACTGTGAAGAGCTTAGTTGTGAATTTCTTTGTGTTTATATTTTTTGGTTTTGCTGAGCTCCTCCAAATTTGTGAGCTACTGTTTTGGTCATACATGGAAAAATCTTGGCCAATATTTCTTCAAAAATATTTTTGTTTCATTCTCTTTTTACTCTTTCTAAGACTTCAGTTACACATATGGTAGATTATTCAATACTATGCCTAAGTCTTTGGTACCAGTTTATTTCTTTTCAATTCTTTTTCTTCCCTCTGCTTCAGTTTGCATAACTTCTATTATCCTATCTTTAGATTCATTGATTCTTTTCCCTTTGTATCCAATCTACTGTTGATCACATCTAGCAAATTTATTTCACAAGTTATATTTTTCGGTTCAAGGATTTCCATCAAATTGTCTTTTCCTTAAATTTTTAATAGATGTCCTAAATTTTCTTATCTCTTTATTCATTATATCTAAATAGTCCTATGCCTTCTTTAGCATATGTATCATAGTTGTTTTAACACTCTTGCCTATTAATTTCAAAATATGGGTTATCTTTAGATCTTCTTCCATTAGATATTTCTTCTTTAACTATTGGCAATATTTTTTTGTTTCTTTGCATGTTCAGTAATAGTTGATTAATAGACATTGTAGATAATGCATTGTATAGACCAGTTACTTTTCTTTTTCTCTGAAGAACATTTCATTTTATGTTGGTAGGAAGTTAAATTACTGGGAGATCACATGATCAAAAAGAGACTTGGTTTTAGGCTTTCTTGTATGGGTTTATTTCAGTTTTGCCCTTAGTACTAGGATATATACCTTAGTTCTGGGATGTGATCTTTACTCCTAAGTTGCTGTCTTAATAGGATTTCAATGTATAACTCAGCGTGTTTATCAAGTCTCTATCACTCTGGCTGATTGGATTCCTAACTCTGTGTCCCAAGTGGCAGGCAGCTTCTGAAATCACCAATCAGCTTCTTTAAATTTACAGCTGTTATTTTACCTGAACCTTTTAGATTTCTCTATAGGCTGATGCATTTCAAGAGTCAGCTAAGTACTCAGATTTTGGATCTTCTTATTTGTGGGTCCCTTCTTTATAGGATTTCCCCTTTAATTTCATACTGTTCCAGAAATCTTCAATTCCAACCTCTGACCACTCATCCCAACAAAACTACTGTGTTCTGTGAAGCTATATCATCTAGCTCAGCAGATCTAGAGACTCCCCTCCAGGGTAAAAGAAAAAAACAACAACCATAAAACAAATGGATCTCATTCTACATAGTTACTTTTTTTCAAGTGTCCTAACTCTGCTAGATACTACCTAGTCTCCAGCACTTTTAAATAGTGGTTTTATAATATTTTTTCTAGCATTTTAAATTGTTATTGGTAGGAGAGTTTTCTGATGTAAGTTACTTCGCCATTACCTGAAACCAAAATAATTTTAATATTTTTATTACAGAGTTTTGAATGGACTTTTTGCTGTTGTCTCAGAATTGTGGTTAACGTCTGAGGACAGTATGTGCTAAATAATCTCCATTTGTTCACTGGACCCTAAGCAGAACTCCTAAATCAAGGAAGAAAATTTCAAGAGAACCACTCAGAGACTGGAAATGACTATAAGCAGGAAAAACTGGTAAGTCATTTCTTTTTTTTCCTTTTTCTTTTTTTTAAAATTATTTATTGATTTATTTATGGCTGCGTTGGGTCTCCATTTCTGCGCGACGGCTCCCTCCAGTTGCAGCGGGGGGGGCCACTCCTCATCGTGGTGTGCGGGCCCCTCACTATTGCGGCCTCTCTTCTTGCGGAGCACAGGCTCCAGACGTGCAGGCTCAGTAGTTGTGGCTCATGGGCCCACTTGCTCCATGGCATGTGGGATCACCCCAGACCAGGGCTCAAACCCATGTCCCCTGCACCAGCAGGCAGACCCTCAACCACTGCGCCACCAGGAAAGCCCTGGTAAGTCATTTCTTGGTTGGATATCTTAAGAGATACAATTGCTGATATACCTCTGAGCTGTTTGTACGTAAAAAGGAATAGGATTGAGAAAGTAGTGATTGAATTAAAATATAACACTTCCAAATTTGTGTCCTGCTGAGTTCAGACTGTTTAACGTATTGGGTGCATCATATTCATTGAATCATGAGGATCTAAGATAATATACATGAAAATGAATATGCAGTGGTCTCAGACAGGAGTGAGCTTTGTTGAAACACAATTCTAGAATGGGTACCACTATCACTTTACTGTTACTCTGAGCCTATTGGATTGAACTGTTACTCTTTTAACAGTTGATTTTTATAGACAATGTTGCTTCCTTCCAATTTTCTCTCAAAATAATAGCTGTCTACTCAATATAGAATAATCTAATTCTTTGACTCTTTTCTTCCCTTTGGTCTTTTCTTTACTCATTCCTTATAGGGAGGGAGTCTTTTCAATCTAATCACACACTAAAGTTATGCCGAAACAGGGATCAGTATAAGCAAAAGAGCAGTGCTACATTCTAAAAAAAACTATGAGAACACTGGGAAAACAATTTTCTTGTCTTTCATTACAAGGGCATCATGAAGCTCTCCAGCCCTCAAAACAATGAGTAGTAGCAGATTAAACCAAGGCCCTGGCCTTGAATAGGAAGACTAGAAGGCAGCCAAAATTGAAACACTTCAGGGACACTGACCTTGGATAGACTTTGTACAAACTGAAAGGTGAATGAACAGAACAGTAAAAACATATTAAACGCAATATCTGAATTCAAATAAGTTAGTGAATAACAAAGGGGTCTCTTCAGGAATTGACTGAACATCTTTCTAGACTCTGGGGCATAAAAATTATTCACATGAAGAGCATCACAGTCAAGTTCAGAGACTTTATATCAGGTAGTATTGTGTTCAAATTTAAGCTCTGTCATGGACTAGCTATGTGAAATTAGAAATTCATTCTAAATTTTTTCACATCTGTGAATGGAATTTATCACTGTATTTGGGTCATAAAGATGTTATCAAGAGTAAATTAGATAAAACATGTAAAAATTTTAGCACAATGCATAATTGAGTAGCAAATGATCAATAACTGAGATCTTTAGTTATCATCACTGTTACAATCCACATGATTTTCTCCCTCACTTTTTTCATGTCTTCATTTAAATATATTTATTTCAAATGAGACCTTTTTCTACCTACCTGTTTAAAACTCTAATACTTCTTAGTCTTTTGTTTCCCTTCTTTGCTTGTTTTATTCATAATATTTAACATTATTTTACTACATTTCACTTATTTATATTGCTTAATTTTTGTCTCCTATCTAAAGGGTATAAGCTGTATTAGGGCAGGGATTATTTTGCTTATTTTATTTTTTGCCCATTTATTATTTTACCTATTTTATACATTGCTATTTTATACATTGCTGTCCCCAGAGACTGTAACCTGGTGCAGAATGGGCACTCAGGTGCTCACTAAGTATTTGTTATATGAATAACAAAATTTGGTGTGTGATGAGATGATGTAGCTCTCTCTCTCTCTAACCTGAACATATTCTTTGTTCTCATTGGCATCTGAGTTCTCTTCAGTTTTCTTGTATTATGACAGTTGGAGAGGAGCTTTAATTTCCTTTAAACAGCAAATTCCTTACATTATATTGGGATAATATTTTTGAAATAATAACTAGTGGCTTTTCCTTTTGTATTTCCTGTAAACCTGACCTATTTCCCATTTGGTCAGGAGTCAGAACTGCCACATATATGCCTTAGGAAAAGATTGTTACAATGAAAATCAGAGTAATGGTTTAGGTTTCAAAATCATAAGACCCAAGGGAACTCAAGCTATGAAAACATGTCTCATTTCAAAGCAAAGCTTCCTTTCCCTGTAACTAGAAAAGATTCCCTGAACTATGGGAAGTTGGAGAGTCAGAGGTGGAATCAACAATGAATGGTGAAAAGCATTCTTAAAAAGGAAGCCCTGTGTTCAGACATTTATCCAGGTTCTATCTTGGCATTTGAGTTAACAGAAATTCCGGACAGATCTGATGATTCAAGTACAAAGAGTACTTTGTTCCCTGGGTAGTGATTGAGGAAGCAGAAAGGCTCTAGAGTAGAAATGGCCACATGGTAGACCTAAGAAGATGAACCTGAAACAGTCTGTCCCATTTTACCTGCCAATAAACCCAATGATACTTTGAAGATAGGCTGGAGGCATAGACTGATAGATAATTCTCTGTTGTGGATAGGTTTTAACAGTGCATACCATGACTTTGATCTTGGCAAACTTTGTTCTCCACCTCTCATACACTCTCAGTGGCTGCTTTCAGGATGCCACCACTCTACTTTGGCATGAGCAAGCTTTCCTGGGCTGCTGCTGTTTTGTGGGCTGCTGCTCTTGCTGACTCATGGCTGCCTGGAAATGGCCCCTCTCTCTATGGGAAAGGAAAATGGCCCTAATGTCCTTAACTGTACAAATCACAGTCATTGACACCAAAACTTATTTCTTGAAGGCACTTCCATTTTATGAAACTCTCTCACTAAAGTCCATTCAGTCTTTACCTTTTACTCCTGTTCACTTGTTCCTTCTTAACAAGAAAAGTAGAGAGTAGCATTTAAACATAGTTGGGATTTTTACTCTACCATACTCACTAGTCCTGAGCTTTTGTACAAGTCCCCACCTTCTGACACACCATAGGTAATATGAACCAGTGAGTTTTCTGTATGTATTTCACATTCTACCTTCTGGGAACTTACTTTCAACCAGAACTCTTTGGAGTGAAAATCAACTCTTTGGAGTGAAAATCTTTTTTTTTTTTTTTTCCTTTCACTGTTAAAACCTGTCCTCAACAGAGAATTATCTAGCATTCTATGCCCCCAGCCTATCTCCAAAGCCTCATTGGGTTATTTGGCAGGTAAAATGAGTTGCAGAAGGCTTCCGTGGTGGTGCGGTGGATAAGAATCTGCCTGCCAACGCAGGGGGCACAGGTTCGATCCCTGGTCCAGGAAGATCCCATATGCCGTGGAGCAACTAAGCCCGTGCACCACAACTACTGAGCCTGCGCTCTAGAGCCTGCGAGCCACAACTACTGAAGCCCACATACATAGAGCCCGTGCTCTGCAACAAGAGAAGCCACCATAATGAGAAGCCCGCGCACCACAATGAAGAGTAGCCCCCACTCGCTGCAACTAGAGAAAGCCCGCATGCTACAATGAAGACCCAACACAGCGAAAAATAAAAAATTTATTAATTAATTAAAAATTTTTTTAAAATTGGGTTGCAGATCTTAGGATATGGAAGAAGTGGCTGATTTCTCTGTCAGCTGTGTCAACGTGTCCTTTCTTCATTTTCTGGTTCATTGCCAACTCCCTACCTTGTTGCCTTCCAGTTGGGCTCAGGAGTATCAAGACAACCAGTTATTTCAGTGGTTTACTATGATTGGATATGCCACATTTCTACCAAAATGCTGTATACCATCTATGTTTCTTGCCATCACATCTCTGGTTGGGGGTTGATTTCCACTAGTTGGTTAACTGGGCTTACTGAGAAGCACAAAATGTTTCACGTTCAAACTTCCCTGAGCGGTAACGTTAAAACTTCCCAGCTGCCGAAATGGCTGCATCAAAGGAACCAGGCTCAAAAAATCTGCTTCACAATAATCTGATTCCATGGCAATAACCCAGGCAGATGTGAATCAAAGTTTTCCAAAAAACAATGGCAGTGTGAATTGAGTAGGGAGCAGGTAAATACAAAGGATATTAGAAGATAAAATCAAAAGGATTTTATCAAAATGTTGAGATATGAGGTTGAGTTAAAAATGTTTTTGTATTTACTATTTTAGCCTCAGTAATGAGGTGTAAATTAGTGTTATTATCAAAGAAATGGAATGCAAGGATTGAATAGTTATGTGTCAAGCCAGAGAAAAATGCAGTATTTTTGTTCTGGACCATAGTCATGTGTGCATAGCAGTAATAGTCAAATTAGAATGCTTCTGTATCCATAGGTTATCTAAATAACTGATTAGAATTATTACTGAGAGCATAGATGTTTGGAAATTGTTTTAAATGTACCTGAAAACAGATTAATTGACTCAGCAATGGTGGGGTCAGGTGTCACATACAAGAACACGTGTTGTGACATTTTATTAGGCAGAGTAATTTAGATGTAGTTGAATTGGCCTCTAAACATCCCTGGTGCTCTCTCAGGCTTTACACTATCAATGTAATATGAAGAAGATTAACAGCTTTAAAAAAATCTCCTTTCCATGAACATATGAAATCAGTAAACCAAGACAAGTGAATAGTTTCTTCTTTGATTTGGGCTTCAAGTTCACATTTCCTCTTTTGAAATTCTATAGAACTGCTTAGCTAGATCCCTGCACAAAGAACTACAATTTTTAATTATCAGGAAATCCAAAGCATCTACCTTCCTTGGGTAAAATTTTCAGTGACCTTTCAGATGTTAACATTTGTTTATGTGCCAGAGTGACATGGTTGTGCCTATGTCTGCTTACCTTTCTCTGAGTCTCTCTTTACAGATCCTTTTACCTATTGGTAATTATATATTTATTTGTGTCCCTTCATTATGATTCATATGTGAAGAAAGATTAACATATCAGCAAGTCAGGCAAAGTTGATTAGAGGAGTAGTGAGCATTCTTTTAACCCTGAGGCTTTTGTGCAGCTTCCATAAATATCACAAAAGTCAGAAGCCTCCTTTAAAACTTCCCCCTCCATTCTCTAAAAATATTAAAAGAAGGCTCTTATCCATTTTGCATTATTGAAGTTTAAAGTTCAAATGGGAAACTAAATGATGTAATGTGACAAAATCATAAAATTCTGTGTCATTTAATAATAGAAGTAAAAGGCAGAAGTCAGCCACTAGAATACATTCAACTCAATTACTCAACAAATATTTATAGAGCAGCTACTCTCTGCAAGCACTATTCTAATTGTTTGGGATAGCTTAGTGAACAAAACATATGAAGATCTCTGACTTCATGGAGTCTACGTTCTAGTGAAGGGCACCTATAGTAAAACATGAACATAAATGCCAAGTTAGAGAATAGTCTGCAGGACCACCCTCACCTCTGATACCAATTGCAAGTTTGGGGACCCAAGACACTCTTCGATTTGATAATTCAGTAGAAAGACTCACAGAACTCACTGAGAGCTGTTATATTCACAGATATGGTCCACTGCAGTGCAAGGATACAGATTAAAATCAGCAAAGGAAAGAGGAGGATGAGGCAGAGTCCAGGAGGGTTCTAAACGTGGACCTTCCAGCTGTCCACTCCTGCTGGCGTCAGGGACACGGTTAACTCCTCCCCGCAGTGATGTGTCTGTCATAATAAGCACAGAGTACTGCCAAGTAGCAAAGCTCATTTGAGACTTAATGTCCAGGATCTTTATTGGGGTTCAATCACATAGATGGAAGGGGTCAACAGCCCACATGGCTCACCTCAGTCTCCAGCTCCTGTGGGGTTGAGTTGATACTGTGTGACTCAAAGTCCCCACCATAAATCACATTGTTAGACTTCCCTGCATGGCTCAGAGCCCCCAGGTAAACAAAGACATTTTCATTAGTCAGAGTATGCCAAGGTTTTAGGGATTACCTCTCAGGAGCTGAGGGTAAAGACCAGATCTGTTTGAGCAAGGATAAATTTTTTCTTTTTGATGTGGACCATTCTTAAAGTCTTTATTGGATTTGTTACAATATTGCTTTAGTTTTATGTTTTGGTTTTTTGGCCCCGAGGCATGTGGGATCTTAACTCCCCGACCAGGGATCAAACCTGCACCCTCTGCATTGGAAGGTGAAGTCTTAACCACCAGACCGTCAGGGAAGTCCCAAGGATAAATTCTTTACTACACAATAGTATATACATTAGTAAATTATATGGCATATTGAGTGTTAGAAGATTGTAAGTGCTAGGGAAATTTTTTGTAAAAAAATAGAGTAGGATAAAGCGAATTGGGGCTGTGTGTGTGGGAGATGGGGAGAAAGGGCAGTTTGCCTTACTGAATGCAGTGTTCAGGATAAGTCTGTGTAAAAGGTGACATTTGAGCAGAGTTGAAGCAGATGCTTTTTAAGTAATGAAACCAAGGTATAGAAAGGGAAGTGACTTGTCCAAGGTCAACTGAGATCTGGTGCCTGTTACATGGAGCTGAGCAAAGGCATTGTCTAGCAGAGTGCTATACCACTTTCCAGTTTGTATGGTAATGGTTGATTTTTATCTATTCAAGATCGTTTTGCCATAGTAGGATCACACAGATACCAATAATGAAATTTGTCAAAGAGAGTCAGAAGCTAGTACAGGAGAAATTAAAGTTCTGAAAGCTAGAGGAAAGCAAGGCAAGAAGCAGAAGGAGCAGGTAAGTGTCAAACACAGAAGTACAACCTGGTCTAGTTCAAAAAATTTCAGACAGTGTTGTGCCATTTGTGTTGGGATGTGTCCACATATCTAGTTAGCTACCTATGTGAGGTACCTATCTATGGCTACCTATGTGAGGATAACCCTAAATGTCATTAACCCCTTTCCTAGAATGTTCTACTTTACCCCTTTCTTTTGGTAAATTCGCATTTTTCTAACAAGACCCATTTCACATATCTTCTCTGATTATTCCCTCTTTCATTCTTCCTCAGCTCCTTGAACTCACTTCTGTAGCACTTAAACCATTGAATTATGGTTTTGCAGGCTGTTCCGATGGCTAAACTGTGAGATTATAATCAGTAAGAACCGTATTTTATTCATATTTGTGTCCCTAGTGCCTGCTACTCAGTAAGTGTTCAGTAAGTATGTGTATGGAGTAAGTAAATAAATGAATTCCTGAATCCATGAAAGACCTCAAAGTGATTGTTATTTGTTGTATACTTCAGATATAATCTCAGAAAACAAAATTCAGTGATATGAACAGTGCTTGGTGTATGAGAATATGTAATCAGAATGGAAATGACATAAACCTGGCAAGAAAAGAGTAGAGATGGATAAACCTGGCAAGCTAGCAAGCACTGTGGTCACTATTCTCTGGTTAATTTCTTATTAACAGTTCTAGAACTAATTTTAGATTGGAATTTTTCTAAGTCCTCCTTTTCAGTCTTCTAAATGAAGCAGTTATTTTTTGATGCAGTAATTCATCTATTCATATAGGTATTCTTTTGTGTAAATCAAGCATTCTGTTAGGTGCTGGGGATACAAAAATGAACAAGACACAATCCAAGTCATTTTAAAGAGCATAACAATTTAGTCATAGATTTTAAGGGGGCAATTGACATGAAGTCAGTCACAATGTAGTTTCATATGTACAAAATGAGGCAGGACCACAGCAGTAAATAAGTGTAATTTCACTATCTTTTTACAGTAATGCCTATTGAACAGTCACATCCAGTCTCATATAAAAATAATGGCTCTGAGAACATAGAGAAAAATTATTCTAACTTTTCTAATCTGGCTCTTTTCATCCAATTAAATTCAACTAAACTGAATTTTAGCTTCTCTGTACCAGTTCTGTGATTGTGAACAAGTGTTTTGAGCCTTGGCTTCCACATTTATGAAATAAAGATAGTAATGTCTACTTTAGAAAACTTGGGGAAGAGTAATTTTGAAAACATATATGTAAAGCTCCTAGGGTATATCTAACAGATTCCAAACTAGGTTATGTTTATTATATTTCACGTTATCTTTAATATCAGAATGTAAAAATTTAGAAATTGTAGACCACAGATGATTATAAAAAATGTATTTCATTTTTATAATGCCCAAATCTTTCAAATTTCTACTGTACAAGAAAAGTTGACATTCTTTAACTAGGAAGATTAGGGTTTTGTGTTGAAAGTAAATGCAGTTCTGTAATCCTATGCCTGGCAAAATCCCTTTCTATTAGTGTATGCCATGGTTCTGACAATATGGAAAATATCATTTTGGCTTTTCTATCATCAGAGTACATTGTACAAGAAGATCTTACTAGTAATGTTCTATATATTTCAGAGGTCAGATCTCTTTATGGATTTGTCATATTTTACATGTTCTTTCAGTTAGGATACACAGGCCTTGCTGTATAACTGAATTTATTTTAAAAGTGGTCCTGTTTCATTCATGAACTAAAAGAAAACAGATATGTAGGACATAATAAAAAGTCAACTTTCTAGAGGTCAGGGAGAAAGAAAAATGTCACATTAATGATAGTTCAGGGAAAATGTATTTTTAACTCTCCGTGTCATGCATTTTAGTGCTGGTATAATTTATTCAAGTAATGTATCCTTAAAGGGAGTGGAATCATACATCCTATGTTAAAACATTCAGCAAGGCTGGTTTTATGAAAAGCTTCTGTCACTGGCTTTAACCCAGTAAAATCCCAACAATATTAGTTTTTCCAAGCCTAAGTTCACTATGTTTGAACAATTGTTATATACTTATCCATATTTATATATCCTTTTTTATGAGTAGATAATATAATTTATATTTCACATCAAATTAAAAGACTGTCTTAAAAGATATTGCATTCTCTGTATAAAAGCCAAAAATAAAACATTGAATTTCTGTTTCAGGCATTGTTCAAGCGTTGTTTCAGGACAAGGTATAGTTATTTGGAAACTTTTCATATAAACTTATTATATTTGTTAAAATGCTCCAGCTATACTTTTTATGAGTGCTAGACATACCTTTCTGATGTTCAGTGGGCTTAGCGGCACATGTCATGACTAGTACTGTTGTTCAATGTCTGTTGCATTACAAAAAGCTCCAGTTGATCCTTGTGTGCAATGTAGTTTGTCTCTTTTGAGCTCCCAGGCAACAGTAACCTCTCATCATGATTACAGAGGCTTTTGCGGAAAGATGGGCCTAATCCCGGTGCTCCATCAACTCAGTAATCTATTCCAATCAGTATTTGATGGATTTGACAGGCCATCTCTAGCCAAGTGAGACAGACTCAGGCAGGTCAAGCAACTTAGGTCTGCTGCAAAATACTGGGGAAAATCTTTGTGCTACATCAAAAATTACATACACTAAAATTGCTTCTGGTCTTTTCTCTTTTGACAGAGAATGGATATAAATAATTTCCAATCCACGGTTCAAAATACCCTCATTATTTTAGTCATTGGACACATTCATTCCTCATTAAAAATTAAAGATAAATAACCTGGTATTATATTTAAACAACAGCAAAAATTCAAGGTTATTATAAAAGGTAATTGTTTCAATGCATGAAGTTTACTTAATATTTTTATTTGTCCTATGTAGACATGAACAAACCCCTGACTTCTGAAAGTCATGAGTCAACTCTCACAATTCAGTTTTGAAAGGCATAAATCAATAAATAAATATTTTTAAAGATACAATTAATCTAAGATAGTAAATGTCATCTCCCTTTATATATTAAATGTAGTGACAAGAAAGGGAGTCGTTTAGAAAAGAAACTGTTGGTAATACTTCAAGTCTAGCTCTTTCACTAAGTCTGCTCCAATTCTGAAGGCTGGGAAACATGGGAAGAAGCCCTTCTATGTTATATGTCACACTTGAGCATTCCATTTTAACTAGGGAAGATTAGTTTCTCTTATGTGTTTTCTCCTTTTTATATTAGCACTTACAAGACAAGAATAGAATTTAGAAGCTGTAATTTCTCAATACACATTTATTGCTATAGCTGCTGCTGCTGCTAATAATAATAATAAAGTGCTAATTTTCTTCTAGAAGAGACAAAATCAAAACTTAAAATCCACAGGTAATAGTGTTTCATGTTTTCACCCTAGGGACAAAAGTGAGCCATGAATTTAAAGTGTTTCTTAAGATGAAATAGAAGCAATATATAAAAGAGACTACTTACCCTGTCTCAGAAGTCTCTATTTTTTAAATAAAGACACCTAGCCAACTTAGAGTAAGTATGACTCAACTGCCATTCGAAAGAGTTCTCTATATTCCAAATAGTAGAATGAAAACAACTTACTAATGTATTCCACTTTTAATGTCTGATAAAAGCAGGTTTAGGTAAATTTATGAAGGGATATCAATTTAAAATAATTACTTCTCTTGCTCCCAAGAGCTCAACTGACTCCCATGATTTAACAGTGGGATTTAAACAAAAAAGAAATCCTGATCTTTCCATCCTTCTTTGCCTTAGGGCTAGACTGTACACAGTAGCTGTTAATCTAAAAGTTTTATGGAAGATTTCATAAAGCAGCTTCGCAAGTGATGTAAAAATAGCATAACCCCAAAGCACTAAAAGAGATTTCCATTTTCTCTATGAGAATGTAACTAGCAGAAGTAGAATTCTTATATAAATATATCTTGAGTCTTCAGTGGCCACATAAGTGTAAATGCCTGCATCTTAACACAAGCCTCTGCTCCTTTTCCTCACACTGGCACCAAGGTGGCTGGTGGTGGTGGTGGGGGGGCTTGCCTGAAGTAGCTGGAGGGTGGTGAGAGGGTGTTTGGACCACCTAGAGGGGTGGGATAGGGAGGGTGGGAGGGAGGGAGATGCAAGAGGCAAGAGATATGGGAACATATGTATATGTATAACTGATTCACTTTGTTATAAAGCAGAAACTAACACACCATTGTAAAGCAATTATACTCCAATAAAGATGTAAAAAAAATTTAAAAAAATACATTGGAAACAAACTTTTGTAGTAGTACTGAAATAGACCTTCTGTTTGTGCTGTACCTTCATAATCTTTTCATATGCTAAAGTCCTTTATTATTGGAGTTCTGCCCAGGAATCATTCTCAACCAGTGGTGGTTGCAGACTATTCTTTGGGTTGGATGGGATTTGGCAATTTAGTCACTGGCATGAATAACCAAATTCCCTACTGCTCATAATAAAGGAAGTAACTGGTTTTAAATAAAAGGACCCTTCATATGGTGAAGGTAAAACTTAGGAAGACACAGTAATAGGTCTAGTTTGGTAAACAAGAAATAGATTTCTTCTATGATTGGGAAAGTAAGAATATGTTATCCCAGAAAAGAAGAGAAAATGGCTTAAAAAAAGTTTTTTGGTTTTTTTTAAATGAACTGACAGAAAAACATAAGCAACTTCTTCCTTGGACATTTCACCTGTCATTCTTGTGTTCATTAATTTTCATCATGTTTCACAGGTGCAAGTTTAGAATGGTTATTGGAGCACTTATATTGGGCTAAGGTTAGATATAGCTACTCACATAAAATTAACCACTTAACAGATTACTTCCACTAAAAGACTGAGAAGTCACCATAGGAGGACAACAGCAACACAGAAGCTGGCTAAGTTCTCTGAGCTGTGTAATTCCGCCCTTGACCACTCAGGTCATTGCAGCCCCACAGAATGGCGAACTGTGCCTGCCAGGAATCTGCATTAAGGTGCTGCACTGGCTTCCACTGCTTTTCAAAAGGCTCTGCGGGGGAGCAAAATTGAGATTAATATGCGTTGAAAAATAAAATGCCCTTACCACATTTTTGTCTGACCTTTGCACAGTTAAGTGAAAATATTTCCTCACTGGGATATTTTTGGCTTCAAGTCAGGTTTTCAGAGGAAGAAAAAAAAAAGTCCTTGCAGCATAAGGAGGAAGCGATGCTCATAAGTGAACCTTGACAGATATTAGTAAAGAGGTGATTCCAGGCAGACTTCTTTCCCCTTCCTCTCCTTTGGACTTGGTATTCTATCCTGGGGCAGAATAACTGATAGAAAATTACATCTACAGGAGAGTTGTCAATGGGACAAGCTTGGGAGCAGACAACAGAGGCTTTATTTCATTTCATTTTATTCTGCTTTGGAATGCTTTATATGCCAAAACTCGGTGGCAGAGCAGAGTGAGTGGGAGGAAACCAGACTTGTAAAAAGTTAACCTTGAACAAAGAAAACGCCAAAAGCTTCATGTTCTCTGCTACACTGAAAGCTTTTTCAGGAACAAAACCGAATCAATTGCCATGAAGCCTGTGGGTAACACAAATGCAAAAGACTTTCCTCACTTCCTTCCCTCCACAGAGGTTCTTCATAGTCTTTCTTAATTTTTTTTTTTTTTTTTTTTTTTAAAGTATGGAAGAATTTGTGGACATATTTTAAAATCACTACATTTCAAAGCCTGGAAAGAGTAGTTTCCAACTTTAGAATTTCATAGGCCAATTAAATTGCCAATTCAGTTTGGGGGAGTATATAAGCCTTGCTGGCATATTTTTTTTTTTTTTTTTTTTTTTGCCAAAGTGCCTGAGAGAAGCAACGCCTGGTAGTAGCAAGAGACTTGCATTCCCTTTGCCCTGTGAATACTGCACTGGCTTGAAGGGCTAAGCTGCATCTACTCCAGCGGCCTTTTCTACTGTCTAATCTTTCACTTGTGGAACTTGGGGGGACTGTATTGTCACTTTCTTCTGAGGGTGGGTTTAGAAAAGAATAAGCAATGAATGAAGGTCACTGTGTGTAGAAGCCTTGAGGAGGGTGTTAAGATCTAAAAAAAAAAAAAAGTAAAATCCTGGAAATAAATTATGTTGATCTGAGAGAATATAGCCCTGAGAAGGGCCAGATAGGATGGGCTGAGGTTGAATAAAGCAATAGGGAATCCCATTGTGTGGCTGGGGTAGGAGTTTAGCTTCTGTCCAGCCTGCTGGCCTAACCTTGGATTTGTGTATGTCAAAATGTCTGAGCATAGCAAGCAGAAGCTAGGAGGTGGCCCACAGTCAGTGCCCTATAAAGAGCTGGGGAAATAAAAGAGCAACAAGTCCCTCTGTGTTAGGAGCAAAAGCAATCTCATTTTGAATAGAAAAGCTTTAAACTTGTTTTGGCTGTTAGAAGAAAGCCAAATGAGGAAAATAAATTTCAGTTCAGCTTTCTCTCTGTTTCTTTCCTGTCTTTTTTTGTTTTTTTTTAAGTAATAGAACAAGGTAGAGAGGAAAGTTGAATATATCTGACCCTCAGAAATCTAGCTCATTGTTCAGTTCTAATGGGAACTTATTTTTTCAAAACATGGAAGTTTTGTTGATCTAAGTTAGTTGGTTTTTTGATGTTTATATGTGTGTGTGTGTGTGTCTTCGTCTCCCCAATCAGAGTCATCACAAGATGCTTCAGTTGAATATTGCTTTCTGTTGTAAAACAACTCTGGGTCCATTTGGTGAGACCTCAGAAATAAAAGGTAATGTGATGAGATAAGCACTTCCCTGGCAGTGACTTACATAAACAGTTGAATTTGCTATCCCACCAGGAGAAAAATGGAAGTGTAACCACAAAACATTATTGCAGCAGCAAACTGAAGTGTCCTTTGATATATTAAGATTGTCAATAATAAGATGTCCAGTGTTGTTGCTTGGGTTGTTAGGTAATGTGAGGATTATTTGATTTGATAAAACCTGCTTGCTGTGGATGGTTGTTTACTAAATTAAAAATGGTTTGCTTTGTGAAAGTATTCCTCATCATTAAAATAATTCACATTGCCAAAAAACTTTTAAAAGATTAAATTGAACATACTTTGGGCTAATTATTAAGGAGGAATTACTTCATAGACCAGAAAGAAAGATTCTGCTATTTTCTCTTTTCAAACCTGAGTATCTTCTGGAAAGGAATGATTCTGCCAGCTTGGGTCAGCATGCTCTCATTTTTTCCCCATGAGGAAACATTAGTCAGATTCTGATTACTGTCTTCAGCTTGTCAGGAGGTGAATGGAAATTTCAAGAAAAGGCTAAGGGAATTTGTAATCTCTAGCTCAGGGAATTGAGTAAACACATAAATGTGGAAAGTTAGTCACCAGGGTAATTGGTTAGAAAGGGCATTTAACTACATCCTGCTAAAAATAACGCTTTTTTTAGGAGCTCAAAGACACATGGTAGTGCTTTAGCCAAACTATCTACGTTTCTCTTTTCCTTAAAAATCTGGGCTTTTAGTGTATATGGGGACTATCAGCTTTACATAAAGTTCAGAGAAAAACAAAGGTTTATGTAATAAAATACAATCTTTAAAAGTAATAAATTATTAAGAGGGATGAAATTGTCTGCAGACTTTCACTGCTATATCTATTTCTGCTCTGTGATGTATAGCTTGAGTCAGCCCCAAATCCAGATGTTGTTTTTTTCTTAAGTTATTTCTCTTATGTTAGAAAATTATAATTCATTTTTATAGGTCTTTGAGAATGTCAGCAAATGCATCATGACTCTCTAAGGTGGTTCTGCATATTTTCAGATTAAACATTAACCTGAAATTATGGAGAGATTTCTCATGGAAGATACGAAGTCAATCCACATACCACATTAAAAATATGGAAGGATAAAATGTTACTAACTTGAGAAGTAGAAGCAAATCGATCCTCAATTTACTCCTCAGTTTTATGCAACTTAGAAGTATATTCCTTTATGTGCTGAAGTAGTTTGTATATTGCCCTAAACTGTTGTTGATTTCTTTCACTAATAAGTATAGAAAATCACTAATATCAGGAGTCAGACCCTAGATGATTGAAGCATTTGCGTCGCAACTCAATTTTCTTTAGAAATCTTATTATATTACATATCAAATTAAAAGTTTTCCTATTTTAGCCCTTAAATTATAAGTTGAAATTATTTAAGATATTGCTGTATTGCTGAGCCATATCACTTGAGCAAGCCAACTGAATTATGGAAATGGTACTTACTAGAATGATCACCATCATGAATAAATATTTTCATCATTTGCTACTTATTTCACAAACTCTTGAGTGTACCATTCTGATTAGCTGCCTCATATTTCAGGGTTGATTCACCATCTATGTTGTTATTTGTTGTTTTGCACAGTTCCTAAAAAGTATATATTAAATGGCTTTGGTTTTATCCTCTTCTTAATTTTACCATTTGTTCAATACTAAACTAATATCAGAAGGCATATATTGTTGACTAAAACAGCAAAGCAGTGTAAGGATTGACATTCTGACATAATCGTTTATTATTCATTGGACAACACCTGGCTTTGTTAACACATAACTGATTTATCAGTATTGATTTCAGTGCACATTTCATAGTCTTGTATCATGACTCATAATACAGTTGCTAGCTTAAAAAAAAAACCAAGAATCTTCTTCCATAGTATGGGCTTTTAGAAGTATCTAAAAGATGTTTGTCAAGTACTCCTTCCCCATATGTACCACACCTATACCAAGAGCTACTGTATAATATTAACATTAGTGGTTCTATCCAAATGTAAAGTTAGATATCTAGTAGTATGATTTTCAACATTCAAAAATAGTGATATGATGTGGCATTCCACAATCATCTAACATAGGAGTCTTGCCAATATTCCAATCTGCTTTCTCTCAGAGGAGAATATTTTTCATTTAATTAGTAGATGGCTTTGCTTTTTCATATTCTTATGAACAGCACAACTTTGGATGATGCCCTATAGTTTTGATTTTTTTCTCTGCCTCTAGTGACAAAAGTCATAAATTTCACATTAGAGAGCTATATTTAGGATTTGTTACGTAAAAATTGAGTTGTTTGCTAGAAATTTCACTGTGTTCTGCTGGGAAAATTTGGAAGAAAGCCTACATGATTTCATTCTTTCAAATGGGTCTTAAGATGCTAAGCACTAATAGCTTATAAGATCAGTGAGTGATATAGATATGGTCCCTGTCCTTGAAGAAGATATATATAATACTGCATCTTTAGTAATGAACCCCTTTGCTGAAAATTAAAATAATCAGGAGGTGCAGGCCTTGTTACCATTTCCCTTTGCAGCTACCCGCACACTGCAGTTTTCTTAGGTTCTTCTGAGCAAGACTATTTACAGTAACATGACCTAGTTTTTCCCAGAATGATTGAGGGGAGTTTCCCAAGTCTCTGTTTTAATTAAAATGAAACAGCAGTATTTCTGTGCTAACTTGGCCCTGAAGGAGTTCAGAATATGCCGCTTCAAAATATGCCACTCTGGCATACTGACTACATTGAGATAAAGGCACTTGAAAAACAGCAATAAAATAAAAATACTCTGATCTTACTTTTTTTTTTTTTTGTTTAAAAGCATGAGATGAAATTCCTCTATGAAAGATGTCTTCTTTATACCAGAAAGCATATAACAATCTTATCATCAAGGATGAGAAAATGAGAGAACTCTATACAAACAGATTTTGTTAAAATAATTCTCATCTTTCTTTAGCTTCTCCGCAAAGTGTTTTGTCACTTTTTCACAATTGCCTCTCTTTGTTCAGTCTAATATCAAAGCAAGTAGGTTTTGTCATTTATGTGGGTCTTCATTCTTATGAAGACTCCTATGTCAAGTAGAACTTGTATTAAATAAATTTGCCTGCTTTTCTCCTTTTGATCTGTCTTAGGTCAATTTACTTCTCAGACAAAAAAGACCCTGAGATAAAGGTAGAAGTTTGCCTTCCCTGAAGCCCCAACTCTATTGGGGGAAGGTTGAATCCAAAAATGTCATAAGCCTGGATTGAGTACCTTAGTTAGTTCAAAATGTAGTTTGATCACTTACCAGCTGTGAACTTTGTCTTTAGAATTAGTACAACCAGGGAATTCCCTGGCAGTCGAGTGGATAGGACTCTGCACTTTCACTGCCGAGGGCAGCGGTTCAATCCCTGGTCAAGGAACTAAGATACAACAAGCCGTGCCAAACAACAACAACAAATAGAATTAGTTAAATCATACTTACCTTGGAGGGTAGTTGTAAGTATCAACTACTGAAAAGTATAAATTTCACCCCATTCCAGCCATACATGTAATCCAAGAGGCTTGACTTACTGAAAGAGCTAAGCTGATAGGAATTGTAATTCATCCTGTGAATATATTTGTTTGTCTTTATTTTACAGAATTCCATGAGAAAGCTGCAAAAATAAATATCGCATGACATTTAATTTAGGTTTGTGACACTGATGTTACCAATGAAAAAATTTGATTGCTTAAATAAATGGAAGTTAGAGTAAAAACAAAACTGTCAGCTGACAGGAATATTGATTTAAGAAGGCGGCATGTTTTTAGCTGGATAAGACATTTAGAAAGAATTCACAAATAAGGACCCTGAGGCCAGAGATGTTTATTGACTCGAAGTCTCTCTTGGGGGCCAGTTTAACTCAGTGTTCTCCAGTCATAGCCATTAGTGAAGGCCTGTCTAGGGAAAAAGTTAAAAAGATGTAATTTGTACTCTATTCAAAATATTAGAGAACTCAAAATTGCCAAGTGAACTCCTGGAAAACACTTCTGAATGTAGTAAAACATTTATTAGGTTTCCTTTAGTTATCACTTTTTGTGGTAGAGACATTTATTTAGTCCTTATCGCATATCCACGTGCTGCCCCACAATTTCCAGCCCTCTTGCAGATAGGGAGGACCAAATGATTCATTTGGCCAATGGATTAAGAGTAGAAGGGACCTGTATCTCCTCTAGGTTGAGGCAGTAAAAGCCACAGAGGGCTCTCCAGCTTACTTCCCCCTGATGGAGATCTAGAAGGCACATGCAACTTCATGCTGTAAACATACTCTTATCACTGCTTGGCATGTGCTTCCCCGGAGAGCCACCTGCAGAAGTGAGAATTAAGCCAGTGAGATTTCAGGGTTTGAATATTACTCCTACAATCCCTAGCCTAACCTGACCTATGTAATTTTATTTTTTTCTTATTATGAAAGTTGTATTAATCCACTGAAGGAAAATCCAGGAATAAACAAAGTAACTGTCCACACCGCACCACTAAGAAACCATCACTTGAAAAATTTTGATGAATGTTTGGTCAGAAACATATATTTAATATAATATATACATATTATATGCATATAATATAAAACAGATAATATAAAATGTGACATGAAATATGCATGTTACATAATAAGAATTATTATAATAACATTTATTGAACATTTACTATATTCATGCATTGTGCTAAAAGCCTATGTGATTGTCTCATTGAAATCTTAACAAAAGCCTTGCAAATTTGGAAGTTTCTTAAGCCCATTTTATAGTGAACTGAGTTTCAGGAAGGTTAAAGTAACATTCTAAGGGTTACACAAACAGTAAATGATACAGCCCAAACTGGAGTTCATTTATCCAACTCTAAACTGGGGTTTTAGTTACAAAACTATATTGCCTCCAAATTGGGATCATATTATACATATAATTTCAGTCTTCTTCTTTATTAAGTATACTAAGTAGCATAAATGTTTCCAGTGGCATTATTTATTCTTCTACAACATATTTTAATGTCTATAATGCTATACTATTAAATAACTAATTGGGCGATATTCTATTATTGGATTCTTGGGTTGTTTCATATTTTTGTGTCATCATGAACAGTAAAGCTAAGATTATATTTGAAGCTAAATCTTTGCATACATACATGATTTTTTTTCTTAGGATAAATGCTGATATGTTGGATTTCTGAATCAAAAGGAATACATGTGTGTTATTTTCTTTAAATTATTGTCAAATTGGCCTGCACAAAGGTTCTTATTAATTTGAAATTTCATCAGTCCTGTATAGGAGTGCATTTTTCTCCAAAACCTTACTAACACATTGGCTCTTTTATTTAAATTTACATTTCTTTTTTTAGTATGTGAAGTTAAACATTTTTATAATGCTAATAAGTTATTTGTATTGCTTTTTTATTAATTGCTTATATATATTCTTTATCCACTTTTTAGTTTAGAGATTAAGATATATTTTGAAAATAATTATTCAGATATCATATTGCTATGGCAAGCTCTTCTAGGAAAAAGTAGATTTTGAAGCTATAGTAGGGATCAAGTTTTTTATGGTTATATACGCCATTTCATTTTTGAGTTTGTAGAATTATGATCTTTTAATTTATATTTGTGGAAACTGAAAAAATATTGTTTTATAGGGCTTGTGCTGTGGAACTCTCTAGCCATATGACTTTGATCAAAAAATGGGTCTGTTCTAATTCACCATTTTCTCCAATTATAAAACCACAGATGATATCTTTGTGAAGTACCTTGAAGGGCTATTTAGAGCTACACTAGAGATAGTACCTCTAAAAGCAGTTTTACAGTTTTAAATTACTATAAATTTTAAAATACTATAAATTTTAAGCTATTCTTCCCATGTAGTATATTTCTCTTAATTATAAAAAAGCCTAAATGATTTAGTGCAATTGGGCAATTTGGGGTGGGTGGGGCAATTTGAGGGGATATTGGGTAACCAGGTAACAAATATTCATGCAGTATTTACCTTTCCATCAATTGTATTATCATTCTTATTGCAGTCCTCCATGTTATGCATGTCTGTATATTTCCACACACGTACACACACGAAGAACACCTGTAATTAATTTAATAGTACCAAGAATGACCTCTCTTTATTTGGCAAAATGAAAAAAAAATTTTTTTTTTTGCTATGATTGTGCTAAAGGACTAGAACTTTAAAATTAAATATGTCATTAAAATTCACTGTACAGGGTTTCCCTGGTGGCGCAGTGGTTGAGAGTCCGCCTGCCGATGCAGGGGACACGGGTTTGTGCCCCGGTTCAGGAAGATCCCACATGCCGCGGAGCGGCTGGGCCATGAGCCATGGCCGCTGAGCCTGTGCGTCTGGAGCCTGTGCTCCGCAACGGGAGAGGCCACAACAGTGAGAGGCCCGCGTACCACAAAAAGAAAAAAAAAAAAAAAAATCACTGTACATATTTACACTGTAAATATGTAAAGAATGTAGGCAGCTAGACATAATTTTGGAAATGATGACAACTTACACTGATTAACTATAGACCTCAGGTATTGACATGGCCTCACATAAAGAACAAGATGTGTACTTGGCTTTTAGAACACATTCATCTGAACAAAATGCATGTTATTTTAGTATCTCAAGGGAAAATTCATTATTCTCTTTTATTCAGCTTTTTTGAGATAGAATTGACACATAACTTGTGTAAGTTCAAGGTGTACAAGGTGATGATTTGAGACACTTATATATTGTGAAATGATTACTATGCTAGGGTTAGTTAACCCCTCCATCCCCTCACATAATTACCATTTCTTATGTGAAGTGAGAAAATGTAAGATCTACTCTTAGCAACTTTCAAGTATTTAATATAGTATTGTTAGCCATAGTCACTATGTTGTAGATTTGATCCCTAGAACTCATTAATCTTATAACTGGAAGTTTGTATCCTTTGATCAGCACCTCTCCATTTCCTTCCTTCTCTGTTTCTATGAGTTCAGCATTTTTTTAGATCCCACACTTATGTGATATTATATTTTTCTTTCTAAGACTGACTTAGCATGATACATTTGAGGTCCATCCATGTTTCAAATGGCATGATTTTATTCTTTCTAATGACTGAATTATATTCCACCGTGTGTGTGTGTGTGTGCGTGCACGTGCGCGTACCATTCTTCTTTATCCATTTATCTGTAGGTGGACACCAAGGCTGTTTCCATATCTTGGCTATAGTGAATAATGCTGCAGTGAACGTGGGAGTACAGATGTCTCTTTGAGATCCTGATTTCATTTCCTTTGGGTATATACCAAGAAATGGTATTACTGGATCATATGCAGGTCTACTTTTAATTTTTTGAGGAACCACTATTGTGTTTTCAGTAGTGTCTGTTGAAAACCACCAACAAACCAACAATGTAAAAGGGTTCCTTCCAAATCCTCACCAACACTTATTATTTCCTGTCTTTTTCATCGTAGCCATTCCAGCAGATGTGTGGTGATATCTTACTATAGTTTTTGATTTACATTTCTCTAATAAGTGATGTTAAACATCTCTTTTTGAACCTGTTAACCATTTCTATACCTTCTTTGGAAAAAAAAGCTCATTCAATTTCTCTGCCCATTTTTAAATTGGATTGTTTGTTTCTTTGCTGTAGGGTTGTATGAATTCCTTATATATGTATTTCAAATATTAACCCCTTATTAGATATGTAATATATAAAATTTTCTCCCATTCCATAGGTTGCCTTTTCATTGTATTGATATTTCTTTTGTTGTTTAGAAGTTTTTCATTTGATGTAATACCACTTAGTTATTTTTGCTTTTGTTGCTTGTGCTTTTGGTGTCATATCTAAAGAAAAAAAAATTGCCAAGATCAATGTCCAGGAGATTTACCCTAGGTTTTCTCCTAGGAGTTTTATGGTTTCAGGTCTTGTGTTTAAGTTTTTAATCTACTTCAAGTAAATTTTTGTGAATGGTGTAAGACAAGGATCCAGTTTCATTCTTTGGCATGTAATTATTCAGTTTTCCCAGCACTGTTCATTGGAGACTATCCTTTCCCCACAGTGTATTCTAGACTCCCTTGTCAAATATTTGTTGACTGCATATATGATAGTTTATTTCTGGGGCTCTTGATTCTGTTCTATTCATCTATGTATCTATTTTTATGCCAGTACCATTGTGCTTTTAATATTTATACCTCTGTAGTATGTTTTGAAATAAGGAAATGTGATACCTCTGGCTTTGTTCTTTCTCAGGATTGCTTTGGCTATTTGGGCTCTTTTGTGGTTCTATACAGATTTTAGGATAGTATTTTCTATTTCTGTGAAAAGTGACAGTGGAATTTTGATAGGGATTGCATAGAATCTATAGATGGCTTTGAATAGTATGGACATTTTAGCAATATTAAGTCTTCCAATCCATGAACACAGTGTCTCTCCATTTATGTGTGTCTTCTTCCATTTCTTTCATCCAAGTCTTGTAGTTTTCAGTGTACATATCCTTCACTTCTCTGTTAAATTTATTCCTAAGTAGTAGCAGCCACCTCCTCCAATATTTACTAATTGACTTTGGGAGAGGCATACATTTCATGAGTGCTGTTAGGGATACTGAGGCTTTCTCAGATCTTTTATGCCTGCTCCACACTTCCTACTCCCTTCTGTGGTAGAATTCTTAAGATTGTATGCCTACTCTCAGTTCTGCAACATACCAGGCTGGGTGCTGAGAGCCTCCTTTTTGCTTTTCCAAGGGTAGAGCTAAAGCCCAAGTTTGTGGTCTCTCCCTGGCTCACATGTTTGGTCCAGCTTTCTGTGTGTATCCACTAGCCATCTACCTGCTAAAGACTGCTTTTGCTGCCATCAGGAGTGCACACAGTGAGCCAGCCACAGGGTTGGGGTGTTTGTGCCTGAGATACACAGATGCTTGGGTGCCCGTGGACCAGTTGGGGGGATCTGCATGCACGGTGTCCACAGTGACTTGTGAGTGGACTTCTTGAAGGAGTCCTCAATACAGTTAGTAAGATCTGCATTCCTTTAATGTGCTTCAAGAGCCCTATCTGCAGCTTTCCCAGGCTTTTCCTGCTCCCCAGTCATGCAGCTCATGACTCAGTACTCTGGATGGGTGAGAGAGAAATAGGTCTCTTTGGCAATGTCCTGCACAGCCAGAGAAGCTAGGCACTCACTCACGTGTTCTCACTTTCCCCCATGGGAGAAATCACAGGCTGAGAAAATCTCTCTTGGCATTGAACTATGTTGTCTTGAGTGGGCCTGACATCTCCAATGTATCCAAATTTACATTCTTTTACTCCAATTTTGTGCTGGAACTTCTCCATTGGAAACTTGGACTTCCCTAAATCTTCACTTGTCTGTGGGTGATTGTTTAAAATGGTGTTCTCCAGGGGCTCCCAGACCATTGCCAAAAGGGGCTGGAGCTGGTTCATAGGTCACTGCAGTGTCTGTCACCAGGACCAAGGTCTGTATGCCTACTCTCCTACACATAGGTGAGCAAGACACCAGGCCTTTTGATGTATGGTGCTGTATGCTGTAGCTCCCACAAATGCACTTTTGTTTGTGGTTGTATGCCAAATTATTATTGTTGAGCAGTGGATACAAATGAGGGATTTGTTATTCAGTCATGTTGCTGAGGTCACTCTGAAAAGTTGTTCCTGATTACAATCTCAGTTGAATCTCAGTGGTCCTGAATTTAATTTTATAAGGAAAAAATATTTCAGTGTCAGTTTATAAAGCTCGAAATTCAGTTTGGTTGAACACATCACTGGTATGTTTGCAACAATATTTGGAATTTCTCTTGGTATATTTTAAACCTCATCAACTTAAAGACCCTCTGATTAATTTTGATTCCAAAGGAAAAAAAATGGTGATCTTTTGAGATTATAATTTACAAAAACTTTGAAATTATACTAACCATCTAATATATGACATTTATAAATGTTATTTATTATCATTGCCCTAAAGCAATGTCCTTTTTAAAAACAAAACCACAAAAAATAATTTCTATACATAGGAAAAGGCTTCTATGATACCCCAGTCTATGAACTGTCTACGTTAAATTTGTTACTGTTAGTTCCATGTTTTGTGGTATATTTTCACTTAGAATTAACCTTGTTTGTGAGTATGAGGAATACTTTTTAAATGGTTCTGGCCAGCAGCAAACACTCTTCTTTCTAAATAGTTGCCATAGATTTAGATATAACTTCTCAAAGGGAAAGAAATATAAGAATGTTAGGCCTTAGTTTCATCTCATGCTTTAAGAGAAATCAATGCTGTAATTTCCCGACAATATATCAATTCAGTGTAACATGTCATAGGGCATTTAAATTAGTAACTTCTTGAGAGACATGTAGTGAGCTGTATTTGAGATTAATGCTATCTCCAAGACAACCAGGTTGTGCTACTGATGTACTGATGTTTTGAATAGCTAAGAGCCTGCAATTAGTAACACTAGGGTTCAGTAAGGAATGTCAAAATCAGAACTCACAGAAAGGAGAAGTAGAGATTTCCATAATGCATATATTTAGGTAAATTACCTATTGGAAAAACCTGAAAAACAAGGATAGGAAAGAAAAATAGGAAAAGCAAAGATGGAGAGAAGAGTCCAGTATACACATCTCAACAAGATGATTCAGTGAAGATGCTAAGAGGGAATGAGGGTAGAGATCAAGGAACATGAACCAAGCTGACTGTTTAGAAGCTATTTTGATGACTTTTTATAGAGTGCTGAATATGCATCAGGTGAGGGGACCTGTGCAGCAGATAGCATATCACATGTTTTCTTCTTAGAGAATCTCATAATCTAGTGAGTAAGACAAATAAATAAAATTCAGAGCAATAAGAGCTATGGTAGAAAGTTTATCCTGAAGGTAGTAGAAAGACTTGGAATGATTTAAGAGAATGATATGATCTGATTTATACTTTAGAATAAGCACTTCTGTGGCAGTGTAGGAAGTAGACTGAGAAGAGAGGAAAGGAAGGCAAGGAGAAGGAAAGATAAATAGGGAATCCAGGTAAGAAAAGATGAGGGTTTAACATAGGGCAGGGATAGCAGAGAAGGAAAATACACTGTTAAGTATATCAAAGGTAGATTTGACAAAACGTTGAATTGGAGTGAATGTAGGAGAAAGTGAGAAATCTAAAATGTTTAAACCTCTTGAGAAAATGGCAATATGATGGGGTAAGTCTCCAAGATAGAGAATTAAGATTTGTAAGTTATGGGGGAGGGTCATATAATGTTGTTCTGGCCAAGTTATGTTTGACATGCTGTCCAAGTAGTCTTTAGGGGGTGATTATATGGGCCAACAGCTTGAATAAAATGCTGAGCTGGAGACATAGAGGATTATCGTGGGTATGTGTCAGACCAAGTGTGCTTCTATTGAATGAAAGAAAACTGAAGGTAGAATAATTACTATGCAGAAACAGGCAGATGGAAAGGATCTTACGGATTTCACTGAGTACCCGGAGAGGTAGGAGGAGGATGAGAGGTGATGCTGTTAGACACTTAGAGAGGAGAATTCCAGGAGAGGATGATCAACATTTTTAAATGTTGCAAATAAATCTGAAAAGTGTTTATTGGTCTTTACAAATAAGAGGTCATTGCTGACCAGGGGAAGAACAATTTTAATGGAGAGGTGCGGTCAGTAACAAGATTTTGTACTTAGTAAAAGAATAAGAGTGAGAAAATAGGAACAGCAGGGTGATTCCATTCAAGACTCTTGGATGTGAATGGAGGAGACCAGAGGAAGCCTTGGGGTTGAAGGAGGATTTTTTTTTTTTAAGATAATATACACTGCAACGTGTTTATAGATTGATGGGGATAAAAGGCAATCTAGAGAAGGAAAAAATGAAGGGGAAAAGATAAAGGAAGGTATGAGATAATTATATAAATGGGATAAAGTGGGGTTCATAGGAGAGTCTGTGAAAGTAACTATGGACCAGCAGGAGGGAGATACCTCTTCTCTGAGGTGGGCAAGAATGAATTTGAATGCAATTATGTTAATACTCCCAGTTATGGGGCTAGGAGAAATGGTAGGAGGCTGAAGTAATTCTCTGTTCAGGTGATTGATAAAATACAGTTTCAAGTTGTGGTCAAAGAGAAGCTCTGTCAAGGGCAGAAAAAGGCACTGTTTCTGAATGAGGGATGAAAAAGAAAGGAACTTAACCTAGTCCTTAGAAATAGAGAGGACTAATGGGAATAGTTTCCGCCAAGATTGGAGACTAGAGGCTGGCCTGAAAATTCAAAATGGAAGTAAACAAGAAAATAAATATAATAGATGCCACTTATGGAGCACTTCTATGTGTCAGCCACTTGATTAAATAATTTTTTTAAAAAAATGGGTTTTGTTTTAATCCTCTTAACAACCCTAGTTAATTGGTATTTTTATCTATGTTTTCCTGATGAGAAAATTGAGGCCTCATTAAAGTTAAATGACTTGTCCAAATTCACACATCTACAAAGTATCACAATCAGTATTCTGAACAGCATGTCTCTAAAGCATACACTTCTGAACAGTATTCTGTTTTACATGCAAAGGACTGCCAAGTACTTTAAACTTCAGCTGAGCTAATTGGGTAACATGATAGGATCTATTTTAACTTGAAATTCATATAATTCTATTTTCTATGAATTTTTCATACTTCAGTAATCTTTATCTCTGACCTTGAATATGATAAACTGATTGAAGGAATAGGATTCAATGGAGGAAAAAAGAATGTGAGAGAAAGTCACAAACCCAAGAATCCACACTTTAATAGAGAAACCTCTCCTTTTTTAAAAGCTGAGGAAAGTCAGTGGAATAAATGCTGAGCCCAGATGACTTTCTATGTAGCCATTGCCCTTGCAGTTGGCTCCAGTTTCTTGATGGATCTCTTTACTTGGAAATATCACAATTCTGAGTTCTTTTCCCAGCAATCTTCTCCTTATAATCCCTCAATTCCTTCATTTAATTCAACATGTAGCTATAATTTTTCCATTCTGATTTTCTTTGCAAGTTTTAAACTTTTGAACAAAATGGGTATCTGACAATAATTCCCCTTAAGAAATTTAGCCTCAAGAATAAAACTCAACCACAAATTATGTTTAAAGGTAAAACACATTAGATGGTTGAATCAATATCAGAACATACAGAGCCTGTAATTTTTCTCCCTTTTCATGACACAACAGCAAATAGGGTCATGTCCCAGTATCTTACCTTCCAATCCAGAAGCTTCACAGACAACACAGTTATTCTAACCATGGTTTTAAGAACCACAGTCAAAATGACAAATCCTCATATTATTTGACCATGTTTGCAAGTGATTCAGACATTCCTTGTTAATGGAATGGGAGGCCACCATGTGTTCTGGACACTGTTTGTGAATCTGTCCACCTGATTAGTTTGTGTTCTCTCTAATAACCCTGATAACACTGAACATATGTTGTGAGCAAAAGCTGTCAAGCAAAAAAATAGAGTTAATCCCATCTATCTCTGTCACACTTAATACACACTCTTATTCAGCTGCTGAATTAAGGCAGTGAAAGATTTGGGTTATTATACTTTTAGTATTTTCACATGTAATAAAAATAGTCTGATGAATTTGAAATGACTAGAAGGAAATCATAAAAAATGACCACTCATTTTACTCAATTTAAATTCATAGCCTCGAACACTGTGACTAATAATTAGCTGTAGCTAATGAAACAAGGCATATGTAATTGACAAGGCTGTACCAGAGAGGCACACTTTATCATTTTCAGATACAGTACAATGTGTACGCCAGAATTTTATAAAACGGAGAAAGCTTGAACAAAGCAGGATCTACACAAGGAAAGGGAAAAATTTTTCTTCCTTTTTAGAAACACACAGTAGCTTTATAAATTCTTTATATGAGTTTTAAAAGTGCCTGACATTTTTATTAATGTGTTTTAATAAATGTTTACCTAAGCAAGATCATTCTCCAGTCCTTTGTGCTGAAAGTTCCCCATTAACCACATGTTTCATCTTTGGATTTACCAATCTGACAGTAAAAAATTCCAGAATAGTGTGTTTTGCACACAGGTTTATTCAAGCACAACTGTTAGAATCACCTGGGGCTGCTGAGTTCTCAGTACAGCTGGTTTGTCGTAAGTCAATTATAGTCATTTCCTAAGGATTGTGAATCACACTTGAAGAATGTGCTCTTATGTGTCTTAATTTGACTTTGGTAAACCTCTGCTGGATTATAGAGAAAATGTAGTGTTTTATTATGATCCTGAGATGCACCTTATTAAAGGGCTAGGATATTTATTATTCATGTCACATCCACACTTCATGAGAAACTGTATTATGAATAACTTACTCATCGTCAACACTGATCTTATAACAGTTGAAACCAGACATCAGTACCAAGCACAATATGGAAGAACTAAATTTATTAATTCTTAGGTCACCCTGCAGAAACAAAACTATGTGAAAAGTAGCTAAATTCTTTAAAAAGTGAGCTTGGATAATAACGCTACAACACTCACCGTCTCCAAACATAACGCTATATTAATCATGTCGATTTCCTTAAAAACATATTTTAAAATACCAAAGGTGTCTTGGATATGGTACACTAAGGAAATATTAGGATGTTGATAAACTGTGGCTCTTAATATTTTGCAAAGTACGAAAATGGTAACACAGATATTTTCCCCCCAACCTATAATGTAACACTGTAAGAGAGAAAATGACAAACTAAAAATGAATAGATTGCAAAGAAGTACTGGCATAGTATTCAGTATGTACAAAAGAACATAGAAACTTATGTTCAGAGCAACCCTGGAGAACCTTTTGATTTTACAACCTGACAAGGCTGTAAGAGGCAGAGTATTGAACAAGAAAATTACAAAGTACTCAGGGTGAGTAGTCATATGCTTCACAGAGTTAAGCACCAATATTTACAAAGAATCTTTGTTCCCCTTCTTTTCTTTCATCCATTGTCTTTTTGTAGCACGGAATATCTGAAAAGGATGCTGGCAAAAGCAAATGGAATGCTCTTCTAGCTAGCATTCTTGACCTGCATTTCTTATCAAACCATCTTTATAAAGATGTTGTTACTGTTTAGCGGTAATTTTAATTGCACATTTTATTCCAGTACAAGATACAGGTAAAATAATTCGTTTAGGCTTTATCAGGATGCCTTTAATTTAATTTATTGATTTGTTTTTTATTAATTGATTTATTTTTGGCTGCATTGGGTCTTCATTGCTGCTCATGGGCTTTCTCCAGTTGCGGCGAGCGGGGGCTACTCTTCGTTGCGGTGTGTGGGCTTCTCTTTGCTGTGGTTTCTCTTGTTGCGGAGCATGGGCTCTAGGCTCACAGGCCTCAGTAGTTGTGGCACACAGGCTTAGTAGTTGTGGCTCGCAGGCTCTAGAGCGCAGGCTCAGTAGCTGTGGCGCACGGGCTTAGTAGCTCCGCGGCACGTGGGATATTCCCAGAATAGGGCTCGAACCCGTGTCCTCTGCATTAGCAGGCGGATTCTTAACGGTTTCGCCACCAGGGAAGTCCTAGGGTGCCTTTTAAAAATAACTGCAGAAATGGGTTATTTACTATAGACTTAATGTTTACAGTTAATGAACATCACCACATGTCAAGAGAATTTTATAGGTCAACACATCGAAGGAGTCATTTTGACATTATTACATTTATAAACATAAAAATAAATGCTCTGCAATTAGATTTTTATTCTAAGCATGAAAATAATATATATAAGTCCGATGTTGCATTTTAAATGACTTTAAAGCATTTTTAAAATTATAGACTCTGTAGATACATTTATGTTCTCTTTCATCTAAGCTAAACTCTGTTCATATTCTGAATATATTTTAAACTTAACAATGAACAAGTAATAATGACCTCAAGAGTCTGTTCAATTTCCTTTGACCCAAGGACAAAGGGCTTGAGAAACTTGAATTCATGGTTTTTCATGATCCATGGGAAGCCAAGGATAGCAGTTGAGCAATTTCATCATCTTTAAAAGGAAGATATATCCATGGAAGCTATTCTCTAAGAGTAATTTAGGAACTTTTGTTAGGTCCATTTATTCTTTGGGGTTATTAAGAAATCAATTGGTAAGTAGCCACTGGAGTATAATAAAATTTTCTTTTACAGCATTTTGTTAAATGTCAACATTTATATTAGTGTTTATCATCATGATCTTTCTCTTTCAGTATAAAACTGTCAGAGAATTATCGTAGAGCTCCATTTCACTCTTGGACCATAAATTCAAGAAAATAGTGACACAGTGACAACAGGAATATTTAAAAATAGGATATTTTCTAGGTGTTTTAGTAATGCTATTTAAATCTTGGCCCCAAATCTTTAGTGTTCTACGGTCTTATATATTAAAGACTGAAATAAACTTGTACTAAATATCAAGGGATTACATGGAATATTATAATGAGGAAACTTTATCTTTTCACAATCAAGATTAAATTTGTACATATGGAATTAGAGCTATTAATGTATGTAGATTTGATAAACAATATTGAATTTGTGGTTACTGTTACCTATAATTCCTCGACTGGGAGTAATGCCCTGTAGTTAGCATCAGGACATAAATCTTTCCATAACTCTTGATTCCTCATCCCCAGATCCACAATTCTTTTCCCCTTCGTAAGAGCAGTAACTTCTATTTCTGGATTTTAGTCTTCAATTATATTTTAATATTTATTGCTGATTTTTTTCTTTTATGATTTTCTCTGTTGACTTTATAAATCATGCTCATTGTTTTTAGGCCATTATTTCATCACTTTAGATCAGAACTTGTCTTAAGTTGTCTGTCTAGTTTGGCCTGCTCTTTGTTTTACTTTTGTTATCTGTGAAGATCACACCATCTAACTCCACCAAGCTCTTTTGTTTGCTTGTTGTTCTATGTGTGTTTTTGTTCTGCTTCTTGTTCTTTGTAAGTCTGGATGCTTTTCTTTGTCATTTTTTCTTCAAGTGTTGCACTCGGGTGCTGAGCTACTGAGGCTTCACCTCTGTTTTGCATTTCAGTTTACTTGTAGAACCAAATGCATAAAAAAAATCAGTAATAAACCTCACTAGCATGCAGAAAGGAAAGATATATGAGCTGCAAAGCTTCAAACAAAATACATGGCTTAAAATGCATTCATTCAATGATATTTATCATTAAATATTTTTAACCATGTCTCTGTAAATTACCATGTGATTTAAAAAATATTTTGAAATATGATGAACACAGGAAAAATGTAAAGAGCCATTTGCATAATAGTTATAAGTTTCAGAAACAGTGTTTCTGAGGAATGAGTTTTAGGCATACTGAAAAAGTTGGCTACTTAGGGATATTTTCCATGCACTTATATTTACTGTACTGCGTATTTATGGCAAAATTGATAGGGATATCTTGAGTCTGTTCCGTTACAGTTCATGTAAAGCAGAGCTGGAGTTTTTCCTTCTCCAAAATATGTACTTCATTGATTTTTTTTTTTTAATTGGAGTATAGTTGTTTTACATTGTTGTGTTAGTTTCTACTGTACAGCAGAATAGAGTTCCCTGTGCTATACAGCAGGTTCTCATTAGTTATCTATTTTATACATATTACTTAGTGTATATATGTCAATCCCAATCTCCCAATTCATCCCATTCCCCCTTTCCCCCCTTGGTGTCCATACGTTTGTTCTGTACATCTGTGTATCTATTTCTGCCTTGCAGACAGGTTCATCTGTACCATTTTTTTTGATTCCACATATATACGTTAATATATGATACTGTTTTTTGCTTTCTGACTTACTTCACTTTTATGACAGTTTCTAGCTCCATCCGCATCTCTACAAATGACCCAATTTTGTTCATTTTGATGGCTGAGTAATATTCCATTGTGTATATGTACCATATCTTCTTTATCCACTCTTCTATCAATGGGCATTTAGATTGCTTCCATGACCTAGCTATTGTAAATAGTGCTGCAATGAACATTGGGGTTGCATGTGTCTTTTTGAGTTATGGTTTTCTCTGGGTATATGACCAGTAGTGGGATTGCTTGGTCATATGGTAATTCTATTTTTAGTTTTTTAAGGAACCTCCATACTGTTCTCCATAGTGGCTGTATCAATTTACATTCCCACCAGCAGTGCAAGAGTGTTCCCTTTTCTCCACACCCTCTCCAGCACTTACTGTTTGTAGATTTTTTGATGATGGCCATTCTGACCAGTGTGAGATGATACCTCATGTGGTTTTGATTTGCATTTCTCTAATAATTAGTGATGCTGAGCATCTTTTCCTGTGCCTCTTGGCCATCTGTAAGTCTTCTTTTTAGAAATGTCTATTTAGGTCTTCTGTCCATTTTTGGATTGGGTTGTTGTTGTTGTTGTTTTTTTGATATTGAGCTGCATGAGCTGTTTGTATATTTTGGAGATTAATCCTTTGTCCGTTGATTCGTTTGCAATTATTTTCTCCCATTCTGAGGGTTGTCTTTTCGTCTTGTTTAAGGTTTCCTTTGCTGTGCAGGAGCTTTTAAGTTTCATTAGGTCCCATTTGTTTATTTTTGTTTTTATCTCCTTTACTCTAGAAGGTGGGTCAAAAAAGATCTTGCTGTGATTTATGTCAGAGAGTGTTCTGCCTATGTTTTCCTCTAAGAGTTTTACAGTGTCTGGTCTTTAATCCATTTTGAGTTTATTTTTGTATATGGTGTTAGGGAGTGTTCTAATTTCATTCTTTTACATGTAGCCGTCCAGTTTTCCCAGTACCATTTAATGAAGAGACTCTCTTTTCTCCATTGTATATTCTTTTTTTTTTTTGCGGTACGCGGGCCTCTAACTCTTGTGGCCTCTCCCGTTGCGGAGCACAGGCTCCGGACGCGCAGGCTCAGCGGCCATGGCTCACGGGCCCAGCCACTCCACGGCATGTGGGATCCTCCCAGACCAGAACATGAACCCGTGTCCCCTGCATCGGCAGGCGGACTCTCAAACCACTGTGCCACCAGGGAAGCCCTCCATTGTATATTCTTGCCTCCTTTGTCATAGGTTAGTTGACCATAGGTGCATGGGTTTATCTCTTGACTTTTCTATCCTGTTGCATTGATCTATATTTCTGTTTTTGTGCCAGTACCATACTGTCTTGATTGCTGTAGCTTTGTAGTATAGTCTGCAGTCAGGGAGCCTGATTCCTCCGCCTCCATTTTTTTTTCTCAAGATTGCTTTGGCTATTTGGGGTCTTTTGGGTCTCCATAAAAATTTTAAGATTTTTTTGTTCTAGTTCTGTGAAAAATGCCACTGGTAACTTGGTAGGAATTGCATTGAATCTGCAGATTGCCTTGGGTAGTATAGTCATTTTTACAATGTTGATTCTTCCAGTCTAAGAACATAGTATGTCTCTCCATCTGTTTGTATCATCTTTAATTTCTTTCATCAGTGTCCTATAGTTTTCTGAGTACAGGTCTTTTAACTCCTTACGTAGGTTTATTCTGAGGTATTTTATTCTTTTTGTTGCAATGATGAATAGGATTGTTTCCTTAATTTCTCTTTCTGTTCTTTCACTGTTAGTGTATAGGAGTGCAAGAGATTTCTGTGCATTAATTTTGTATGCTGCAACTTTGCCAAATTCATTGATTATCTCTAGTAGTTTCCTGGTGGCATCTTTAGAATTCTCTATGTATAGTATCATGTCATCTGCAAACAGTGACAGTTTTACTTCTTTTTTTCCAATATGTATTCCTTTCATTTCTTTTTCTAGGCTAGGACTTCCAAAACTATGTTGAATAATAGTGGCAAGAGTGGACATCCTTGTCTTGTTCCTGACCTTAGAGGAAATGCTTTCTGTTTTTCACACTGAGAATGATGTTAGCAGTGGGTTTGTCATAAATTGCCTTTATTATGTTGAGAAATGTTCCTTCTATACCCACTTTAATGAGAATTGTTATCATGAATGGATGTTGCATTTTGTCAAGAGCTTTTTCTATGTCTATTGAAATAATCATGTAATTCTTATCCTTCCTTAATGTGGCATGTCACATTGACTGATTTATGAATATTGAAGCATCCTTGTGTTTCTGCAATAAATCACTTTTGACCATGGTGTGTGATCCTTTTCATTTATTGTTGGATTTGGTTTCCTAATATTTTGTTGAGGATTTTTGTGTCTATATTCATCAAATATATTGGCCTGTATTTTCTTATTTTGTATTGTGTTTGTCTGGTTTTGGTATTAGGGTAATGGTGGCCTCGGAGGATCAGTTTGGGAGTGTTACATCCTCTTTTGCTTTTAGGAATAGTTTGAGAATCGCAAGTGTTATTTCTTCTTTATATGTTTGGTAGAATTCTGTTGTGAAGCCATCTGGTCATGGACTGTTGTTTGCTGGGAGTTTTTTTTTTAATTCAATTTCACTACTAGTGATTGGTCTATTCAAATTTTCTGTTTCTTCTTGTGTCAGCCTTGGCAGGTTGTATGTTTCTAGAAATTTCTCCATCTTTTTCTAGGTTGTACAATTTGTTGGCTTATAACTCTTTGTAGTATTCTCAGGATTTTTTGTACATCTGTGGTATCAGTTGTTACTTCTCCTCTTTCATTTTTCATCTTATTTAATTGGGTTCTCTCTCTTTTTTCTTCTTGGTGAGCCTGGCTGAAGGTTTATCAATTTTGTTTATCTTTTCAAATAAGAAGCTCTTGGTTTCATAGCTCTTTTCTATTTATTTTTTGATCTCTATTTTAAAACAATTTCCTCTCTAATCTTTATTATTTTCTTCCTTCTGCTGACTTTGGGCTTTGTTTTTGTTCTTCTTTTTCTAATTCCTTTAGGTGGTAGGCTAGGTTGTTTATTTGAGATTTTTCTGGTTTCCTGGGAAAGCCCTCTATCATGATAAACTTCCCTCTTAGAATTGCTATTTCTGCATCCCATAGATTTTGTGGTGTTGTGTTTTCATTTTCATATGTCTTCAGTAATTTTCTGATTTCTTCTTTTTTTTTTTTTTTGTGGTACACGGGCCTGTCACTGTTGCGGCCTCTCCCGTTGCAGAGCACAGGCTCCAGACGCGCAGGCTCAGTGGCCATGGCTCACGGGCCCAGCCGCTCCGTGGCATGTGGGATCCTCCTGGACTGGGGCATGAACCCACATCCTCTGCATCGGCAGGCAGACTCTCAACTACTGCGCCACCAGGGAAGCCCCTGATTTCTTCTTTATTTCTAAATTGACTCATTGGTTTTTTAGTAGCATGCTGTTTAGTCTCCAAGTGTTTGTTTCTTTTCCCATTTTTCTTTCTGTAATTGATTTTAGTTTCATAGTGTTGTGGTCAGCTAAAACACTTGATATAATTTCTGTACTCTTAAATTTGTTGAGACTTGTTGGCCTAGCATGTGATCTTTCATAGAAAATGTTCTATGTGTACTTAAAAAGAATGTGTATTCTGCTGTTTTGGATGGAAAGTCCTGTAGTTATCAAATAAATCCAACTGGTCTATTGTGTCATTTAAGACTACTGTTGCCTTACTGATTTTCTGTCTGGATGATCTGTCCATTGAAGTAAGAGGAGTTTTAAAGTTTCCTACTATAATTGTATTATGGTCAATTTCTCCTTTTATGTCTGTTGGTATTTGTTTTATATATTTATGTGTACCCATATTGGGTGCATATATGTTAATGAGAGTAATATCCTCTTCTGTACTGATCTCTTTATCATTATATAATGGCTTTCTATATCTTTTGTTATAGCTGTTGTTTTAAAGTCTATTTTGCTAGCCCTGCTTTCTTGTTATTTCCATTTGCATGAATTTTCCTTGCCTTTACTTTCAGTCTGTGTGTGTCTTTAGCTATGAAGTGAGTCTCTTGTAGGCAGCATAGAGGAGGATTTTGTTTTCTTATCCAGCCATTCTATCTTTTGATTGGAGCACTTAGTCCACTGACATTTAAAGTAATTATTGATATATTGTACTTATTGCTATTTTATTACTTGTTTTCTGGTTGTTTTTGTACTTCTTTTCTGTTCATTTCTTCTTTTTTGTTTCTTCCCTTATGGTGTGATGATTTTCTTTAGTAGTATCCTTGTGTTCCTTTCTTTTTAGTTTTTATGTATCCTTTGTAATTTGTGGTTACCTTGGGGTTCATATATTTTGGCCTGTTACTATATCTACTTGTTTTGAACTATTAATCATTTAGCTTCAAACACATTCTAAAAGATCTGCCTTTTTTTTCACTCCCCTTCCCCACATTTTGTGTTTTTGATATCATATTTTACATCTTCATGCTTATCCCTTAACTATTTATTATACATGTAGTTACTTTTACAATTTTTCATCTTTTAGTCTTTGTACTGCCTTATTTAAGTGGTTGATCATTAGCCCTTGCTATATATTTGCCTTCCCTAGTGGGATATTCCCTTTTCTATAGATTCTTACTTCTTTTCCACTTAGAGAAGATCCTTCAACATTTCTTTTAGGGTTAGTATTGATGACTTGTTTTAGTTTTTGCTTGTCTGAGAAGTTCTTTATCTCTCCTTTATTCTAGATAATACTCTTGCTGGGTGGGTTACCCTAGGTTGCAGTCTTTTCCCTTTCAGTGCTTTGAGTATGTCATGCCACTCCCTTCTGGCCTGCAAAGTTTCTGCAGAGAAATCAGCTGGTAGCCTTATGGGGATTCCCTTGTGTATGGCTCTTTGTTTGTTTGTGTGTTTTTCTTGCTGCCTTTAAAATTATCTCTTTATCTTTAACTTTTGCCATTTTAATTATATGTCTTGGTGTGGATCTATTTGGATTTATCTTGTTTGGGACCCTCTGTGCTTCCTGTACCTGGATATCTACTTCCTTCTTCAGATTTGGGAAGTTTTCAGCCAATTTGCTGTATTTCAGCAAATACATTTTTGCTCCCCTTCTCTGTCTCTTCTCCTTCTGGGACCCTGTTGATGCGAATATTGATATGTTTAATGTTATCCCAGAAAAATCTTAATTTTTTTCATATTAAAAAAATTGTTTTTCTTTTGACTGTTATGATTCAGTGATTTCCATTATTCTATCTTCCAAATCACTTATGTATTCTTCTGTATCAGTTAGTCTCCTGTTCATTCCTTTAGTGTATTTTTTATGTCATCTGTTGAATTCTTCATTTTTGATTAGGTGCTTTTTATTTTTTCTTGTTCTGTGTTAAAATTTTCACTGTGTACATGAATTCTTTTCCCTAATATAGTTAATTTTTTTTATTACCAATGCTTTGAATCTTTACCTGGTAAATTTTTTTTTTTTTTTTTTTCAGTACGCGGGCCTCTCACTGTTGTGGCCTCTCCTGTTGTGGAGCACAGGCTCCGGATGCGCAGGCTCAGTGGCCACAGCTCACAGGCCCAGCCACTCCATGGCATGTGGGATCTTCCCGGACCAGGGCATGAACCCGTGTCCCCTGCATCGGCAGGTGGACTCTCAACCACTGTGCCACCAGGGAAGCCCTACCTAGTAAATTTTTAATTTCTGTTTTATTATTTATTTTTTCAGTGGTTTCTCTTGCTTTTTTGTTGAGTGTAGTTCCTGTGCCTTTTCATTTTGCTTAACTTTCTCTGCCTCTATGAGTTAAGGTGAATCAGTTACCTATTATGGTCTTGGAGGGGTGTTCTTATGTGGGAGCATCTCTATACAGACTGTGTGTGCCCAATGCCTTTGGTGGGAGAGCTGGATTTGAGATGGATATAACTCATATCTTCCCTCAGGGAACAGTGGCAGCTATCACCTTCATAGGACGTGGGGCTGGAGATGAAGGGGCTAGAGCTGGATTTGGGTGTGAAGTGAGACTTCCCCTCTGCTCAGTGGCCATCACCTCCCTGTTGGGGTTGGGGCCTGATCCCAGGTTACTGGAGCAGGAACCCTGAGGGCCATGCCCCAGCTGGATCTATTCCCTTTAAGTGTGTGTTTTCATCTCTTCCCACCCTGGGATTTTTGCCCCAGAGTGGGGTAGTGCTGAAGCAAAGGGGGCCCTGTGGGCTTTCAGCTGATATCAGATACAGGTAGAGGTCAAAGATGTCTCTGGTGTGCTGCCTGTGCCGTGCCTGCACTTGTTTCCCTCACTGCACTGAGACACAGCCTTGGGTGCATGGCCCTTTTGTTCCTCACAGCTGATCACTGTGAGGAACAAAAGGGTCCCTCAGCCCCCCACTGAACCTTGTTGTTGAGCCACACCACAGAGCTGTGGGACCTCTGTGGACTCTTGGCATGTGTTGAGGGCTGAGTTTTGGTGGAGCGACCTCTGTCAAAGATCTATGCTGCTTCTGAGGCACCACTTGAGTAAGAACCAACAATGGCCACCACCACCCCACCCACGCTCTGCCCAGGAACTGGGTCATCTCTGTGTTCCATGGTGGAGTCTTCTCCCTCATTGGCTGGCCCAGATCCAGTGCCATGCTGTGACATGGACTGAGTGAGGCTGGAGCATTTGCTTGGCTTGGGCTGGGACATGCAGTGAGGCAGTTGTGAGAAATCTAGTAGCAGTTAGAGCAGGTCTCTCTTTGTCTTGCCTCAGTTGCAAGCCAGCACTTGTGCATACATGCTCCTCATGAGCAGGGTCCATGCTTCGCACTGACTTTCTTTTTGTCTCAGCAGCCTGCCAACAAGCCAGTGGGCTTATCTCCCCCATGAGTGACCCCATGGCTGGGGTATCCAATTGGTGGCTTGACCTCAGGCCTGCTGTCTACTGCATAATCTCCCTTTACCTCTGAGTCCCTTTCCAGGGGCATAGGTCACAACCTGATTGTTTTTCTTCCCTTCCTACCTGATTACATTTGTATCTTTTTTACAGACTTGGTTGTACAGGAGTCCTTTTGCCAGTTTCTAGTTCATTTTCAGTAAGAATTGTTTTACATGTAAATATATTTTTGATGTGTTCATGGGAGGAGCTGAGCTCCATGTCATCTTACTCTGCCATCTTGATCGATCCTCCTAATTCATTTTCAGTTGCAGAAATATCTCACTAACGAATGCATTTGACTGCAAATAAGAAAAAGAATATCTCAACGTAGCTTAACCACATATGGGTATATCTATCTCATACATTAAAAATGTTAGAGGTAGAATGGCTGGCCATTGCCTTAGGATCTAGGCTCCATCTGTCTTCCTATCCTACTATCCTCATTCTGTAGCTTTTATGCTTTGCCACCAGTCTTTATGTCTGCATTCCAGGGCTGGGGGAAAGGGAAAAATATCCAATTGAGTCTCACTGGCCAAAATTGTTTCACATGGTGAACTCTACCTACAAGGGAAGCAAGAAAGTCAAGTTTTTATAGCTCTTAGTAGGGGCAGAATATGTATGTTGACTTCAATATCTTCCTCTAGTTATTTTCTCATAGGGTAAAAGGATGATAAAATGTCCAGGTATATGCCTGAAAGTGTCTGAATTTTGCCCTTTGTCTTGAATTAAATTTTTTTTTTGCTTATGGATTTCTGGGTTCCAAGTAACTTCTCCTCATCACTTAGACTATATTGGTCAATTATATTTAAGCGGCTTATGATGAAAAGTCTGATCCTGATCTGATTCTAAGTTTCTGTGGCAAACCTATAGTGTCTGTGACTGTTTATTTTTCTCATCTAAAATGTATAGTTTTATAATCCTTAGTATTTTTTTTTGTTTTTGTTTTTGTTTTTGTTTTTTTTGTAGTACCTGGGCCTCTCACTGTTGTGGCCTCTCCCATTGCGGAGCACAGGCTCCGGACGCGCAGGCTCAGCGGCCATGGCTCACGGGCCCAGCCGCTCCACGGCATGTGGGATCTTTCCAGACCAGGGCACGAACCCGTGTCCCCTGCATCGGCAGGCGGACTCCCAACCACTGCGCCACCAGGGAAGCCCAATCCTTAGTATTTTAAGTTTCACTATATTTTGTCTGGTTTGGGGGTTTTCATTGCCATTTGTTGGTGTTCTTTTTTTTTTAACATCTTTATTGGAGTATAATTGCTTTAAAATGTTGTGTTAGTTTCTGCTGCATAACAAAGTGAATCAGCTATACGTATACATATATTCCCATATCCCCTCCCTCTTGCATCTCCCTCCCACCTTCCCTATCCCACCCCTCTAGATGGTCACAAAGCACGGAACTGAACTCCCTGTGCCATGCGGCTGCTTCCCACTAGCTATCTATTTTACATTTGGTAGTGTATATATGTCCATGCCCCTCTCTCACTTTGTCCCAGCTTACCCTTCCCCCTCCTTGTGTCCGCAAGTCCACTCTCTACGTCTGCGTTTTTATTCCTGTCTTGGCCCTAGGTTCTTCAGAACCATTTTTTTTTTAGATTCCATATATATTTGGTAGCATATGGTATTTGTTTTCCTCTTTCTGACTTACTTCACTCTGTATGACAGACTCTAGGTCCATTCACCTTACTACAAATAACTCAATTTCGTTCCTTTTTATGGCTGAGTAATATTGCATTGTATATGTGTGCCACATCTTCCTATCCATTCATCTGTTAGTGGACACTTAGGTTGCTTCCATGTTGTGGCTATTGTAAATAGTGCTGCAATAAGCATTGTGGTACATGTCTCTTTTTGAACTATGGTTTTCTCAGGGTATATGCCCAGTAGTGGGATGCTGGGTCATATGGAAGTACTATTTTTAATTTTTTAAGGAACCTCCATACTATTCTCCATAGTGGCTGTGTCAAGTTACATTCTCACCAACAGTGCAAGAAGGTTCCCTTTTTCCACACCCACTCCAGCATTTATTGTTTGTAGATTTTTTGATGATGGCCATTCTGACCAGTGTGAGGTGATACCACATTGTAGTTTTGATTTGCAATTCTCTAATGATTAGTGATGTTGAGTATCCTTTCATGTGTTTCTTGACAATCTGCATATCTCCTTTGGAGAAATGTCTCCTTTGGAGAAATCCATTTTTGGATTGGGTTGTTCGTTTTTTTGATATTGAGCTGCATGGGCTGCATGTATATTTTGGAGATTAATCCTTTGTCAGTTGCTTCATTTGCAAATATTTTCTCCCATTCTGAGGATTGTGTTTTCATCTTGTTTATGGTTTCCTTTGCTGTGCAAAAGCTTTTAAGTTTCATTAGGTCCCACTTGTTTATTTTTGTTTTTATTTCCATTTCTTTAGGAGGTGGGTCAAAAAGGATCTTGCTGTGATTAATGTCATAGAGTGTTCTGCCTATGTTTCCCTCTAAGAGTTTTATAGTGTCTGGCGTTACATTTAGCTCTTTAATCCATTTTGAGTTTATTTTTGTGTATGGTGTTAAGGAGTGTTCTAATTTCATTCTTTTACATGTAGCTGTCCAGTTTTCCAGCACCACTTTATTGAACAGGCTGTCTTTTCTCCATTGTATATCCTTGCCTCCTTTACCAAAGATAAGGTAACCATATGTGCGTGGGTTTATCTCTGGGCTTTCTATCCTGTTCCATTGATCTTTATTTCTGTTTTTGTGCCAGTACCATACTGTCTTGATTACTGTAGCTTTGTAGTATAGTCTGAGGTCTGGGAGCCTGATTAATCCAGCTCCATTTTTCTTTCTCAAGATTGCTTTGGCTATTTGGGGTTTTTTGTGTTTCCAAACATATTGTGAAATTTTTTGTTTTAGTTTTGTGAAAAATGCCATTGGTAGTTTGATAGGGATTGCATTGAATCTGTAGATTGTTTTGGTTAGTATAGTCATTTGCACAATGTTGATTCTTCCAGTCCCAGTACATGGTATGTCTCTCCATCTGTATCATCTTTAATTTCTTTCATCAGTGACATGGTATGTCTCTCCATCTGTATCATCTTTAATTTCTTTCATCAGTGACTTATAGTTTTCTACATACAGGTCTTTTGTCTCCTTAGATAGGTTTATTCCCAGGTATTTTATTCTTTTTGTTGCAATGGTAAATGGGAATGTTTCCTTAATTTCTGTTTCAGATTTTTCATCATTAATATATAGGAATGCAAGAGATTTCTGTGCATTAATTTTGTATCCTGCTGCTTTACCAAATTCATTGATTAGCTCTAGTAGTTTTCTGATAGCATCATTAGGATTCTCTATGTATAGTATCATGTCATCTGCAAACAGTGACAGTTTTACTTCTTTTCTGATTTGGATTCCTTTTATTCTTTTTCTTCTCTGATTGCTATGGCTAAAACTTCCAAAACTATGTTGAATAACTGTGGTGAGAGTGGGCAACCTTGTCTTGTTCCTGATCTTAGTGGAAACGCTTTCAGTTTTTCACCATTGAGGACGATGTTGGCTGCAGGTTTGTCATATTCAGCCTTTATTATGTTGAGGTAAGTTCCCTCTATGCTTACTTTCTGGAGGGTTTTTATCCTGAATGGGTGTTGAATTTTGCCAAAAGCTTCTTCTGCATCTATTGAGATTATCATATGGTTTTTATCTTTCAATTTGTTAATATGGTGTATCACATTAATTGATTTGCATATATGGAAGAATACTTGCATTCCTGGGATAAACCCCACTGAATCATGATTTATGATCCTCTTAATGTCTTTTGGGTTCTGTTTGCTAGTATTTTATTGAGGATTTTTGCATCTATGTTCATCAGTGATATTGGCCTGAAGTTTTCTTTTTTGTGACATCCTTGTCTGGTTTTGGTTTCGGGTGATGGTGGCCTGGTAGAATGACTTTGGGAGTGTTCCTCCCTCTGCCTTATTTTGCAAGAGTTTGAGAAGGATAGGTGTTAGCTCTCCTCTAAATGTTTGATAGAATTTGCCTGTGAAGCCATCTGGTCCTGGGCTTTTGTTTGTTGAAAGATTTTTAATCACAGTTTCAATTTCAGTGCTTGTGATTAGTCTGTTTATATTTTCTATTTATTCCTGGTTCAGTCTCAGAAGGTTGTGCTTTTCTAAGAATTTGTCCATTTCTTCCAGGTTGTCCATTTTTTTGGTGTATAGTTGCCTGTAGTAATCTCTCATGATCCTTTGTATTTCTGCAGTGTCAGTTGTTCTCCTTTTTCATTTCTAATTCTGTTGAATTGAGTCTTCTCCCTTTTTTTCTTGGTGAGTCTGGCTAATGTTTTATCAATTTTGTTCTTCTGGAAGAACCAGCTTTTAGTTTCATTGATCTTTGCTACTGTTTCCTTTCATTTCATTTTCATTTATTTCTGATCTGATTTTTATGATTTCTTTCCTTCTGCTAACTTTGGGTTTTCTTTTTGTTTATCTTCCTCTAATTGCCTTGGGTGTAAGGTTAGGTTGTTTATTTGAGATTTTTCTTGTTTCTTGAGGTAGGATTGTATTGGTATAAACTTCCCTCTTAGATCTTCTTTTGCTGCATGCCATAGGTTTTGAGTCATTGTGTTTTCATTATCATTTGTTGCTATGTATTTTTTTATTTCTTCAGTGATCTCTTGGTTATTTAGTAGTATATTTTTTAGCCTCCCTGTGTTTATATTTTTTACAGACTTTTTCCTGTAATTGATACCTAGTCTCATAGTGTTGTGGTTGGAAAAGATACTTGATACGATTTCAATTTCCTTAAATTTATCAAGGCTTGATTTGTGACCCAAGATATGATCTATACTGGAGAATGTTCCATGATCACTTGAGAAGAAAGTGTATTCTGTTGTTTTTGGATGGAATGTCCTATAACTATCAATTAAGTACATCTTGTTTAATGTATCATTTAAAGCTTTTGTCTCCTTATTTATTTTCATTTTGGGTGATCTGTCCATTGGTGAAAGTGAGGTGTTAAAGTCTCCTACTATTATTGTGTTACTGTCAATTTCCCCTTTTATGGCTGTTAGCCATTGGCCTTATGTATTGAGGTTCTCCTATGTTGGGTGCATAAATATTTACAATTATTATATCTTCTTCTTGGATCGATCCCTTGATCATTATGTAGTGTCTTTCTTTGTCTCTTGTAATAGTCTTTATTTTAAGGTCAATTTGTCTGACATGAGAATTGCTACTCCAGCTATTTTTTGATTTTCATTTGCATGGAATATCTTTTTACATCCCCTTACTTTCTGTCTGCATGTGTCTCTAGGTCTGAAGTGGGTCTCTTGTAGATAGCATATATATGGGTCTTGTTTTTCTATCCATTCAACCAGTCTACATCTTTTGGTTGGACCATTTAATCATTTTACTTTTAAGGTAAGTATTGGTATGTGTGTTCCTATTACCATTTTCTTAATTATTTTGGGTTTGTTATTGTAGGTCTTTTCCTTCTCTTGTGTTTCCTGCCTAGAGAAGTTCCTTTAGCATTTGATGTAAAGCTGGTTTGGAGGTGCTGAATTATCTTCACTTTTGCTTGTGTGTAAAGGTTTTAATTTCTCTGTCGAATCTGAATGATATCCTTGCTGGGTAGAGTAATCTTGGTTGTAGGTTTTTTCCCTTTTATCACCTTAAATATGTCCTGCCACTCCCTTCTAGCTTGCAGAGTTTCTGCTGAAATATCAGCTGTTAACCTTATGGGGATTCCCTTGTATGTTATTTGTTGCTTTTCCCTTGCTGCTTTCAATATTTTTTTCTTTGTATTTAACTTTTGATAGTTTAAATAATATGTGTCTTTGTGTGTTTCTCTTTGGATTTATGTTGTATGGGACTCTCCGCTTCCTGGACTTCATTGACTATTTTTTTTCTCGTATTAGGGAAGTTTTCAACTATAATGTCTTCAAATATTTTCTCAGTCCCTTTCTTTTTGTCTTCTTCTGGGACCGCTATAATTCAAATGTTTGTGCATTTAATGTTGTCCCAGAAGTCTCTGAGACTGTCCTCAATTCTTTTCATTCTTTTTTCTTTATTTTGCTGTGCAGTAGTTATTTCCACTATTTTATCTTCCAGGTCATTTATTCGTTCTTCTGCCTCAGTTATTCTGCTATTGATTCCTTCTAGAGAATTTTTAATTTCATTTATTCTGTTGTTCATCATTTTTTTTTTGCTCTTTAGTTCTTCTTGGTACTTGTTAAATGCTTCTTGTCTTTTCTCCATTGTATTTCCAAGATTTTGGATCATCTTTATTTTGGGTCTGATTTTTGTAGGCTGCAGGTTCATAGTTCCCATTGTTTTTGGTGTCTGCCAAAATTGGGTAAGGTTTGTTCAGTGGGTTATGTAGACTTCCTGGTGGAGGAGGGGTTTGGTGCCTGTGTTGTGGTGGATGAGGCTGTATCTTGCATTTCTGGTGGTCAGGACCATGTCTGCTGGTGTATTTGGGGGCGTCTGTGACCTTATTATGATTTTAGGCAGCCTCTCTGCTAATGGGTGAGGTTGTGTTCCTGTCTTGCTAGCTGTTTGGCATGGGGTGTTTAGCACTGTAGCTTGTTGGTCATTGAGTGGAGCTCTGTCTTAGCATTCAGATGGAGATCTCTAGGAGAGCTCTCACTGATTGATATTACATGGGGCCAGGAGGTCTCTGGTGGTCCAGTGTCCTGAACTCGGCTCTCCCCCCTCAGAGGCTCAGGCCTGGCACCCAGCTGGAGCACCAATACCCTGTCAACCACATGGCTTACACGTAAATTGGTTAAATTTTCCAATCCAAAGGCACAGGGTGGCTGGCCTTCTGCACTCTTCTCTGTCCTCCAGCCAGATGTTGTCCTCTGGGCCTGGTCGATATGGAGAGCCTGCTTTGGATCCAGGTCCAGCTGCATTCCCTAGCATCTAGAAGAAGCAGCCGCCGCCCCCATCCTCCCCTATCCGTGCCACAACTTGTGACCATCCTGGAGTGCCCAAGGCTCTGCCCTCATGCTCTAGTTGGTATTTTTATTCCTAATACTGTCACTTTTAATTGTTTTATTGAGATATGATATACATACATAAAGTTCATCTGTTTAAAGTATACAATGCGATTACTTTTAGTATCTTTACAGAGATGTACAACAATCATCATAATGTAATTTTAGAATATTTTCATCATTCCTTATACCTATTAACAGTCACTCTTCATACGCAACCTGCCCTGGCCCTAGCCGTAGGCAACCAGTAATCTACTTTGTATTTCCATAGATTTGCCTATCCTGCAGATATCATAAAAGAGATCATACAATATGTAGTCTTTTTTGTAACCAGCTTCTTTCATTTATCATCATGTTTTTGAGATCCATCCATGTTGTAGCATGTGTTAGTACTTTATTGCTGTATAATATTCTGTTGTATGGATATATTTTGTTTACCTTTTTATCAGTGGCTAGGCATTTTGGTTGTTTCCATGTTTTGACTAGAAGGAATAATACTACTATGAACATGTGTGAATAAAGTTTGCATGGATATTGTTTTCACTTCTCTTCAGTATTTATCCAGGATTACGTTGCTGCATCATATGGTATCTGTATGTTTAACTTTTTGAGGAACTGCCAACTGGTTTCTAACAAGGATCCACCATTTTATATATCTCTAGCAATGTACAAAGGTTCATCTTTTTCCACATCCTTGCCAACACTGGTTATTATCTGTCTTTTTGATTATAGCCATTCTAGTTAGTGTGAACTGGTACTTTATGTGGTTTTGCTTTTCATTTCCTTAATGACTAATGATGTTGAGTATCTTTTTTTGTGTTTAATAATCATTTATATATCTTCTTGGAGAAATGTCTGTTCAAATCCTTTGCCCATTTTTTATTGGATTATTTGTGTTATTATTATTGAATTATTTATTATTGAGTTACAAGAACTCTTTATAAATTGTAGAGTCAAGTCCCTCACCAGATATATGATTTGCAAATATTTTCTCCCATTCTGTGGGTTGTCTTTTCATTTTCTTAATGATGTTCTTTGACAAAAGTTTTTTATTTTGTTGAAGTCCAATTTTTCAGTCTTCTTTTTTGTCACTTGTGCTTTTTGTGTTTTATCTAAGAAATTATCATGTAACTGAAGGTCACAAACATTCACTCCTATTTTTTGTCTAAAAGTTTTACAGTTTTTTTTTGTGGTAAAATGCACATAATGTAAAATTGACCATTTAAATCATTTTAAAGTGTGTAATTCAGTGGCATTAATTACATTCACAATGTTGTACTACTGTCACCACTAACTCATTCATGCTAGAAGTATTTCATCATCCCAAATGAGAACCCCATTACACATTAGACAGTAACTCCCCTATTTCCTTCTCCCCTCACAAACCACAAGTACACTTTCCTTCTCTATGGTTTGTCAGTCTGGATATTTATATAATTGGAATCATGCTATATGAAGCATTTTTGTCTAGTTTCTTTCACATAGAATAATGTTTTTAAGATTCAGCCATGTTGAAGCATATATCATTACCTCATTCCTTTTTATGGGTGAATAATATTCCATGGTATGGTGTTAATGTAAATATGTAAACATATCCTCCAGGAAATGGCCCCTAGATTTTTTATTTCTTTATTGCAGGCTGAGATCTGATAGCTCAGAAGATCTGGTAGCCTGCCAGAACCAAACTCAATTTTTTACACATGTAATCACTTAAAAAATAGCCCAAACAAGCAGATTTTTAGCCATGTTGAGCCTGCTTGTTTTACGTACTCCACAAAACCTCACTGAAAGCTGTTACTCACTGATAAGATAGCACTTTATAGTTATAAGACCCCAAGCTGCTACCCACTTCATAGTTCTCTGACCCAGAGACTTCTTATTGCTTCTGAGTGACATCACCTGCATAGGTAGGTCCTCTCTCTAATCCCTCTCTCCTTTGGGAGTTTCCTTGCCTTCCTCCCCTTATCAATAGCTACCCACATACTGTAGCCTCTGGACAGACTTCTGCTGTCAGGGACTTCTCCCACATGCAAACCTGTCAAAACATCACCCAGTAAAGCTTGTGTGTGCTACTGCCAACTTGTGGTCAGATCTTTTTGCTATATCAGCCCCCAGCTTGAACCCTTATACCTAGATATTACCATGTTTTGTTTATCAATTCATTTGTTGTTGTACATTTGGTTTATTTCTACTTTGCGCTATTGTGAATAGTGCTGCTGTGACATTTGTGTGAAAGATTTTGTTTGAACATCTGTTTTCAGTTCTTTTTGGTATATATCTAGAAATGGGATTAGTGGGTCATGTGGTAATTGTATGTTTAATTTTTTTGAGGACACATCAAAATGTTTTCCACAGTGGCTTTATCATTTTACATTCCTACCAGCAGTGTATGAGGGTTCCAATCTCCAAATTCTTAACAACACTTGTTATTTTCCAGTTTTTAAAAAATTATTAAGTCCATTTTAGTGAATGTGAAATGATATCTCACTGTGGTTTTGATTTTCCTGTGCTTATTGGCCATTTGTATATCTTATCTGTAGAAAGGTCTGTTCACGCCCTTTGACCATTTTTGGTTGGTTGGTTGGTTTGGTTGGTTGGGTTTTGCTGTTGTTGTTATTTTTGTTGAGCTAGTCTGTAGTTTTAACTCTTTATTTTTAGGTTTGTGATCCACATTGAATTAATTTTTCTATATTGTATGAGGTGGGAGTAGATATTCATTCTTTTGCATGTAAATATCTAGCACCATTTGTTTAAAAGACTATTCTTTCCCCCATTGAATTGTTTTGGCATCCTACTTGAAAATCAGTGATCGTACATATTAAGGTTTATTTCTGCAATTTTAATTATCTTCCATTGAGCTATATGTCTATTCATATGCCACTACCACACTGTCTTGATTACTGTAGTTTTGAAGTTACATTTTGAAACCAGGAAGAGTGAACACACAAACTTTCTTTTTCTTTTTCAAAATTATCCTGAGTCCCTTGCATTTCCAAATGAATTTTAAGATCAGTCTGTAAATTTATTTATTTAACCATGAAATTCTCTACTACTTTATTATTTCTTTCGCTTTGTTTCTCATTCTAGAACTTCTGTTAAGTAGATTCTGAATTCCCAACTCAGTAGGGTTAGATGGGTCTACCCTCCACATCTGTTGACTTTTCCCCCTTATACTGTTTATTCCTTTGCCTTTTTTGTGTGTTCTGAGAGAATCTCTCCTCTTATTATTCCAGGTATATTATTCACCCTTCAGCTATTTTTAATACACTATTAAATACTATTTTAAAAATACTACTGTAAATTTTTAATTTCCCAGATTTATGATGGGCTCTCTTGCCTCTCACATATAGATTTCATATCCTCTCTTATTTGTTTCTTCACCTGGGAATTCCTTCATTAGTTTAACTTAGTGCCTTTATTTCATGGTATTTTTTAAATGTTTTCTCTGAAACTTTGATGATTCTTGTTTAGGGGGTGTGTGTGGGAAAGCTCATGTTTTCAGAACTCCTATACTATTATTTGGGGACAGGATCTACCCTCTATTAATTTTGGTGGAAAAGTACATTGGTTGTACATGACATTGTTTTCTTCTTGGTTTTGGTTGTCTCATATATCCTATATCAATAACTCCATGGGGAAGTGCTCAACCAGTCAAGGTTTCCTAGCTTGCATAGTTAGCCTCTTGGTAATTAACGTTGTGGTCTACTCCACAGCTCAAGTAGAACAGGGGAGGGGAGAACAATCCAGTGGCTCTGCTATGGGTTCTCTATCAGTTGTTCATTATTTTCCTCAGTAACCATTTCTGTTTATTTTATTCATTGCCTATGATCTTGGATTGCTTTCCTTGCTGTAGCACTCTTTTGTAGTCATACCAATTTGATGGTGTCTACTTTCTAGTTTTTAGGAATTTCTCATCATTTTATCATTTGTGTCTGTTTTTTCTTTTGTCTGCTCCTTTATGTCTTAACTCTCTTAAAAGACTTTTATTAGATTATAGTTGGAGAGTTATTTAATAGGATGTATGTCTTCTCAGTTCACTATTTTGATACAAATTTGCCTCATAAGCTTTTTTAAGCACCTTAGAGCTTAATTGTTTTCTAATAGGAAACTATTATATATATATATCTATGGACTTGTATGAAGATTGTATTTTCTCTGTATATAAATCCCTTTATCCTACTATGGGACTGTATATTGTATGTGTGCTTAAATGTGTATGTGTTTATGCCTCTGTGTGTGTGTGTGTGTGTGTGTGTGTGTGTGAGAGAGAGAGAGAGAGAGAGAGAGAGAGAGAGACAGCGAGTTCATTATATACTTTGATTGTCATGATTAACCTATCATCCCCGGCTGTAACTATTTATTTAGGATATTTATATTTAAATATATTAATTCAAAGTATTTATATTTAAGCTCTTGAAAATAAGAAAAACAACAAAATTAAAGGAAAAAATACGAGCAAAAAGGAATCTTCCCAAGATACATGTACTCTTTTTTTTTTTTTTTGCGGTACGCGGGCCTCTCACTGTTGTGGCCTCTCCCGTTGTGGAGCACAGGCTCCGGACGTGCAGGCTCAGTGGCCATGGCTCATGGGCCCAGCCGCTCTGCGGCATGTGGGATCTTCCCGGATCAGGGCACGAACCCGTGTCCCCTGCATCGGCAGGCGGACTCTCAACCACTGCGCCACCAGGGAAGCCCCATGTACTCTTTATAATAGAAGAGAAGAGGTTAAGCTAATGAAAAAATTATAGAAGTACTGCTTCCTGGCTCCCATCCATTTCAGACACTATTCAGGTTAAATATGAATGTCTGTTTGGTTATAACAATGTTTTCATATTTTTCATGTGTGCAAATGATTCCCTTGCTGTCTCTCTCTATGTGACTGTATAAATTTGTACTTTTTGTTATGTGTTTTCAATCCAAGTTGTAAGTTTTAAAAGCCTGTGCTCTCTTTCTCAGAATTATCTTCATCTTCAATTTTTTGGAGCCCTTTCCATGGAAAGATAACCCTGTCTAATAAAGTTGTTTTATTCTTGTATGATAAATAATGTATAATTATATTTTAAAAACTAATATTGAAGTTTGTTTAAAATATCTTTAAAATATTGAAGGAGAAAGAATTTTTTAAGACATCTTTTGTAGAAGACGTAGTTACAAACAAAAACTTCTGTAAGGCTCATCCCAGCAAGGTTATTCCTATCTAAATAATATAGTGATTGAAGGAGAAAATATAAGCTAGAATGAAATGATATTAAGTACAGTTGCCACAAGAATCATTTTTTTATTGGATAGATATTATTGTTGGACTTGATAAAAATTTCATTGATCACCCTCTGGCACATTTTTTCCTTTATTTCCCATGAAAGGAAGAACAAATGAGAAAAACTAAAGAGCATTTCAGAAGTAAGTCACACAATTCTTAGAAATCCACATATCAAGAACGCCAGTTTATTCCCTGGAGACAAATGGTTAGCAGGTTCAGCAACAACTGTGAGCTACATCAACAGAGTTCTCCAGAGATCAGCCCTGATTTTATAAATATAAGACTAAAAATCAACATTTTGATTCTACTGTATAGGCTCTAAGAATCCAGAATATACCATGGATCTATGGTTTAAGAAGCAGGAACAGAGCTGGACTCTGAAGCTTAAAGGATAGAAATCTGAAGAGCTCACACCATAACAAAATATAAGTAGACTAAAATAAGTAAAGCTTAATGTGAATTTATTATTATAATTATATAGATCTTTACATTTATTTTACTCTTGCTCTGTATTTTAGTGCATACATTATATCTATTGATTGAGATTAATTGAAGTTTATACCATTCACATTTAGTAAGTGTGACTATAATAAGCAGGTACTATAATAAATGTGCAGAACAGGCATTGTTACTGCATTTATCAAATAACAGTCCATAGGGACCAGGGTATTAAACAATCTGTTAAAAATTAGGCTAATAAGTGTGACAGTAAGGAAAGCACAAGGTACTATATGAATAGATAGCAGGGGTACCTCACTGAGTCTGGGAGTGGGTTGAGGTTTAAGGAAAAATTTCTTAGAGGAAATGTTAGTGGATAAGTGAATGAAGATAAGGACCTAGATAGAAAAGTCAGGAGAGGTAGAAAGAGAAGGAACAGTATTTCAAATAAAGGAAACAGACTGTGCAGAGTCTGTAAAAGAAAGTATTACACATTCAAAAGGTGGAAAGGAGTTAGCTATGGCTGGATGAAAGGGTGTGAGGCCAGAAACAATGGGAGCAAAAGCTTTAGCTGTTCAAGGCCAGATAATGAAGGGATTCATGACTGTCCTAAGGTATTTACGCAATCCTAAGGGAACTACAAAGCCACTGAACAGTCTTAATTAGAAGGCTTTCTTCACTAGGTTTGCATTTCAGAAAGATCACGCTGGTTGCTACATGGAAAATGTGCTTTGAAGAAGTAAACTGCAGGAAATGAGAGCAGTTGACAAGCTTTCGTTGTAATCCATGTAAGATATGATGATATGGTGTCTGAGACTGGCATGGTAGCAATATGGGTGGAATTATTTGGACAGATTGGGAGACAGAATGTAAAACTTCAGAGGATTTGATAATTAACTGTATAAGGGAGAGCCAAACAAAGAAAATTCAGTCAGTCTTGGCAACTAGATTCTTAACTAGGACAACTAGGGAAATGATGGTACATTCCACTAAGTTTGGACCCATTAAGTACTATCAGATCAACTTTACAGTTCAGAGTTATCATAGATTGGTTTTCCCTTTATTCCAGAAAGAAGGACACTGAGCCTTAGAGAGTTTGGATGACTTATATGATATCCCTAGTTACTTAGTGGCATGTTAAACCTCACTCAATTTAATGTTCGGGTGTTTAGTAGTTATGAGTTTTTACTTTCCATTATTTGGATCTCAAATTATCCTAATTATTTCATTCAATTGTCAGTATTTATTCAGTTGCATTTAAAATGGATAAACATTGAGAGTTAAAGTCAACAAGTTGTAGTTCCTGTCCTTAAGGAGCTTGCAGTCTACATTCCTGATTCGCAGCAAGTAGTGACTAGGGAGAAATACACTAGTTGAGACTTGCCTTACAACTACATTCATATGAATACATTCACATGGCAAATAATGCATTGTCTGAGAAGCATTGTTAAATTTCACAGTCTTGACATGTTTTTTACTTTTCCATTTTATTGGGAATTTTTTTCTAAAAAAGGAAAAATTGGTACTGTAGTAGAATGAGTTTGTTGCCTTTCACTATCCATTCTTCTCCCCACCGGAATGCCAATACTTAGCTAGGCGAATTGACACACTTTTATTTTTTTTTGACCACGCAGCACGGCTTGTGTGATCTTAGTTCCCTGGCCAGGGTTTGAACCCAGGCCCTTGGCAGTGAAAGCACAGAGTCGGAGTCCTAACCATTGGACTGCCAGGAAATTCCCAACACACCATTTTAGAAGTACATTTCCTAGCCCAACTTTCACCTAGGTACAGTCATGTGATAACTCTAAACAATGAGAAACAATGAAACCTATCCTGTGGGACTCCTAAGATGTTCCCTTAAAGAGAGGATGTATACATTTCTCCACTTTTTCCTATCCTGCTGTCTGGAGTGCAGATGTAACAGCTGGAGCTCAAGCAGCCATTTTGGATTGTGTAGATAAAGGTGACACGCCAGTGGTGGCAAAGCAGTAAACTGAAGGCACCTTGAGGCATGATGACATCACAGAGCCCTCATAGAAGTCTGGGATCAGAAACATCAGACTTCTTTTGTGTGAAAAAGAAATATATTTGGTTTAATCACGTATAATTTTTTATAAGTAGCCAAACGTATTCCTAATTTATACTTCCTCAAGCAACAAACCAGAGTCTGCAATTGTTTGGTCAGGAACTCTTTTTGGCTCAACTAAACCCCAGCTAAAGGATTGTCCCTCCACTTATTAAAAGGACAAGGACAGAAAATTGTATTTTTGTTATGCAAGTGGAGAACCAGGAGTAGGAAATTACTTCCCCATCAAAATATTCACAGACCGTGGGGAAAGATTGCGTGATTTTGTCTCCCACCATACTTAGAGATGATACACTCATATGTTCATACTCTGAGGAAAACAGCAGCCAGTGATGTGCCCCAAGGACACTAAATCCCAGGATACGCATATGAAAGGAAAACAATCTTCTTCACAGGTCTCTTCCTTTCAGTTAAAGATAACATCTCTCTTAGTCCAAGGCTAAGAATTGATCACCTAACTTCACTAACCCAATTATTGATTTGTGTACCTTGTCCTACCTGTCCCTTTATCAACTGATCTCCATAGGATGAATTAGTAAATTTGCCATATAAGTATTTTTGGTCTTGGTTTGTCATCTTGAGTACTATTGTGTTCAGAACCCATCTCTTTCTTCATAAGAAAAGTGTATCTAAGGGAAAGCCTTAATAATTATTTCAAAAGGTTAATAATTAAGTATTAATTTTAATAAGGTTGATTTAAAGTTTCAAAAGTGCCATGAATTTGTTTAAACAAAACTTCTGTCCTATACAGAATGAGAGAATAAACAGAAGCATAGCCTTTTCACCAAATCCTGCCATATTTTAATATACCAAATTCAATAACAAAACATGGCAATATATCTATATTTTTGTACTGAAAATATATAACAAATAATGTTTTCTGCTCCATTATATATCTTAGAAGATGAGTGAGTACAAAAATTGATTTATGATTATTATCATAAATCACTTGTCAATTATGATCTTATATATGGCATGAGAATTAACTTTATTACTGAGGAGACAAGAAATTGTTGATAAAACAGGTAATCACTCAATACTCAGGATATCCAACAGATAATTGATCTGCACCTATATCTTCTTCATTCTTATAAGATAATTGTCCAGAAGTGACAAACATTGCCAACCATTTTTTTTCCTAGACAATATAATTGTCAAATAGCCAATTAGACTTGGTGTTTCAGATCAATATTTTGATAGCTCTTCAAGATAAAGCATTCTTTGATAGTGTCCAAAATTAAAGGCTACATTAAGAGGAATATTTTCAATAAGTGAGCACTGCGTCTGGCATATTGTAATTAATGATATGTCTATAACATTGCCAGAGCATTAAGTGGAAATTACTAACAAATGCTGTTGCATTTTCACTTCTGCTTTGATGATTTGTTTTACATTAAAGTAAATGAGGTAAAATTAACACCAGCTCATAATATAGCAGCCCATTTAATTTGGTTGAATAGTTTTCAACCTTTTTCAAGTACACATTTCATTTCAATGATAATAAAATGAGACCATTTATTGTTTTAAATTTTAGAACAAATAATTTTGTGTATACTTTTAAGTTTCTTATCGATACCTGCCATTCTCTCAGACTCAAGACAAAATGTCTTAAAATACTATAAAAATCAGGTGTTAGTGAAAACTTTTTTCGTATACAATAAGAGAAAGAAATCCTGAGGAAAATACCATTTATTTTCTGGAAATAAAAAGTGCCACATTTCCATTTTAACTAAGAATATTTCACTGTATTTATCACTAAGCATTTCTACTTGCTTTTCATCAGAAAAGTATTTTTTGTTTATTTTCCCTTTCATGTGCTTACTGAGAGAAGAATATATTTACTTTAAATGGAACCAGTTACTAAACATTAGGAGTCGCTTGAAAGGAAGAAAAAACATCTTTCTAAAAGCTTCTTACTATGAGAGGGTTAGCACAAAATATAGAACCAAAATGAAAACAAACCCCAAAATCTCTGAGGTAGCTATTTTAAAACAATGTAATACAAAGTAGAAAACATATAGTTAAAATGATAAGCAAAAAAGAATATGTGATATTATCACTTAAAGGAATGATAAGTATGGGTAAAGATAGGTGAAGTTCTGAGGAAGAGGTGTACATGGCAAAGATGAACACGTGTTCTGATCCTAGTCACAGCAGGAGGTAAAGGGTCATAGCAGGACGAATAGCTTGTGGCAGATCATTCCTGTGCTAAATTGTCAATGTGTTTTTAAATAAAAAAAAAAAGTCCATATGTTGCATTTCTTTTGGGGAGGTAGAATTGGGCAGTTTGAAACAATGAGACATGAAAGTGTAGGGGAGTATATTCTTTTTTGTCTACACTTCACTATTTGCATTTCTACAGCACCTGATGTCTAAATAGTCAGTAAAAATGAATGTGCATTGATTTTGACCCACAACTTTGGAAAGAAGTAGGAAGGGAATATCATCAGTACCAGGCTGAGTGGGGAGGCAGGCAATCTCCTTGGAGGCACCTATTTGCAGTGCTCCATTTTTCTGGTATAAGGACCAGGTGAAGGTAAAAAATTATTTGTGTTTGGGTTGAAGGTATGCCTTAAACAACAAAGAACTAAGCAGGCTGACATCCTGTCAGGATGGGAGGAGAATGTGTGACATGGATAACAGGCATATTCCAAGTGGAGTTGACACTCTGCTCTCTTAGCTTATGAATTTGCCGCTTGGAGGCATTCTGAGCTCATTCCTTGTGCTGTGTCGACAGGTGTGTGCACTGTGCCCTTCTTTTGTTGACTTTTAAGGGAGAAGCAAGGGCAGTCTCAGAGGAGAGGAACAGAAACTGACTGGGAGGGGACCTCTTGTTTTTCTTTGATTTGACTCTGGAGCCTATAACGTTTGGCTGCAGCTCTAAGACTGATCTAGCCCTGCCTTCACCATGTTGGGTTGCTGGCAATGAGGCACTTTGCTTTACGTAATCCACAAACAGTATTTATGGTTCCAGTGTTCTCAACTGTGTGTAATCTTGAAGATGCGTTGTAATAATTTTAACAGTTCCCTGTGGAATGTTGGGATCCATATTTTGAATTTTTGTTTGGTTGCCTTAAATGGAAGGATTAAACCACTTTTCATAGATAGAAATTTAGAACTTTCCAGCTGAACCCTCTTAAGATGTGGAGGCGATTACATACAAGATAATTTAAAAGTCCCTTGCTGTTTTTCAAAGCCATAGTAGCAAAACAAACAAACAAAAATAAACAAAACCATAAAGACTTCTTGATATAAAAGTTGTCATGGATTAAGAAAGTATAACACATTTCTCACAAAAGGGTTAAACTGCTTCTTTCTATTATTCACTATTTCTATGGCCATTAAGAGAATATTATTATACACATGGAAACTGCCTGGCAGGTGAGCAACTCCTGGCCCCCTGAATGCTGCCCAGTCTCTGGGCTTCACATTTGTCTTTTACCCTCTCTGGGACAGTGACCCCAGCTGATGCTCCAGAGCTTCTATTCTTGTTTCAGGGAGTGAGGTAAACAGCTGGCATTATATAATCATGTTGGTGTTAGGATGATAAAGACATATTCTATGGTACTGTGGGTAGAAATGAAGGGAGGATTTAAAAGGCTTTTCCATAGAAAAGGAAACTGACAAACCCTGATAATCCTCTGTGCAGGGAGAGGATGACTCAAATCTTTCAAGGGTGGTTCCCTTAGAAAAAAATAACTGGTAACGTTAAGGAAATCAAAGGGGAGCCGGTTAGAAGACGAAAATAATGAGTTTTTCATGTTTGTTTGTTTTTAACATGGTCAAAGTTGTGTTAGTAGCAAAGTCAGCATTTCTTGAAGATAGTTGGGGTTGTGGCTTAAGTTAGGAGCTTATAGAAAAATTATCTGGGAAGTGGCTACAAGGGCACCAATGTGAATGTCATGAGAATTCACTGAGCATAGAGATGGGGAGACAAAAGCAGGAGTCTGGAATCTGACCCTTGGGAAGTGTACACATTTGCAGGGCAAGGAGAGGAATTGCAGAAGGTGGTGGAAGAGCAAGAGTCGTGTGAGAGACAGGGAGAGAGTCACATGATTTCCCCTTGTCCCCTGAAAGATGGTGACAAATTAAAGTGTAAGCATAAAATGTATCCCTTTTTCCCTGGATTTTCATGTCTTATCTATAAGACGTATTTTTATGAATGTTGTTTCTCTTCAGAATGTAACTCAGCATGACGAAGTAATGCTGAGGAGGAAAATTTATTTGATTGACATGATTTTTTATGAGTTTATCATATGCTACTGTGTCCATATATTGTGGCAGCCATGGAAATATGCTCCTCAAATCTCCAAGAGAAACTACTTCGAGGAGGAGATTGACTGATAGTCCCAGCTGTCGCTTCTGGATCCACCACTGCTTTAGAGCAGTCTTCCTCGGGCTGTTCACAGTCAGTGACAAGTACAGTGTGGGTAATATTGCACACTGTTCCTGCCCAACACTCTCTGCTAGGCAACTTTGGCTTGGCCTGGTGGAGCTTTTCACAGAACTGCACTGCTGTCTGAGGCTCTTCCCACTCCATCCCTCCATCTTGTTCCTTTTATGTGTAGCAAGCCTCCTCCTTGTCATTGTGCCTCGATCCTTCACAGGTGTTTCTCCCAATACATCTGTTCGTATCTGCTTCTCAGGTCCCACACTGACACAATATATCAAACGCAACCAACGTTTAATAAGTGACCTCAGCGGTTCTGATAACCCTGATCCCTCAGAAGCAAGAGCCAACCTCCCTGAAAAGTTTATTTGAAATTAGTTTCCTCCAACATTGTAGAGCTTAATCATATTCTATCTGGAGTAAGATCTTTGGGAAAAAACCTAGACTAAACTACATAGGATCCTGCATGGTTTTGACTCTGCTATATTTAGCTTAGTTGTGTTATCAATTTCATCTCATAAGCCATGCCCATTTGGAAAGAATGGCAGACCCACATATTTTAAATTAGCTTCTGTCCTTTTAAGAATTTATTTTTTTTAATTAAGGTAACACTGGTTTATAGCCTTATATAAGTTTCATGTGTACAACGTTATAATTCAGTTTCTGTATACATGACAGCATGTTCACTGCCAAAAGTATAGTTTCCATCCCTCACCATACTACTAATCCCCTTTACCCATTTCATCCTTCCCCAACCCCCTCCTCCCCTCTGGTAACCACCAATCTGTTCTCTGTATCTATGTGTTTGTTTTAGTTTAGTTTTGTTTGTTTATTTTGTTTTTCTAAATATTACACATATGAGAGAAATCATATGGTATTTGTCTTTCACCCTCTGACTCATTTCACTTAGCATAATACCCTCAAAGTCCGTTATATTGTTGAAAATGGCAAGATTTCATCTTTTTCTGACTGAGTAGCATTCCAGTGTGTGTGTGTGTGTGTGTGGTGTGTGTGTGTGTGTGTGTGTGTATACACATATATATTACATCTTCTTTATCCATTCATCTATTGATGGGCACTTAGGCTGCTTCCATGTCTTGGCTATTATAAATAATGTTGCAGTGAATGTAAGGGTGCATATATCTTTTTGGAATAGTATGTTCACATTCTATGGATATTCCATTTGAAAAACGGAATAGCTGGGTCAGATGGTAATTCTGTTTTCAATTTTTTAAGGAATGTCTATACTGTTTTGCATAACAGCTGCACCAATTTACATTCCCACCAACAGTGTATAAAGGTTCCCTTTCCTCCACATTCTCTTCAATTTTTTTTTTTTTTAAATAACCATTCTAACAGGTGTGAGGTGATAACTCTTTACAGTTTTTATTTGCATTTTCCTAGTAATTAGTGATGTTGAACATCTTCTCATGTGCTATTGGCTATCTGTATGTCTTCTTGGAAAAATTTCTATTCAGATCCTCTGCCTATTTTTTAATCAAGTTTTTTTTGTCATTGAATATTATGAATTCTTCATATATTTTGGACATTAACCCCTTTTCAGATGTATGATTTGCAAATATCTTGATGTTTTCCCAGCACCACATGTTGAAGAAACTGTCTTTTCTCTATTGTATAGTCTTGCCTCCTTTGTCATAGATTAATTAACCATAAGTGTCTGGGGTTATTTCTGGGCTTACTATTCTGTTCCATTGATGTGTGTCTGTTTTTGTGCCAGTACCATACTATTTTGATTACTGTAGCATTGTAATATAATTTGAAATCAGGAAGTGGGATACCTTCAGCTTTGCTCTTGTTTCTCAGATTGGTTTAGCTATTTGGGATCTTTTGTGTTTCCATACAAATATTAGAATTATTTCCTCTAATTCTGTGAAACATGCCATTGGCATTTTGATAGGGATTGCACTGAATCTGTAGCTTGCTTTGGGTACTAGGGACATTTTAACAATATTAATTCTTTTAATCCATAAGCACAAAATATCTTTCTATATTTTTGTCTTTTCAATGTTTTTCATCAGTGTCTTAACAGTTTTCAGTGTACAGGTCTTTCACCTCTTTGGTTAAATTTATTCCTAGGTATTTTTTGATACAATCGTAATGGGATTATTTTCTTAATTTCTCTTTCTCCTAGTTTGCAACAGATATTAGTATATTGATTTTGTATTTTGCAACTTTACTGTATTCATTTATTATTTCTAATAGTTTTTTGGTGGTGTCTTTAGGGGTTTTATTTGAATATTATTATGTCATCTGCAAATAGTGACACTTTTACTTCTTCCTTTCCAATTTGGCTGCCTTTTACTTCCTTAATTGCCTAATTTCTCAGGCTAGGACTTCCAATACTATGTTGAATAAGAGTGGCAAGAGTGGGCATCATTGTCTTGTTCTTGATATTAGAGGGATAGCTTTCAGTTTTTCACCATTGAGTGTGATGTTAGCTGTGGATTTGTCATGTATGGCGTTTGTTATGTTGAGGTATGTTACTTCTATTACTTTTATTGAGATTTTTAGCATAAATAGATGTTGAATCTTATCAAATGCCTTTTTTTTTTACATCTATTGAGATGATCATATGATTTTTATCCTTCATTTTGTTAACATGCTATATCATATTGATTGATTTGCGTATGTTGAACTATCATAGCATCACTGAAATAAATCTCACTTGATCATGGGATATGATCCAATTAATATATTGCTGTATTGCTAGTATTTTGTTGAAGATTTTTATGTCTATGTTTATCATAGATATTGGCCTGTGATGTCCTTTTTTCATATTGTCTTTGTCTGTTTTTTTGATTTTAGGGTAGTGTTGGCCTCTTAGAATGTGTTAAGAAGCAGTCCGTCCTCTTCAATATTTTGGAAGAGTTTGGTAAGAATAGGTATTAAATTTTATTTGAATATTTGGTAGAATTCATCTGTGAAGATGTATGGTTCTGTTCTGGGGAGGTTTGTGATTAATATTGCAGTCTCCTTACTAGTTATTGTATCAGTCTGTTCAAATTTTCTATTTCCTCATTATTCAGTTTTGAAAGGTTATATGATTCTAAGATGTATCTGTTTCTTCTAGGTTGTCCAGTTTGTTGGCATACAACTGTTTGTAATAGTCTCTTATAATCTTTAGTATTTCTGTAATATCTGTTGGTTGTAACTTCTCTTTCATTTCTCTTTTTTTTCCATTATAGTTTATCATAGGATATTGAATATAGTTCTCTGTGCTATACAGTGGGACCTTGTTGTTTATCCATTCTATATATTAAAGCTTACATGTGCTAACCCCAACCTCCCACTCCATCCCTCTCCCCCTTGGCAACCACCAGTCTGTTCTCTATGTCTGTGATTCTATTTCTGTTTCATAGATAGGTTCATCTGTGTCATATTTTGGATTCCACATATAAATGATATCATATGGTATTTGTCTTTCTCTTTTTGACTTACTTCACTTAGTATGATAGTCTCTAGTTGCATCCGTTCTGCTGCAAATGGCATTATTTCATTCTTTTTTGTAGCTGAGTAGTATTCCATTGTATATATATACCACATCTTCTTTATCCATTCATCTGTCGATGGACATTTAAGTTGTTTCCATGTTTCAGCTGCTGTGTATAGTGGCTGTGAACATAGGGGTGTGTGTATCTTTTTGAATTATACTTTTGTCTGGATATATGCCCAGGAGTGGGATTTCTGGATCATATGATAATTCTATTTTTAGTTTTCTGAGGAACCTCCATAGTGTTTTCCACAGTGGCTGCACCAACTTACATTTCCACCAACAGTGTAGTGGGGGTTACCTTTTCTCCACACCCTCTCCAGCATTTGTTATGTGTAGACTTTTTAATGATGGCCATTCTGACTGGTGTGAGGTGGTACCTCATTGTAGTTTTTATTTTATTTATTTATTTTTGCAGTATGTGGGCCTCTCACTGTTGTGGCCTCTCCCATTGTGGAGCACAGGCTCCGGACGCGCAGGCTCAGTGGCCATGGCTCACAGGCCCAGCCACTCTGCGGCATGTGGGATCTTCCTGGACCAGGGCACGAACCCGTGTCCCCTGCATCGGCAGGTGGACTCTCAACCACTGCGCCACCAGGGAAGCCCCCTCATTGTAGGTTTGATTTGCATTTCTCTAATAATTAGTGATATTGAACATCTTTTCATATGCCTCTTGGCCATCTGTATATCTTCTTTGGAGAAATGTCTATTTAGGTTTTCTGCCCATTTTTGGATTAGGTTATTTGTTTTTTTGTTGTTGAGTTTTCATTTCTCATTTTATTTATTTGAGCCTTCTCTCTTTTTTTCTTAGTATGTTCACCTAAAAGTTTTCAGTTTTGTTTATCTTTTTCAAAGAACCAGCTCTCAGTTTCTTTAATCTTTTCTATTTTCTTTTAGTCTCTATTTCATTAATTTCTGCTCTGATTTTTACTATTTCTTTCCTTTTACTTATGTTGGAATTTGTTTGTTTTTCTTTTTCTTGTTCCTTTAGGTATTAGGTTAGATTGTTTATTTGAGATTTTTCTTGTTTCTTAAACTAGGTCTGTATTGCTATAAAATCCCCCCATAATACTGCTTTTTCTGCATCTTATTGGTTTTGATATGTCATTTTTATTTTTGTCTTCAGGTATTTTTCAATTCTTCCTTTTAGTTTTTCATTGATGAAATAGTTGTTCAGTAGCATGTTATTTAGTCTCTGCATATTTATGATTTTTCCAGCCTTCTTCTTGTAGTTGATTTCTAACTTCATACCACTGTGGTCAGAAAAGATGCTTGATGTGATTTCAGTCTTCTTAAATTTATTGTTTAGTGCCAAATATATGGTTGACCCTTGAGAATGTTCCATTTGCACCAAGGATAATCTGTATTCTGCTGCTTTTGTATGGAGTGTTCTGTGTATATCTGCTATCCATCTGATCTAATGTTTCATTTAAAGCTGTTGTTTCTTTGTTGGTCCGGATGGTTGGTCTGTCCATTGATGTAAGTGAAGTGTTAAAGTCCCCTACTGTTATTGTGTTGCTTGGCACTTTAGCACAAGTTTTTTTGCTTCTCTTACCCGAGCTGCCTTTAACTATATTTGAGAATTGACACTTTCTACCCTCCACTGCCTCTTCCAGAAGTGTCACTTGTTCCCCTGTTCTTGCTGCTTGTGCCTCTGGTGTCACTGGTGCCTTGCTGCTACCAGTATTGCTGCTGTTGCTGGATTCGTCACTGGGGGCACCAGGAGAGTGGTGTCTCCACTGTGCCTGGGGTCACCTGGGTCATGAGCACTGCTGCCATGGTGATGGAAGGGGGATAGTTGGAAAGCTGGGCTTGAGGGTACCTTTGCCAGCCTTAGCTTTGCAGGTGCTGCCACCAGGGCAGGGGGCTCAGAGTTGTGGGTTCCACTGCAGCTAGAGGGACTGGGGTGGCAGGTTCCATCTCTGCTGCTGCTTGATTCCCTGTGGACTGTGAGTACTGCTGCAGCTGGGAGGCCAAAATTGTTTGCTGCTGATACTGGGTTCTCTGTGACTGTAGGCTCAGTTGCCATGGTCAAGATTATAGATACCACCTGCACTTTTCCCCCAGTTCTACCTGCTATATGTGATCTAATCCACTCACCTTCAGGTGGACAGATGTGTGGATGTCTCCAGCATGCTGGTGTGTTGGATAGAAGAACTTTTGTTGAGTTATGGGTATTTTATTAGTTGGAGATTGAAGGGAAGAGAGAAAGGGAGCATCTTAACACCACCATAATGCTGACATCACTCCAAGAATTCATTTTTTAACTGAATTTGTAGCAGTAGTACTGAAGAACCACTGATGTTTTTCAAATGATTAATAAATGGAAAACTTTATATCATTAAGAGATACTTATAAAATATAACAAAAAAGTAAGTTAACAGTGTCTTAAATTATGAAAAGTATAGAGGTATTTCACATGACTGATTAACAAAACTGAATTACTCAAAGTGAATATGTTCTTAAGGAATAACTAGCTTCTGGGAATGGGCTAGGCAATTTAAAGTTGTTTTATCAGATAGTTTTTCAAATGCATGAATAGATGAATGAATTATTTATGCAAAATTGAAAGAAAAGCTTTATAGTCAGCGAATAGTTTTGGCGTGAAGATAAAGATTTCCAAATAAATTGCCATCTCAGAATGTTAAATCACAACATAACTATGTGAGTTTATGCAAGTTGTCAATATATATCACATGCCTTATGTGAAAGGGCTAATGAGTTAGAATTTAGGAAATCAGGCTTTAACTCCCAGCTGGTTAGGTAACATTGGACTTCCTTTAACCTCTCTGTTCCTCAGATTTCTCAGCTGATATTTGAGTCCCTCAACATTTTAAAATCTATAATTTTATTCAGTTTATTTACAGGATATTATACACTAAAAAAACTGGCTCTATTTTTGTAACAGTTTGATGGACGTAAATTCATCATTAAATGGATACAAAAGCAATACTGCAATGGCTGCAAATTGTATACACCTACCTATATGTTATTTCAAATCCATTTCTCATCTGCTTCGCTCATAATATGGAATTCCTTTGAAGACAATGGTCCTTTCGTGCTAGTATTTTATTTCCTATAATGCATAGTATAGTAGATGTTAAATAAACATTGTAGGATTGGATTGAATATTTTGTATCAGTAGAAGGATTGTGAGGGGTTTCATGTCATGGTTGCTTGTGAAATACTTTTATAGCAGATATTAAATATTCAAATATTTGGGTAGTTGGATTGAATATTCTTTATCACTGGAAGGATTATGATAGATTTCAAGGCATGATTGCTTGTGAAAACACTTATTGAAGGTAAGATTTCTGTGGTTCTAGAGGTATATGAACTCAGTCTTATAAAAATCATAAGTTATTTTCACTCTCTATAGCAGTTATGAAACATGAAAAATTCATTTGAGTGTATGTTTCAATAATAAATGTAAACAATATCACATATAACTGCCCAACAGTTATTTCCAACAGTGATTTAAATGGTATTCTTAGTTTATAAAGAAAGGAGGAAAATGACAGTGGTATTTAATTTTGTCTATTATGTATCTGACACTTTATTAAGAACTTTATAACATCATTTCATTTAATTCTCACAATGGTGCTGTGTTTTGTCCACTTCAGTTCCCATTGAGGAAACTCAGAGGAGTTAAATTGCCCAAATCATACTGATGTTATTAAGCAGAATCAGGATTTAATTCAGTGGATCTGTCTCCAAATCTCAAAGATTTTCTACCAAAATAGAGAACCATATGCTTATGGTAGCTTAAAAGTCACTGGGTAAATCCCCAAATGTGGTTTCTTCCATTCTCCATTTAGTGAGAGACTCTGTCCTTGGTGCTGGATTGTAAAAGTTAAGAAAGACAAGGTCCCTGTTCTCATGAAGCTTATTGTCAAATGGGGTGGGTGGGTGAGGAGAGTCAATAAATAAATGAGATAATTTCAGATCCTTTCTTTTATTTCACACAAACAAACAAAAACCTCTAAGTGATATCTGGATTATTTCCTTGGCTCCCAGTAACTAAAAATAGAAAGCACATTTCTGTTAATTTAATGAAATTGATACCATAAAAGTCTACAGAAAACATCACATATAATGGTAAAATATTGAAAGGATTTCCATTGAATATTAGAAAAAGACAAATATGAAAGAAGACCTGAATAAATAAAAACACATTATATTTTTAGTTAGGAAAAATATATTGTAAAGATGCCAGTCATCTATAATTTAATCCATACATTTTATGGACAGTCAGTGAAAACCCTAATGAAAGGTTATGAAAGTTGGCATCCAAAAAAATTAAAAAACATAAAGAATAACTAATTAAATTTTGAAAAACAAAAAATTATATTTGACAGGTCTTGCCATACCAGATATGGGCATACCTCATTTTATTGTGCTTCACTTTATTGCATTTCTCAGATATTGCTTTTTTTTTTTTTTTTTTAACAAATTGAAGGTTTGTGGCAACCCAATATCAAGCAAGCCTGTCACATCATTTTTCCAACAGTGTTTGCTCACTTTGTATTTCTTTGTCATATTTTGGTAATTCTCATGATATTTCAAACTTTTTCATTATTATAGTATTGTTATGTGATCTGTGATCAGTGATCTTTGATGTCACTATTGCAAAAAGATTACAACTTATTGAAGGCTCAGATTATGATTAGCATTTTTTAGCAATAAAGTATTTTTAAATTAAGTATGTAATTTTTTAGACATAAAGCTATTGCACACTTAATAGACTAAAGTATAGTGTAAACATAACTTTTTATATCCTCAGGGAAACCAAAAAATTTGTGTGCTTCATTTCATTGCAGTATTTGCTTTATTGTGCTCTGGAATTAAACCTGCAATATCTCCAATGTATGCCTGCATAAAATAAACTACAAAACTATAGAACTTAAAAAAATGTAATATTGTTGGAAAAGTAGGTTATTGGAACAGAAGAAAAACCCAAGAAAATAGGGCTGTATGTGAGCAGCAATTACATTTGCAATAAAGATGGCATCTACAATCAATGAAGCATGATACACTGCTTAAACAGATGATATTGGGACAACTGAAAATGTAGTAGGAGAAAAATAGGTTAGATATGGATTTTCTCCCATGTACACACACACATACACACAGACACAAACTTCAGATTGTTTTAAGAACTAAACAAGCAAATACATTTATAAAGATTATATAAGGAAATATGAGGGAGCAGTTTAATAATCTTGCTGTTTTGTAATCTTAACCTGAAATGTGTATGCCTGTATGTGTGTGTACATAGGATGAAATCTATATTCTAACTGTTATAGTGAAAGACCTAGAGGTTTGACTACGGAGAAATTTAAATCTTTCACAGGACAGAAAATAAAATCACCATCAGTACAATTTTAAAAATATGATATATTTGCATCTTCTATATGAAGCAAAGGTTAAGCTTTTAAAAAATATGCAAATCAACTTTTTAAATGATAAGCCTTTGGGAAAAAGAGCAAAAGCCATGAAGAAATGATTCACAGGAATAAAAGAAGTTATAAAAATATATTCAGTGTTGCTAGTTGTTAGGGAAATATAAATCAAAATTAAATGCTTCTTTTTGGTCACACATTAATAAAAGATTTAAAAATTCATAATCTAAGATTTTGGCACAGGAGAAAATATATTCTCATAAACTTCATGAGAGTGTAATTTGGTAAAGACTTTTTGTTGGGATACTTGTTAATATCTATCAAAACTTAAAATATTCCTACTATTAGAGTTAATGATTCTACTTTTATTAGTTTATACTGTAAACATTTCTGTGTTCTTTTGTGGTCAATGCAGTTAAGTGTCGTTATTCAATTTGCCTGTAAGGCACTAGGAGTAAGCCTTTGTAATATTTCCTAAATAGGAACTCCCGAACCAGGAAGACCAGCCTTGGGTTAATCCCAGAGGATCTCACTTATCTGATAATAATTATCTAATAAATATCCACTTTAACTTAACCCATTTTAAATGGAGACCAAATTTCATAGAAAATGGTAAAATACAATATAATTAGAATTTTTGAGAAATAAAATATTATACAAAGAAATTTACGTGGTAAAGTTTAGATTATAATTGCTTCTGTGGGGTATTTCTTAGCACAAAATGCAGATCAAGATTTGACATTTTTGGTGTAGCATTTCTAATAACATTTTATAATAGCATGATATTGAATCCCCTTTTATGACTTTTACAGCAAAACCACTGGCAGAACCTCAGTTATTCCAAAAGCTTCTCTTTTTACTTTAATAATGAAATAATTATTTTGAAACATCTGTCATATAACCATAGGTGACAGTTTCTTCTTCTGCTTATGTTAACTGGTTTAACTATGCCATATCTCCATTGTAATCATTTTTGTGATTTTAGCATTTCTCCAGTTTCACTGCATGAAACACATTTCCTCGTGTGAAATTTGTGATATCATGTTAAAAATCAGTTTGCATTAATATTGCATACTATTCCAAAACAACAGATTCAAATGCAGCATTCAGTAATGAACAAGAGACAGATGATGAAGAACAGGGGGCGGGGGAAGGGAAAGATGCCAGTACTTCATAGTGAGGAAAATCTGAGAGAGGACTACTTTTAGGAGTATTATTTCATTACTTAATATTTTTGTATCTCAACTTCAACTTCTATACACAATAAAATTGCAGAATTGTAGATATTAAAATTATTCTTTCATACATGTGCATTACTATGTAGATTGTAATAGTGCAAAATTTTGATCTATGTCAATGTCCCTTGATAAAGAAAGGATTAAATACATTATGGTATATGGCATTGAATATTCTTCATTTGCTAATTTATTCATACATTTGACAAGCATTTATTGAGTTCTTATTAGGTACCATACCCAAAAGAGACTAATTCCCAGAATCATCAATCAACTGGATCTAGCTGACATTTACAGAATAATTCAATCAGCAAGAGCAAAATGCACATTCTACTCAAGCTCACATGGAGCATTCACCAAGACAGACTACATTCTGCTCCACAAAATATACATCAACAAACTTAAAAGAGTAGAAATCATGCACAGTATGTTCTCAGACAACAGTAAAATTGGAAATCGTTAACAGAAAAATAATTGGAAATTTTCAAAATATTTGGAGATTAAATAACACACTTCTAAAACCACATGCCTCTAAGAACAAGTCTGAAGAGAAAGTAAAAATATTTTTAACTAAATGAAAACAAGAATACAACTTAACAAAATTTGTGGGATGCATTCAAAGCAGTGTTGAGAGAGAATCTCATAGCACTGAATATGTATATAGGAAAATGAGAAAAATCTAAAATCAGTCTTCTAAGTTTCCATTTTAGTAAACCAGAAAAAGATAAGCAAATTAAATGCAGAGTAAGCTGAAGAAAATAAATAATAATAATTAGAGCAGAAGTCAATGAAGTTGAACACAGGAAACAATGGAGAAAGTCAGTGAAACCAAAAGCTAGTTATTTATTTATTTATTTTTTAAGAAGATGTTGGGGGTAGGAGTTTATTAATTATTTTTATTTTGGCTGTGTTGGGTCTTCGTTTCTGTGTGAGGGCTTTCTCTAGTTGTGGCAAGCGGGGGCCACTCTTCATCGTGGTGCGCAGACCTCTCACTATCCCAGGCTCTCTTGTTGCGGAGCACAGGCTCCAGATGCACAGGCTCAGTAGTTGTGGCCCATGGGCCCAGTTGCTCCGCGGCATGTGGGATCCTCCCAGACCAGGGCCTGAACCCATGTCCCCTGCATTAGCAGGCAGATTCTCAACCACTGCACCACCAGGGAAGCCCCAAAGCTAGTTATTTAAAAAGAACAATAAAACCAATAAATCTCTAGTAAGGCAATCCAAGAAAAAAAGAAGAGACAGATTATTAATATTAGAAATAAAAGAGGAAACATCACTACTGATTCCATGGACATTAAAAAAAATAAGGAACAATGAATAACTCTATGCCCATAAATTTGATCAGTTTAGTACAATGGACCAATTTCTCTGAAAAGACACAAGGTACTAAAACTCACACAAGTATAAACAAATAACATGAATAGGTCCATATCTGTTAAAGAAATTCAATTAATAATTGATAACCTTCCAAAGTAAAAAGCACCAGGTACAGATTATTTCACTAATTAATTGTCCCAAACATGTAAAGAAGAAATGATACCAATTGTCTACTATATGTTCCAAGGAAGAGAAGCAGAGAGAATACTGTCTAAACTCATTCTACTAGACCAGCATTACTGAAGTCCCCAAACCAGATAAAGTCATCAGAAGAAAGGAAAACTATGGACCATGGACACAGATACAAAAATCCTCAACAAAATATTAGCGTATCAAATCTAACAATGTATAGAGATAATTGTACACCATGACCAAGTGGGATTTATCACAGGTATGCAAAGCTAGGCTGGGTCAACATTTGAAAATCAACTAACGTAATCCATCTCTTGATCAAGAGGCTAAAGAAGAAAAATCTTATGATCATATCAATAAATGTAGAAAAATAATTTGGCCAAATCCATCACCCACTCATGATTTAAAACTGTCAGCAAATTAGGAATAGAGGGGATCATTCTCAATCTGATAAAGAACATATACAGAAAACTTGCAGTTAATATCAGACTTAATGGTAAAAAACTAGATGCTTTACCCCTAAGGTCAGAAACAAGGCAAGGATTTCCCCTCTCCTGGCTCCTGTTCAACATCATACTTGAAGTCCTAGCTAATGCAATAAGAAAAGAAAAAGAAATAACAGATATACAGATTGAGAAGGAAAAAACAAAACTCTATTTGTTCACTAACAGACGACATGATTGTCCTTATAGAAAAAATCAACAACAACAAAAAAATCCTGGAGCTAATAGATTATATCAAGTTTACAGGATACCAAGTTAATATAAAAAGTCAATTGTTTTCCTGTACACCATAAATGAACTATGGAATTTAAAATTAGAGACATAATATCGTTTATATTAGCACCAAAATAGTGACATACTTAGGCCTAAATCTAAAAAAGAATTGTACAAGATCTATATGAGAAAAACTATAAAACTCCTTTTAAAAAAATCAAAGTTGATCTAAATAATTGTACAACTATTTCATGTTCATGGATAGGAAAACTCAATTATTTATTAAGATGTCAATTCCTTCCTACTTGATCATACATTCAATGTAAAGTCAATCAAAATCCCAGCAAGTTATTTATTTTTTGGATATCAACAAGCTAATTTTAAAGTTTATGTGGAAAAGCAAAATAACCCAGTTAGACAATACTGAATAATATGATACCAAAGAGGAAAAACAAAGTCAGAAGACTGATACTAGCTGACTTCAAGAATTGCTATAAACTGCAATAATCAAGATGGTATGGTACTGACAAAATAATAGGTGAATAGATCAATGGAACAGAATAGAATGCCCTGGAAAAGACCCACAAAAGTATAGTCAATTGATCTTGGACAAAAGAGCAAAGGAAATTCCTTGGAGAAAGGATAATCTTCAATAAATGGTTCTGGAACAAATGAATATCCATATGAAATAAAAAATAGTAATGTAGACAGTGACTTTACACTGTTCACAAAAATTAACTCAAAATGGGCCATGAAGCTAAATGGACCTAAATGGACCATAGACCTAAATGTAAAATGCAACATCAATATTGATTCATCAATTGTTAAGAAATGTACTACACTAACTCGAGTTGTTAATAGTAGGGGCAACTATTCTGGAAAGGATAGGGTATATGGAAGGTCTCTGTATTATCTGCTCAATTTTCTGTAAACCTAAAACTGCTCTAAAATAATAAAGTGTATTAATAAAAAATAAACACAAATAAAAATCCATAAAACAAATGCATACCTTAATGAAATATTATAAGCGAAACATCCTTGAAACAATCACCCAGACTGAGGAGTGGAACTTTGTCAACCACCATAGAAGCCCTGCCATGTATGCATCCCATTCCACAAAAGTAATCACTATCTTTTGTTTTTTAAAAAGCTTTTATTTATTTATTTATTTTGGCCACACCACAGGGCATGCAGGATCTTAGCGTCCTGTCCCCCCCC
>NW_006770421.1:478423-483777 GCF_000442215.2 Lipotes vexillifer | reverse complement strand
CGTCCCGAACCCCTGCCCTGCCCCACCCCCGCCCCAGGATTGAACCTCTGCCCCCTGCAGTGGGAACAGGGAGTCTTAACCACTGCACCACCAGGGAAGTCTCAGTAATCACTATCTTGACTTTAATAGTAATCACTTTCTTGTGTTTTTTATGGCTTCTCATAAGCATCATAGTTTAGTTTTTCCAGTCTAAAAATTTGATATATTTAAGTTTACAAAAATTTGTAGCTGGCAATATTTTTAAAATATCACTATTTGGTGGAAAATAGATTATTTGCAGTGCAAAGATGGAAACGGGAGGAATCAGTAGGAGACCATTAAAATGGCAACTTGGACAAGACTGGCAGAGAGGACAGATAGAGGGGATCCGTTTACATTTAGAAGATGGAGCCCCAAAGATTTGGTGATGCAGATGGAGTATAAGAGAAAGAGAGAATTGAAAATGACTAGAAGAAAAATGTTGCCATTTGCAGAAAGGGGGAAAGGCTGGAACAATTATTATTATTTTAAAAATCATAGGCAGATTCATATTGGTTTTGAGGTTATATGTTATATTATTGATTTAAACAGCCAATTTTTTTATTGAAGTATAATGACATATTGAATAATATGAGTGTGTTCTCTTTTTTATCTTACAAAAATATATGTATATTTGTTTTACATATTTTTATAATAGGAAAAATATGGAAAATAATACAAAAAATATACATAATTGATTACATGAGAAAAGGTGCTTTGCAGTGAGATGTGAGAGACTGTAACTTTTATTTTAGAACCTTCTGTATTCTTTGATTGTTAATATGAATTATTTCTGTAATTCAAGTAACTGAAATTATGCATATGTGTACGTGAATGTGGATATAGATTTAGTTTTTTGTTTTTTTTTTTAAATAATACACAATGTATTTATTTATTTATTTATTTATGGCTGTGTTGGGTCTTCATTTCTGTGCATGGGCTTTCTCTAGTTGTGGCAAGTGGGGGTCACTCTTCATCGCGGTGCGCAGGCCTCTCACTATCGCGGCCTCTGTTGTTGCGGAGCACAGGCTCCAGACGCGCAGGCTCAGTAATTGTGGCTCACGGGCCCAGTTGCTCCATGGCATGTGGGATCTTCCCAGACCAGGGCTCGAACCTGTGTCGTCTGCATTGGCAGGCAGATTCTCAACCACTGTGCCACCAGGGAAGCCCTAGATTTAGTTTTGAACATATCAGTCTTGCCTCATAATTAGCACATGGTTTGTAAATTTTTTTTTTTTTTTTTTTTGTGGTACGCGGGCCTCTCACTGCTGTGGTCTCTCCTGTTGTGGAGCACAGGCTCTGGACGCGCAGGCTCAGCGGCCATGGCTCATGGGCCCAGCCGCTCCGCGGCATGTGGGATCTTCCCGGACCGGGGCATGAACCCGTGTCCCCTACATCGGCAGGCGGACTCTCAACCACTGTGCCACCAGGGAAGCCCGGTTTGTAAATTTTTGATTATAAAATAGTTTTAAATATCATGACTTTAAATTGTAGGCAGTCAAGTGTGAAAAAAATGACTCAGTAGGGGCCTAAGCACAGCCTCATGAAGTCCAAGTGAGGATGTGATCTTTGTGCAAGAGAGAGTCACACAGTCCCAAACTTTCTACTTCTGTAGAAAGAATGTGTAAGTGCTCAGAGGAATGGTTTGTTGCTTGGAGTAGGACAAAGAGGATGACTGGTGACACTAGCCACTATAGAACAGGCAGGACTGTAGACCTCTGTCATTATTTCTGGCTTATCACAAAGAGGCCCAGATAGGATGAAATATATCATAGGGAAACTAGGATAAACTGGATCTCTTCTCCCAAAATAACAATAATGGCAAGCCCTTCAAATCTTAATATATCTACTCCAGGAATAATGGCCAAAGAGATAGGGGTAGGGGAGGAGATAACTTGGAATTGATTCATTTTAAATCCAGAATTAAACACATGTAGATCAGGAAGGGTTTTGGAAAAAGAACTTGCACATGCATGTATACATACACACACACATAACACACACACAGCGTGACAAAGGGAATGAGAAAGAGGCAGAGACAAAAACAGAGTGAGAAAGAGAGGGAGACACTCTGGGTGATGGCAAAAAATAATTTTTGCATGAGCATTTAAGTGACCACTAAACAATAGCAATTTAGATTCCTTTACTGCAAATACATATTTAAGAGTTTCATATTTACAGTTTGATATTAATTTTTTGCACTTTCAATATGATTATATTCCAAAGGATTATATCAATTTTATTTGGGTAAATAAATAAGAATTCACTGTGATTTCAAAGGAATTAATGTTATATGAAATGTCCTGGTTAACTGAAAACTTTATTGATTTTAAGCTCACTAAATTGTGATATGTTTATATTTCAATGTAAAAGCAGTCTGCTTAAAATACACATGAAGAAAATCTCACAAATCTCTTTTCTTTGTATACATCAAAACCCCAGCGGTATTCTGGTTACTGGGTATTATAGAGACAAAGGCGCTCCTATAATGAAAAAAAGCCGTTTGTTATATAAACAACGGGATAAACTCAAAGGGAAATGATGAAAATACATTGAAAAACGTGCTCTAAGCTATGTTTGCTTTGCAGTCTTTGCAGATTGACATTTCAAATTGTGACTAGAGAAAATAGGAAATAATTGCATTCAGCCGTTTACAGCTATATGTACTGGTGTTCCATAGAATGACAGGTTGGACGATACATTAGTATGGATCCATTTGGATGGATTCTTCTTTCCCTTTTTAATGGCATCTGTCAGTGGCAATTTCAGATCTATTGTCTACAGCCCAAGCCCAGGGCAAGATCCTACTGTGGCGGAATGACCTTTTTTATTTCTTTCCTTACATTTCCATTAGTCTTTTAAATTGGTCTAATGTGACAAGTTTATGTCAGCTAGCATTGTCTTAAACTAACATTGCTTTGCCAGAATTTTCCAAACAGTTTAGCAATTTGCCAGCTGTTGCTTTTCAAAAGAAATAAAAGGTTATATGTGTTATTCAGTTGACTGTAGTTCAGGGAAAAAAAAGAAAAATATGCAATGGAAATTGTAACTTTCTGGTACCTTAGTAATTTTAACCTTGCCTACATTTTCAGGATGCTGATATAGGGTGAACTAATTAAAGTGAAACTGGAGAGCTAGAAATTGGTACTTTGGGGGTATTTCCTGAGGTTATTTAGCAATCATTTTCCTTTTGGAATACTTTATATTCTATTACTTGAAATCAATTTCTTTTATGTGAGAAATTAATTCCTGTACACTTGTCACTCATAAACATAATATACATACATGCATGTGTGTGCACACACACATTTGCCCCAATTGAAGCTTGTCTTCTTTCCTTGTTCTCTGCAGATCCCAAATGCTCATACTCTCCCAAGAACAGGATTAGGAACAATTCAGTTATCATGGTGCTTCGTGGTAATAAATAGCTGTGCTGAATAATGAGAATAATCTATTTACGCAAACGACTGACCCTATATTGGCTAATTCTGATGGAGTCACACAATTGTATTCTAATAGAATATAGGATAGATAAATGATGCCCCAAATTCTACAAGCTTAGTTTACATGGAGGTAGAATGTTACTATCTATACAGCTATTTAGATGTGTGCTTTGGGGAAAAGTAGCAAAATGTCTATCTTGAATAGACAGCTACTTTTCATCAATTTGAAGCTTTTGTGGCCAACACATATTGTACTGTCATCACTAGACAGATGCTAAACGTTCACATAAAGAGAGTATCTGTTCTGAGAAACAATATGGCCAATCTGTATTCATATATGGAAAGCCAAGATGGAACACTTATAAAATACTAAGAACTGAAGTTCAAATAGGAATCTATCAGATAAATGCAAGATTCAAAATCTCTTGAAAGGCAAAGGGATAGAGGTTGTACAGATGGAGAAAGGAGATTATACATTTTTATCAAGTTGTAAGTAGAATCTTGTTTATAGATTACTAAATCAGGTAGGTAGTATTGGGTTGGCCAAAAAGTTCGTTCAGGTTCTTATGGAAAAATCTGAACAAAATTTTTGGCCAACCCAATACTTCATAGAGGTCTATGAAAATTAGAGTTTTATTATCACTGAGTCGAAAGAAAAAAGGTAAATCTGGAGGATTTTCAAAAGGAAAGGTGATAGGATAGATCTTGGACATTCTACAAGTTTATTCATGAAAGAATATAGTTTTTTTTTAAATTTCTAATCTTGAACTCTCCATTTTAGCTATGTTGATCCAATGATTGACTCTATTGCTCCTAGGATTTATATATGTCACAGCAGGAAAGGAATGAGAAGGTTCACTATCTGATACAGCAGTTTCTTTGCTTTCAAAGTTTTCTTGTTTCTGACTCTCTGTGCCTGGACTTGACTCCCATCCTTGCTCAGGCTTAGGAATTCTGCTATTTCAGGGTCCTCATTACTGATGTGGTTTCTCACACCAGGCTACATTTGTGTACTTTCTGCATGCTTCCTGGGTTTTATTTACTTCCTTACCCTTTCTCCCAGTCTCAGCCTCACCTGATCTTGGCATTCTTTTTGTCTGAATGACTTTGAGACATATTTTTAAAAGTAAAAATATTAGAATGATAATGAATTGGGGGAAGGAGACATCTTGTTCTTAGCTGTTTACAGACAGCTAGAATGATTGTGTGATATTTAGAGTAATGACCCATGAGTATACCCTTATCTTAATCGTTGGAACCTCTGGCACCTGTGAATGTGTTCTTTTATGGCAAAGGGACTTTATAGATATGGTTAAGTATCTTGAGATGGCAGGATTATCCTGTGGACCCTAAATGTAATCACAAGTATTCTTGTAAGAATGATACACAGGGAGATTTGACTATAGTAAAGGAGAAGGCATTTGTAACTAAGGAGCAGAGAGATTGGAGTTATATAGCTAGGATCCAAAGAGTGCTGTTACCCTCTCTAAGTGGAAGAAGCAAGGAATAGATTCTCTCCTGAAGCCTCCAGAAGGAACCAGCCTCTGTTTTTTGTTTTTTTTTTTTCAGTACGCAGGCCTCTCACTGTTGTGGCCTCTCCCGTTGTGGAGCAACAGGCTCCGGATGCGCAGGCTCAGCGGCAGCCTCTGGTTTTTGCCCCATAAGACTAATTTTAGACTTCTGACCTGCAGAACTGTAAGAGAATAAAATTCCATTGTTTTAAGCCACTAATCTTGTGGTAATTTGTTACAGTAGCAACAGGAAACTAATATAGGTTTTGGTACCTAAAAGTAAGATGCTGCTGTAACAAATACCTAAACATGTGAAAGTGACTTTGAAATAGGGTATTGCATATAGAGCATGCAAGAATTATAAGGAAAATTATAGGGAAAG
>NW_006770421.1:475649-478346 GCF_000442215.2 Lipotes vexillifer | reverse complement strand
AGGGAAAGAAACCTAGATTTCCTTGAACAGACTGTTAGTGGAAATATGGCATTTAAAAACACTGCCAGAGAGGGCTCAGAAGAAATGATAAACATGTTGTTAGAAACTGGAGGAAAGGGGAACCTTGTTATATAGGGGAAGAAAGCTTAGCTGAATTGGTTATATTGGTTATATTGAAAGCAGAACTTGTAAGTAATGAATTTGGATATTTAGCTGAGGATAATTCTAAGCAAAGTGTTGAGGGTGCTGATTTGTTTCTTCTTGCTGTTCATAGTAAAACGTGAGAGCAAGAGATAAATTGAGGGAAGAACTGTTAAGCAAATGGGACCTAAGACTTGACAATTTTTAGTCTATTTATATTGTGAACGATGCTAAAATTAGAAGATTCACTGTCAGGAATGTATGCTCTGGAGAGAAGACCAAGCCTGTGGTTGGACAACTTTTTGTTGAAAGGATTAGGTGCCTGACTTATTGATCCCCTTAGCATTGACTCAGCAGAAGCCAGGAATAGAGATGAGATTATCCAGGAAAGATCTGTGGAGGAGACTCTTGTCTAATGGAGTGACTCTCTCGGATATATACAGGAGACGCACAAGTTTTCTGAGAATGTTTTATCTGCAGAAATACTACCCACTTTGACTAAAAGGACCAGAGACAGGGCAAAATGAAAGCAAACGGTTAGACTACCAAAATTCTATAGGCATTGAAACAGGCTGATAAACTACTCAGCTGAGAACGTGTACTACTCTATATGGGAAAGGAAGAATGACTCCAAGGGCAGAGCTTTGGTAAGATGAAAGAGCCTTGAACCACAGATTATTCCCAGGCCTGGAAACCTGTTGGAGTTTGCCCAGATGGATTTTGAAATTGTTTGGGACCAGTGACTCCTTTCTTCCTTCTGTTTTCTCCATCTTGGAATGGGATTATCTATAATCATTACGCTATGCCTGCCTCACCATTATATTTGGGGACAAGATCATTTGTTGTCTAGTTTCACAGGTCCACGTATGGAGTAGAATTTTCCCCAGGAATCTATCATAATGTGAGTCTCAACCATACTTGATTTAGATGATGAGATCTGGGATATTTGAGTTGGTGATATTTGGATAGTTTAGGTGATTTGGGCCTTGAGTTGATACGAAGCACCTTATAAGAGGGAGACAGAGAGAGATTTGCCTCCAGTGGAGGAGAAGATGATGTGACCTTGGAAGCAGAGCTGGGAGTGATGTAACCAGGAGCCTAGGAATGTGAACACACAGCCTCCAAAAGTAGAAAAGGCAAGGAACATATTTTCCTCTGGATCCTCCAGAAGGAACCAGCCTGCTGACTCCTTGATTTTCATCCCTTAAGACTCATTTTGGACTTACGATCTGTAGACCTGTAAGAGAATAAATTTCTATTGTTTTAAGCCATTAAGTATGTGGTAATTTTAGTGGCAACAGGAGACTAATAAACTTGGTCTATATAAGCATTCAGTAAGTATATGATGAGTAAATAAACAATGAGTGAAAAAAAATATTTGCCTTTATAAGCCTATGTAAATTCCAGAGTTATAGGATTTGAAATGGGAGGCTAGTTTTATTAGAAAAAATTATACATTAATAAAAATCTATTTTGGTAAAGAAAATTCATTCACAAAATTGATGTAAAGATAGATGATATTGGAAACTTAACTAGAATATTTTGGGATTAACAAAATTATTTTGAAAATTAACACTAATTCTCATTGGTATGACTGTTAGTTACTTATTACCACATTTTCCCTCAATTAATTATGATGCTTAGTTTTTAATCTTATCAAACAGCTTTGGTGTTATAGAATTTAATTTTGATATTTTATATAGATGTAGACTTCCAACAGATGCAATGAATAGCTATAATTTAACCACAAATAGTAGGGGACTCCTGTCCTCACTGCTGAATGGCGGGTAGTAAGCAATAAACCTTAGCAATGCCTTGTTATTTGTTCCTTGGGCTTTCATAGTATGAAACCCCTATGTGTCAATGCCAGTAAAATTAAAAAGACACACATCTGAACATGGTTCTAGTGGATATTCTAGGACCAACCATAGAATTTTGAAAATCAGAAACAATGCTAATTTCTTATGACTCTATCAGCAGTCTTCTTCAACATCTTTAACATGGACTGAATAATGAAGAAGCTGTAAGAAGAAAGAAAATAACATCAAAGGAGTAGGGTTTTTCTTAGCAGGATACATACTGTCTTGCTCCCTACTAGTATGCTAGTGAAATTGGGCTAATCCTAGTTTCTTTAAAATGACTTATGGCTTTAAATCTTATTTTTATTTTTGCACATATAACCCAGAAATTCTTACCACTAGGCCTAAATAGATAACTTCAAGCAGCAGGGAAGAAATTTCACTCACTAAAGGGTGCTGAACCTTTCTGTAATACCTATTATTTTATAAACCTGTTATAAACCTTTATCATGTTATTTGGACATGGTACTTTTCTAAAATTGTTGCTATGGCTATAGTAACTTATTGTGTATGAAGATATGAGCAGTAATTAAATCTTGAAAACCTTTTAAGAAAGTTATCTGCCTTTGGACTTCTCTGCTCAAGGCAGAAATTGTGAGATCATGATGATATTAAATCAAAATTCTTCTACTAACTTAGAAAGAGAGTCCTGGTCTTTACAAAATGTAAAAAGCAAGTGATCATGAGTTCTAAAGGG
>NW_006770421.1:467639-475639 GCF_000442215.2 Lipotes vexillifer | reverse complement strand
GGAAAGAGATTTAAAAGTAAATGCTTCGCAGATGTAATGTTGTATTAACATTTATTGAGGGAGTGCAAAATTCCTGGCACAACTTGCTATAGAATATTGGTCATGGCTTATTAAAAACTTCTGTTTCTGTGAGAACAATGTATTGTTATAACATGGGACCTAAGTCTCAGGCTTCCCCCACAAATAGTTTTTGTCCAAGAGTCTCCGATAACAGCCTGCAAATAGGACCATACACACACACACACACACACACACACACACACACACACACACACACACATTATTAAACTACTTTCAGACTTTACCTCTATTACCAGAAAGTCAAGGCAGAGGAAATGCAAGGATAAGGCAAGGAAGGGAAAGAAGTATATTTTTTATAGTGGTAGCAGTGTTGATTAGTTGATTTACTTTTTTTTTTCCTCCATTTACCTCATGGTCATTTATACTCACAAAGTGATGCAGATTTCTTATGGACTTATAGATATAAACACGAGTTGGGCATGGTAAACTGTTATTTGTAAATGAGAAATATATGCATGTTGATTTCAAAATGTTCTAATGTCAGTTTGAAGGATTCTAAATATTCCAGAGAAAGAGACTGATCCTAGTAGACAACCATAACCAAAGCACACCATACAAGGAGTGTGTGTATGAACATTATTTCTCTATATTGTTCATAATTATTTCTAGATTAGTCTTTTTTGATTCCTCAGTTTAGATAGAAAATGTTTTCTCTTTTGGTCGTGCAGTGAAACTTCTCAAGCAGAGGTTTAATTAATGTATCTTTGTAAATTAATGAAATATTTATTTTAAAAGGTTTGATGATAATTTTCACATTTTTCTATACCTTCATTTCTTTGAATTCCTGCCTTTGCCCAAGCTATTATTACTTGCCCTAATTCTTACCTCCTGAGATTATTTTTACAAATGACTGCTAGGCTTATGTGTAAACAGAATCTTTCTCATTTGGTTCGAGCTCTGTCATTTGAAGCTGTCATCACAAGTTTTATCTGGCAGAGAATTAACTGATTTTATTTCATAGCTGCAGGCTAAAAACTAGCCTCAGTTAACATTTTACAAATGATTAAGTGGGAAATGAGCAAAAATTCGTAGAAATTCCTACCAATATTGGAAAAAATGATAGCTCCTATTGTTTGAGTGTCTATTATGGGCCAGGTACTGTCGTAGGCATCTTACATATACTATATATTCTTTTCCAGGTAGAGATTACTCATATTTTATACATCAGCCTCAGAGAGGTTAGGTCATTTTCTTAAAGGCATACATATGTTCAGTAGGCAAGCCTCCAAATCCTGTGATTTTTTTTTTTTTTGGCCACACCCTGTGACTTGTGGGATCTTAGTTTCCTGACCAGGGATTGAACTCGTGCCCTCTGCAGTGGAAGCATGGAATCCTAACCACTGGACCGCCAGGAAATTTCCAATCCTATGATCTTTATATCAAACCAAGCTGAAAAAAAAAAAAAAAAAAAAAAAAAACAAGCTGCAAATATCAGTGCTCATAGAACGATATTGTTGAATCATCATCAGAATTTTCATATGTGAGATTGTACATGCTGCAGATATATGTTTAAATAAATGGTTGTTGAATAAATAAATAATAAAATTATTGAAATAGTGTAAATGTAGCTTTGATCCCTGGTCTTTTCCCCTTCAGAACCAGTCCTGAAATGAAAGGGGGCAAAATAATAGTGAATGATTGGTTCAACATATGTTTATGTTGTATTTATATGTGAAAAGTGGATAAATTAATAAAACGAGGGTATGGTCCTTGTCCTTAACACAAGGCATAAGGACACGAAACAGATATATAATGATACAAACCATAGTTTTATGTCAAAATAAGTGATAAATATAAATGCACAGAAGAGTGGACAAAGTAAAAACAAAGTGGACTGAAACCATTAGGAAAAGACTTATGGTTGCTTGATTTGAGTTGATTCTTGAGAGGTGGGAGAATTTGGCAATAAAGGGATTAGCAAATCCATTTCAAACAACTGGAAAGACATAAAAAAGTACTGAAATACTGATTGATTATGGCTGTGATATATTTTATGTTTGTTGGGAAATACTCCTCTTCCTTCATCTTGTGGTAGAGTTATATTTCTCTGCCCTGCTGATGGTAGGCTTGGCTGTAATTTATTTTGGCCAATGGAATATGACATATGTGATATTAGTCCCACCTGAGCAAAATTTTTGAATGTGACTGCTTTAGTTCAACTTCTGGCTCTTCTTTGAAAGAATAAGTAAATTGCATATCTGACCCCGGGGCCTAGAGCAAAGCCACAGTCAAGCTGCAGTTTATATGGAACTCAAGGAAGAAATAAACATTTGTTGTTTTAAGTTAGTGAGATTTTGCAGTGATTCCTTATGCAGCATAGCCTCTTGAAAGCTGACAAATACAATGGCATTTGAGGGTGGTCTATGAGGACTAATGACTGGAGAAAGTTTATACTAGATTCTAAAGTTAAGTAAGATAATGAAGTCATAAGTTAATGATTTGTCCTTTATTTTGTAGTACCTAGAACTGGTTGTCAATCTTGATATCTACTGTTATGATTTTAAAAGAAGTGTTGGTTCCATGTGATAGTATTAATATTTGTCAACAGGAATCATTATTTTTTCTCTTACAGTGATCAAAAGTGAATGCTTCTCAAATAGTTTTGTTATGGCTAGAAATTATGGTTTAGTGAATAGATCCTTTGACTTTACTTTTACTTTCTTTCACAACATCTACCCTCCCTCATTAACCACTTCTTATGTGGGCTGTCACTGTGGATTGCATGGGATCCAGAATTCTCCTTTAATGGAAGAGTGAATTGGACTGGCATGTTATTAGACTGGGATTTTCCTGGTGTTTGTATGGTTCCCTATTAAATGACTGCCAACAATTGCAAGACATTTAATTTTTAGGATTTCTCTTTTTGATCTAGATATTGTTTCTTTCAAAAGCTCTTCAAAGTCTTTAGGTAGCATACTGAACGAATGACAAAAATCTATATATAATCTTGCTAATTAACTTAATATACCCCTATAATAATGAGGTGAGCGTGTAATTTTGTTGTCCAAATAGGGATGCTTTTGAGAATAAAGTGGAACACTACTAATAATTGTGTTGAGACAGCAGACACTAACTGAAAGTATTTGGGAAAACCTAGATCAGTGATTATCCAGTATATGAAAGAGCCGAGCTATCACATTCATCACTGTTCTGTCTCTATTTCCTGGAAACAATAAAAGGAAGAAGGACGTTACCAGTGACACTGCCCCTTTTCTATCTATCAATCATCGATCGTGCACACAGGTGCCGTCTCTTTGTCTTCCTCACTTCCCACTCATCCAACCAGCCCTTAAAAGAAGTGAGAGAAGGGTCAGCTACTTCTGTGCTTTGAATCAAGTAGTTAAAAACTCCTATCAGAGCAGAACTTCAGTGAACACATTAAAATCTTAAATTTCTTCACTATGAAAAGAATGATGAATTTTCATTGCATCTGTTTTCTAGAAAGCATGGGAAATACAGGTTTTTGATTTTAAAGAATTTGTTTTTTTGGCCAATATTTTCTCCCCACTCTCTAATGTGAAATGTAACCAAAGCAATGTTGTTAGCAGTGCTAAGAAAACTGTCATTGTAAAATATTTTAACTGCCTTTAGTTTGTCATATGCTTCAAAATGGGATATCTGCAATGGAGTTAAAATTAATTCAGAAATTCTACTTGATATGAGCTTTTCAAGGTCAGTGATCATGTAACTTTTTATCTTGTCATCCCCAAGTCTTAGTATAATTCTGAGCACAGATTAAAGGTTCAAAAGTATTTGTTAAATCAATGAAGAAATTAAAGAATAAATCTAACTCTGTGTGAAATATATCAATACAGATTGAAAATCAAGACTAACTTCAGGTCTATACAGAGAAATAATGGAAACCTTTCTGGTAATAGAGATACGGCCATGACTTTGAAAATTTGGAACAATGTTAATACATATAGAAAGTTGAAAAAGGTGTGGAAATAGTGAATAAATACTGAGAAGTAAAAAAAGAACATTTCACTGCACACTGAAGAAGTTATTTAGGGTAAATTATTTTTCAGGAATGGTAATTTTGGAAATTCCATAAATGTAATTATCCACATGTCATAAAAAGAAAAATAGTTATATTTGTATATTCTTTAGTTCAGTTATATTTGTATATTTGTATACAAATATACTTATATTTGTATATTCTTGAGTTCAAATTATTGTCAGTAATTTCTACTTAAATACTTTTGGAATCTACTTAAATTATACAATTCCTTTTTTCATAAAAAAAGAATTACATTTGCTTAGTCTAGGAGAAGATGTCAGACTCATGAAAAAATACTGATTCTAGTTTTATCTTTTAAAGAACAAAAATATACAAAGATACCATAGGAAAAGAGTGTCATATAGCATAGACTGTTTTTGAATCCAATAAAAAGAGAAATATATGAGTATATATATGTTGGCAGTTCTAAGATCAAAACTACTTTCTATATCAATTAAGTGTAAATGAGCTAAATACCTCTATTAAAAGAAAAATTGGTTGAAAAACTAAGATATACATACATACATGTACACATATACATATATATACAGTTACATACATATATACACATGCACACAAATAAGTGACTCATCTCAAAGTAACTCAGAAATATAAAAGTAAAAATATGTACAAAGATATCCTAGGAATATTTACATTAAAAAAAACTGGAATCAAGTTCAAAATAGACAACAAATTTGAAAAGTTAGAGCAAATAACATTAAACTAGAAAAAGGAGACTTTATAATAATAAAAGGAAAGACAAAGTAAGGCTTTTTTCACTATATCTTTGCACCAAATAATAGTTCATGAAAATTTGTAAATTGAAAGCAACAAAAATAGAAACCCATACTGAGTAGCCTATTTTAATTTATCCCCTTCAGTCCAATAAACTAAGTGGATTAAAAGTTATATAAACATAGAAAAAACCTTAATAATATGATGAATATAGTACATCTAACTGACATGCACTGAACCCTGAATCTTAAAAATATTCTTTTCAAATGTTCATAAAACATTTTTAAAATGACTATTTTGTTCTGTGCATTTATCAAGAAACAAAACAGCAGTAAATTTCCATAAGGAGACAATACAGGGAGCATCTGTTAATTAAAATGAAATAAAACAGTAAATTGAAAATTGTATTAGTTATATATTGCTGCATAACAATATTCCCAGAAACCTACTTACTTAAAGAGCACAAATTTATTATCTTACAGTTTCAACTGAATCCTCTGCTGTGTTGGAATATCAGCCAAGGTTCAGTCAGAGAAACAATGATTTCTAAGCTTATATGATTGTTGGAGGAATTCAGTTCCTTATGACATGTTGCTGCACATCAAAACCTGAAGCAATTCTGTGGAGTTTTTTATTTGGGACATTAATAAACAATATAGCAAAGTGGCTGGCTACAAGATAGATATATAAAACCCAATATTTACTTTTTATTTTTACAGTTAGTCAACAGAAATATTAATTTTTAATGTTTTATATGTAGTAATATTATAATATGCAATTGTGATGAATTTGATAAGAGGATCATGGGACCTTTATGATTAAAACTATGACATGTGTTGAAGAACATAAAACAAGATCTAAACAAACGAAACTTCATAACCCATTTTTTGATGGAAAGACACAATGTAAGATTTAACTCCCCCAAAATTAACATGTAAATTTAAAGTAATTCTTACTAGCATTTCAGATTTTTATAACTATATACAATTATAATATATATTTAGAATAATGTATACCCAAGAAAAGCCAAATGTTTGAAAACAACGGGGGGGAGTTGTGTTACTAGGAATTAGAATATGGTCTAAGGTCCCTGATATTAACATAAATCTGATATAGAAAACTGAATAGATAGATAATTCAGCTAAACAAAATTGACATTTAAGGCATAGATCCCAATATAAGTGAATTAATTTATTACAAAGTTGTAATAAAATTGTTTTAGTATGTAAAAATATATGAACTCACATGTTCGTGCCACCATTATTTATAAAGGTAAAAATCTGGAAATGAAGTAAATCTTCAACAGTAGAGGAATGATTGAATGACTTATGTCTTATGTAGCTAATGAAAAATATAAATTAAAGCTAAGCCAATTATCTTAGAGTTACAATTATGTATGAAAAGAAAAACATTGACAGGAAAAATAAGATGATCACACTTCTGTAAAATAAAAATGATAAAATAATATATATGTAGGCACATGTTTAGGTGTGTATATTCTGTATAAGATTATATGAGGATGATGAAGAATAAGAAAGGACATATAACTGGTTGGCAGGGCCTCTTTGAGGCTGAGGTCGGCCTGGCTCATATAAGTGAAGGGTAAAAGAAGCGGGCGCTTGAAGCAATATTTTTTTTCTATATTGAAAAAAAAATGAAATTTGAGTTAAAACTAAAAAGATACTTTTTTTTACCTTTTAGATGAACAAAGATGAGGTTATTTGAAAATATATCTGTTAGCATTTTGGGGAAATAAGTATTCGCATATGCTAATATTGTGTGCGAGTCAAATTTGACACATCCTCTATAGTTCTATGGAAAGCATTTCACAATACCTATAAAAATTTGTAATGAATATACTCTTTTGCCCAGTAGTTTCACTTGTAGGAGTTTATTTTACAAATTTACTTATACGTATGTGAAACATAAAAGAATATTAATGTCGAAAATGATAATACTAGCAAATGGTTAGAAATAATCTACTTGAACGACAATGGAGGACTAACTATATGAGTCATGACACACTCACGCAATACAATACTTTGCAGCTGTTCAGCAGAATAAGGTACTTCCGTTTGTTCTGGAGTAATTGTCAAAATGTATTACTGAATAGAAAATGTAAGGTACATAAAAATGTATATAGACTTCTACTATTTGTGTTTTAAAGAAAGTGTGTGTGTGTGTGTGTGTGTGTGTGGTTTATATACACAGATCACCTCTGGATACTCTATGAGACATTGGGGGTAGTGGGTTGTCTCTAAGTAGGGATATCGAATGGCTGAGAGGTTGAGTTGAACTGATTCCCTTTTGTTTGTTTTGAATTTTGTAACTTGTGCCTGAATTACTTATTTAAAACTAAAATACTTTAAAATTATTCTTATTGATTTACTCAGAAAGAACAAATATAATGTAATCAAACACCCTAGCTACAGATCAGAGAGGATCTATTACATTAGTTATGAAATTTACATGACTTTCTAATATTCCCAAGTAATTTATATTTATAAAACTTATTCTTCACTGCAAAACTTGGAACATTTTATGAAAAAATGTTCCTTTATTTCCAAAAATATCTTGGAAACCATTTGAAGTTAAAAGCATTCTTTGAGTTAGAACTGAAACAGAAAATACTACCAGTATATTGAAATGATTAAAACAAGTGTGATAATGGATTTCCTGGAGTTCACAGGAGTATGTGCTTGGTTTGGTGATTTTAGCTGAGACTGAAGTAGGAACGATATAATTCTAAAAGCTGATGTTCATTCTCAGCTTTCTCTCACCAAGCTAGAAAACCCATGGAATTAACCCCTTGATATCCCCAAATAGGGAAAGGCAAAACAAACTTATATTTGGTAAAGATTTTAGTTAAAAAAATTCTCAATTGTTTTCTAGAATGTAAAGATTTTTGTCATAAAATTCTAAATTGCTTTCTAAAGTGCAACTTGATGTCTAAAATTTCACACATTCTCTAATTAGTACTCTCTATTTTATTTTTCTTTAGGTTGTGTTTAAATTCAAGACAGCTATAGTTTCTATATGTCCATTTTCTGATAAGATGATAAATATGCCAATTTAATACTACATACTGGAATAAGTGATATGAAAATAAAATTAGCTCTCAGGACTATTTATATATATATGTATATATATATATTTTTTTTTTTTTTTTTTTTTTTTTTTTTTT
>NW_006770421.1:455495-467562 GCF_000442215.2 Lipotes vexillifer | reverse complement strand
TTTTTTTTTTTTTTTTTTTTTTTTTTTTTTTTTGCGGTACGCGGGCCTCTCACCGCTGTGGCCTCTCCCGCTGCGGAGAACAGGCTCCGGGCGCGCAGGCCCAGCGGCCATGGCTCACGGGCCCCACCGCTCCATGGCATGTGGGATCCTCCCGGACCGGGGCACGAACCTGTGTCCCCTGCATGAGCAGGTGGACCCTCAACCACTGCACCACCAGGGAAGCCCTATTTATATTATTTTTATTTATTAATGTGATATTTAATCAATGCATCACCAAAAATCCTTTGAAATGCCTATTAAATGGAAAGGTATTTTTATTTCTAAATTCTTAATGATTAAAACTACATTAATACTTCCAAAGTAAATAAACTGTATTATTCTTAAAACATTACTGTGCTTCATAAACTTCTTATTAGAAAATATAGTTTAAAATAGAAGACATATCTGATTTTAAAATGTCTTCTTCTCTTGAAAGTTACCCAGTAGCAACAAGGAGTGCACAAAACAGAAACCTGAACTCCATTTTCAGTGAGGTTAGATGATCTGAGTAACCCCAAACCACAACATTTGATAAAGAGTCATCAAATGCAGTAAAGATTAAATACAGGTTAGTGGGCATACTAAACCAAGATATCCACTCTTTGCTGTAGAATTTAGACAAAACCTATAATAATTGGCACTATGGTGAGAAGTCATTCTTCCTTTATTTAAACCAATGGGGGTGTTTGTATGGTCTGATGGTTGAAGTTTTTTCCAACCAGGTTTGTCACAAAATCCTTAGAAACAGAGAAAGAGGTAGTAAAGGGAGAAACACAATTGCATCCATATTTACAGAAGTAAACTGTCATTGAAGGAGTGCAGAGACAGAAGAGAAGGCATTTTTTTATACAAAACAAGACTTCAAGGCACAAAAACAACATTCAAGAATGAAAATGGGAAGACAATGAAAAGAAATGAAATCCAAGTTTATAGAAACCAGATTTTTTAAATGGAAGAAAAAAATGCAGACATGAAGGCTGCATTTTGAAAGTTGCTGAAAGGAGGTGGACTACTGAGATCAGATGGAGGCTTGGGGGACAGTGTAGAAAAAATGTAAGGAAAAAAATTTTTAAAGATCAAATGGTTTTTACATAGTCACAAGTCATGTCACTTCTCTTATTCCTGATATTGGTAGTGTCTTCTTTTTTTTTCTAAGAGATTTATCAGTTTGTTTTCTCAGTGAATCAACTTTGGGTTTCATTGATTTTTTTCTAATTGTATTTTTGTTTTCTATTTAATTGACTGATCTTTATTTTATTTCTTCTACTTATTTTGAGGCTCATTTGCTTTTTTAAAGTTTCTTAATGTTGAAGCTGAGGTCATTGATATGAAAACTTTCTCTTTATCCTAATGTAGGCAGTTAGGGCTGTACATTTACCCCTAAGTGTTGCTTTAGCACCATCCCACAGATTTTGATCTTTTGTATTATTATATTTATTTCCTTATATTTATTCACTTCAAAATACTTCTTTATTTCCCTGTTGATTCCTTCTTTTACCCATGGATGAAGAATGGTAATGATAAGGATGAATTCCAAATTTGGGGGAATTTTCCAGAGATATTTATGTTACTGATTTTTAATTTAATTCAATATAGTCAGAGAACATAGATTGTATGACTTGAATCATTTTAAGTTTATCGAGACTCGCTTTCTGGTCCATAGTATGATCTATCTTAGTGTTATGATGCATTTGAATATAATGAACATTTGGCTGTTGTTGGATGGAGTGCTCTGTAAATGTCAGGTCAAATTGGTGGATTTTATGTCTTCTCAATCAGAAAATCTTACTGATTTTCTGTCTACTTGTTTCATCAGTTATTGAAAGATGAGTATTTAAGTCTCCAACTATAATTATGGATTTGTCTATTGCAAAATTCACTCTCGTAGGAAAAAAATGGTTGAAAGACAAGATAATGTTGACGGCATCAGTAATGTATACAACATAATATCCATAATTATTTCTTTATAAATCCACTTTGTCTTCTCTAAATATATATATATATTTATATATTTTACTTTTTATCCTTATAGTTTTACAGATGACATTTCAAAGGAATGTGTCAGTTTCTATTTTCACACTGAGGTAAAAATGCATTTAATTCAAATTGGCTAAAAAATATCCAACAGTCTATGAATCCATATCAGTTACACTTGGCAACCTGGTTGCCATGCAAACCATTTGTTTTATCTGGTCAAGAGGCAGTATGAAAGCTGGTTGACATGGTGATAATATTTCTGTTATACAATTGACATGTCTAAAAATAGAATTGCAATGAATAAAGCTCTTTTAAATCATCTTTCTAATACTCTTTTCACTGAAAAATCACTTATATAGTTACATGTGCCTATTTCACATTCTATTTAGTAATATTAGTATTGAACAAATCAATAGAGCCTTTTGTCTCTTCCAGGTAAAGATACTCTGTTTATATGATTACCGTTCTAACCATCGAGCTGAACTATGTTGCTGACCAAAATACTCTCTTTTTTCATTAAGGTAACATGATTTTATTTGTTAAATAAAATATTTATACATGAAAACAAAGAAGTAGATTCATAAATGAAGATGAGATATGCTTTTAGCCTGTGATGCTGCTAAAGACTTGTAAAGATTAACTGTAGATATTCAGGTCAAAAGAGCAGAGATTTACCGAAGAACTTTTTTTTTTTTTTTTTTTTTTTTGCGGTACGCGGGCCTCTCACCGCTGTGGCCCCTCCCGCTGCGGAGCACAGGCTCCGGACGCACAGGCCCAGCGGCCATGGCCCACGGGCCCAGCCGCTCCGCGGCATGTGGGATCCTCCCGGACCGGGGCACGAACCCGTGTCCCCTGCATCGGCAGGCGGACTCCCAACCACTGCACCACCAGGGAAGCCCTACCGAAGAACTTTTGGCAGAAGCAATGATATACAGAGTTAGACTTGAACTTTCTAAATTATAATTACCAGCAAGGGGATTATATTGCAACTATGAAACATAGATTTTCAATAAATGAAGTTAAAAGTAAAATAACTTCTTCTTACCTATAAATTTATGTGACAGTCTTCATAACAGTTACATATAGTAAGTAATGAAATGATAGGTTATACAATAGTCTTTAGTTAAAAGAACTTTTGTATTTTTATTTTGATAGAAATAAGTAAAATAAATCACTATGTGTGGGAATAAAACTCTAAAGTAAATATCTAAAACTCCAAAAGAAAAGATTTTTTAAAAGCCTTCCATGAAGATAAATTTATTCTCAATTCATTTTATGGGGTTATAGAGACATATTTGGCTAAAGTTTAGCATATGTTAGTATAACAAACATTTTGGATAAAGCCTTATTTTATGACCATACTGTGGAAAGATAGGAGCAAAAATGACCAAATGTTTCCATTTGCTGCACATCAATATTGGAGTGGGATAGCCACCTCACAGTGGAGTTCTTCATCCATCTAGAAGCATAGGGTGTGGAGATATTTTACATAAAGTGTGTCTTATCCATGCAGTGTTCCTACATGTCAAGTTTCCAACATTCTGTGGAATTTCTCCCAAAACCACACATGCATTGCTGCTTTCCTGAATTCAATGTGGTCATTTAGAAGTTCATTCTCAATACCTGACTTTGCATTCACAAAATCTCTGTAAATATTCCAGCAAACAAATCTGATAAAAGGAAACTGAAGGTATAATTAATTTTAACAAATTACATAATTAATATGAAGTTTACCAAATTATGTAATGAATTTTACCAAAGAATTACTTTAAAAAATGGTGTGCAACCTTATTATACTTTAAATATTAGGTAAGTCAAATCACAAAGTCTAAATTTAACTAACTTTGCTAGAAATGTACTTATTACTTAAACAAGATGCAGTTCATAATGATCATCACATGCTTCTAAAGTGAATCTTGAAATAAAATGAACAGATGTTTGTTTGGATCTCTGGGTACCAGTGTTCCTCTGCAGGGCCTTGAACATTTGAAGAAATAAAGCAAAGTTATGCCATGGGGCCAAAATATTGCTTATATCACTGGGAGTGGCCCAGTGGAGGACATGGCTCTAAGTTAGCCACGTGGGGTTATCAGCAGTGCTCTTCAGAGTTGGGCCATCTAACCCACACAGTCACACCAGCTCTGAACTGGGACAGGTGTTTCCGCCACTAGCACTGCCCAACAGCTGCCTATCAGCAGAGGCCCAGAAAAAGCAGAAACTTGCACTCACTCTGGCAACTCTCAAGAGGAAGAAAGAAAGTTGAGTCAATCCTGCCAAAGTTTTATTCCCCAATACACCAACCAGATAAGGCATTCCACCCCTAAAATGGGAGTGTGCTGAGAGGAAATCGTTCCTTGTGGAAATCAGGAGTGCACCGTGTAAGGATATTATTTTTAAACTTTCTGAAAGGACATAAGAGCAGATAAGTAATATGTACAAAAGAGCTCTCCAAAAGGAGGCTGATAAAAGTTATTTCTTCTTCTGGTGGGTAGCTTTACAGATTAAATGACCAAGTTTCTTCAATATACACATGTAAGAAAAAAGCAACGGGTTGAGGATAAACTAACTATACATTAAAAAACTTAAATTATATCAACTAAAAAGAAGAAATGGGCAGAATTAAACTTTAGTATTTGAGGTGCACACTTGGATGATACAATTATAAAGAAAAGCAAGGACATGATTACTGTTCCTTTTTGTATGTGGTTTTGCTTTTGTGGATGGAGATGTGTTTTTGACTGTACTGTAATATATGGCAGTTCTTCTGAGATGGCTGAGAAAAAAAGCTCTTTCTTTAACTGCTTACAAAGCTGAGTCCTTATCAACTTTTAAGTTTAGCCTGTCACATTCTCAGGGAGATCCACCACAACCATCCTATCTAAAATAGGTATTTGTTGTTAATTTCTATTCAGCCCTTTGTTTTCATCATAACACCCTTTATAACTGACAGTTCTTTTTTACATGTCTGTCTATTTTGTTTTTAATTTTTTGTCACTCTCATTCTCTACAATGTATGCTCCATGATGACAAAGATTTTTACTGTATCACTAATGTCTGTCACAGAATTGGCCTTATAACTGAAACTTGGTAATTATTGATTGAATGAGTGATTGACATTCAGAACATTATGACTCTGAAATCTTTGCTTTTAACCACTATATTGTACTTTTATCTTCAACCTCATCTATTTTCACTTCTTGTCTCACTCCCTGGACTCATAATTCTACATACATACCTTTCTATTTTTATTGATCTGTTTTCTTTTCTTTTCTTTATATCCTCATATTATCTCCTTCTTTCAATTGGCAAGCCCTAATCATTGTTCAAGATTCAGCTCAGGTGTAATTTTATCCAGAAAACCTTCCTCGATATTTCCTCTTCCTCCATGCTAGATTAGATTAGGTAGTACCTGTCTTTAATGTTCTCAGAATATCCTGGGCATAATTTCTGTCACTGCACTTGTCACAATTTCATGTGTTTACCTCTCTCACTATTCTCTGAGTAAATGTTTGCAGAACGTACGTATGGAGAAATATTGCTCAGGACCAACCTATTAATAGAGAGAGTTGTATGAAATTATCCTAATACTTGAAATCATTTCAGAGATAAAAACAGGTTTCTTAAAAATATTTAACTATGGATCAAGTATATAAATCAGGAGTACTATCATTTCTCTGAGCTAAAATGGGTTCAGTTATTTATAATTAGGTTCAGTAGCCATTTTAATTCCATGATCATACAGTTAAAGACTATAGTCTCCTCACATCAAAGAATAAAGAAAATATGGAAAATAATCTTCAATTAGTTTCTAATCGTGACTGATAGCATCCGTTAGGATACTTTTTGGCTGCAATAGAGAAAGAACTACATCTCAGAATGGCTTAAAATTGGATATTTGTCTTAAATAAAATAACCCAAAGATAAGGTGATCTCCAGGCTTATCTGAAGACAATTTCACAACGTAATCAAGTTCTTTCATCTCTCAGCTCTGCATCCTTTCCAAGTCAGCTAGTCTGACTTCCCCAGGGAGTGAAGATGGCTCTAGAAGTTCCTGAATAACTAGATAAAATTTAGAGAAGGAAGAATGGCTTTCTTTCTTCTGAGTCTTCTTTTTAAGAAGAAAGATTTTTTTTCCAAAAGCCCCTAAGAGACTTCCTCTTATGTATCATTGACCAGAACTGGGTGACTTGCCTATTTCTAAACTACTCATTGACAAGGGTAATAGGATACCAACATTTGGGCTACAGTAATTTTTAGGGATGAAAAGAATTAGAAGAATTAAACACTGTGCTCAGTATATGCCTAAAAACCTTGTGTTGAAAGAATTAGGAAACAGTAAATTAGTAAACTAAATCAAAATGCAGTTGCTGGCTATTTTGCATGTTGTAAAATCCATAAAAGTCAAAGTTGAGAAGAGAGGTGTGACTATTGCCAACACCACTGTACTTCTTAGATTTCACAAACATTAAACATACCTGCAGATAAAAGTAAGGATCAAAATGAGGAAAGCATATTGAGTATATATCCAGCTCCCTGGTCCTAGGTCACTGTACATCCCCCAAATGTAATTAGCTCACTTTCCTACTAATTAGTTTTCATTTATTTTCCCTATTAACCTCAATTCTAGAGCATTTTTACAGCCAAGATGAAAAATAAAGTCTCTCTATGCTTATAAGGTTTTTCATTTAAGACTGTGGGTGAAAGATACATTATGAATAGTATTGATTTTTTTGACCTCAGTCAAGTGACATGAAAGCTTAAGATTCATCTTCTCCTCACATTTGTCATAAATCTCTGACATGTCAATATTCTATATTTGAATGCTTTGTGCACATTAGCAATATTGTAAAATCATATTGTATTGTGACAAGGCACTAAATTTATTTCAGAGCCGGTCCATTTTAACGCTCTATGCACTATGAATAATAAAGCAGGTATTGATTCTAATGACAGATTATTATGACATTAATAATTTAATTGAAGCAAGACCTTTTTTCATTTGAAATTGGAGGGAGTTGCTAAAGAATAAAAAGCACCCCAGTTAGTTTTCCTTGTATTATAATAATGTTCATCATAATTACATGGTGTCAGTACATATATATACATATATATATATTTATATATATATATATGTCATATTGAGTTCAGAAATATAGGGATACAGTCTGTACTTTAGTCATGGCTATTTGGATTTTTAACTCTCCTTAATGATAATAGGAGCAAAGCTTATAAATTGTCTCTCTATGCTCATATAAAAATGGTTATGTATTCCTTCTCACCCCTGGCAAGACTTTCTATCAAAATGATAACAATGATATCACAGTAAAAACAAAACCAGGAGAATTGTCTAAAGAATTAGATTTATTTAAATAGAATAGAAATATAGTTTAAGGCAGCTGCTTATCCTTAATTGAATTTATTTGAAGTCCTAAGTAGCTGTGAAATTTTTGGCTGTAGAACTGCATATGAGTAGCTGAGTCACTAAATGATTTTTGGAGTATTAGAATATAATATATGACATATATCCCTGTTTAGAATTGAACTGAAATTCCATACATTAAAGAATTAGTCTATTCTCCATGTTGAGCTGTTTGTCATTATTTTTTCAAATTAGACCAAGATTTGTCTTCAAACTCAAACACACAATGCCCCTTTTAAAATTTACAATGTGATATATCTTTAAGTACCTTGATGAATATGCCCACTACCAGAGAGAGAGATGACTCTTCCATTTTTGCTCTCAATGTAGTAGGTCCCAGTTAAGAAAATAAAGGTCCCAGGGCTTTCAATATAAGATGGGGGTAAAATTATCTTTGATCCAATCACCCTTATTTCTGAAGCCAAACCCAATTATCAGTAATTAAAAAATAGAAAAGGTCAATCAATCTCCCAGGTAAGTAGGAAACACCTATAACCCAAACAAAAATATATGAAGAGAGTGCTTTAGCAGTGGAAAATGGAGTAGTGGAAATCATTGACCCTGAAAGGAGAAAAGAATAAAAAGAAATGAGGACAGTTTAAGAGACCTTTGGGAAAACATCAAGCATACTAACATTCACATTTATAGAGGTCCCTCAAGGAAAAGTGAGAAAGAGGCAGAGAACATATTTGAAGACATAATAGCTGAAACTTCCCTAACCTGGGAAAAGAAACAGACATCCAAGTCCAAGAAGCACAAAGTCCCAAACAGGATCAACCCAAAGAGGACCACACCAAGTTACATTGTAATGAAAATGGCATAAATTAAAGATACAGAGAGAAAATTAAAAGCAGCAAGGGAAAAGCAAAAAGTTATGTATAAGGAACCTCCCATAAGTCTATCAGCTGACTTTTCAGCAGAAACATTGCAGGCCAGAAGGGAGTGGCACAATATATTCAAAGTGATGAAAGGAAAAAAATCTACAAACAACAATACTCTACCCAGCAAGGCTATCATTCAGATTTGAAGGAGGCATAAAGAGTTTTAGAAACAAGAAAAAATGAAAGAGTTCAGCATGACTAACTGGATTTATAAGAAATGTTAAAGGGACTTATCTAAGAAGAAAAGAAAAGGTCACAATTAAAAATCTGAAAATTGCAAAAGGAAAAATCTCATTGGGAAAAGCAAATATACTGTAAAGGTAATAGATCAACCACTTATAAAGCTAGAAGGAAGGTTAAAAGGCAAAAGTAAAATTATCTATATCCACAATAAATAGTTAAGGAATACACAAACAAGAAAGATATAAAATAGTCAGCAGGAACACCATGACCAAGTGGGATTTATTCCCTGTATGCAGGGATGCTTCAATATTCACAAATCAATCAAGTTGATACACCACATTAAAAAACTGAAGAATAAAAGCCATATGTTTATCTCAATAGATGCAGAAAAAGCTTTGGACAAAATTTAACATCCATTTATGATTTTAAAAAAACTCCCGAAAATAGGTATAGAGGGAATATACCTCACCATAATAAAGGCCATATACGATAAGCTGAAAAATAGCATTATACTCAGTGGTGAAAAGCTGTAAGCATTTCCTCTAAAATCAGAAACAAAACAAGGTTTCCCACTCTGTTTAGAAACCTTAAAAAGTCAATAGACAAATTCAAATAATAATTTTGTATTATAGACGTCATTGAATGTGCTAATTTCCTTAATATAAGAATAAGAACTAACCAAGTCATTGAAAAGTTGACAAAGGATATAAAAGGGCAATTTATAGGAAAAAACATATTCTTTTTAAGTATATGAAAAAGCATTTGCTTTTACTCATAATTACATAAAAATTTAAAACAAAGTAATATTTTTTAGCCTGTAAAATTTGCAAAAATCAAAATGTTTGATGATGGTCTTCCCTAACTTTGAAGATGCTGTCCTACAAAGTCCTCTCTGATTGGCTACTGTCTGCCTCTGGGAAACAGTTTCTTCTACCCTCTGCTCCCCTCCTCTGCTCTAGACTGGCTCATATTCCTGCTCCACCTTGAACACATCCAGCAAGGAACCTCCAGACCTTTCTACTTGTTTTCCCTCTTTTAGCTGGTCCTTCTGAATCTATGTGTCTCCTCATCTCATTTAGCCTCAGCTCCAGTGTCACCTTCTCCAAAGGTCTTCCTTGACCACCTCTTAGGTTCTCCTACCCCATCACTCTATCCTCTTTGTCAACTTTATTTTTATTGTACTTTTTACAACCTGAAAATATTTTATCAATGTAATTGTTGACTTGTTTTTTTCATATAATATGAAGAATGTATAAACTCCGGAGTATCAGAGACATTGTCTCTATCATTCCTCTTAATAGCTCCAGCACCTGGCACAGAGCAGGTGCTCTATATCCCTGAATAAATTCATAATAGCAGCACAGCTTTGGAGAACAGGTTACAAACTGGTCGTCTCATTCACTGTTGGAAGGAGTATAAACTGGTGCAACCTAATTAGATAGTAAACTGTTAATATGTGCCTCAAATTCCCTCATCAGTATGGAGATTTTCAATTTTTGTTAAAATAAGTAATGTCCATAAACTTTTGATGCTGCATTTCCACATCTAGGACGGAACTTATTTCTACGTGTGGATTTGACATAGTTACTCGGATTTATTGCAGTAACTGTTTATAAGAACAACACACTGAAAACAACTTAAATGCCTGTCAGTAGAAGACTGACTAAATAGTGGTACACTCCCAGAGGGGATATTACTCAGCTATTAAAAAATGTTTGTGTGTGTGTGTGTGTGTGTCTGCATGCACATATGTGCAGGCTACTCTAGAAGAATCTCCTAGATATAATGCTCAGTAAAAAAATAAAAGTCTAAAAAGCTGCTTATTATTTTTTAACTTGGAGAAGATACACAAGCACATGTTTATATATATACATAACATATATTTATAAACATAAAAACAACTCATTATACTAGCTAATTGTAGTGAGAAAGACAGGGTACCTAGGGGACAGGGTGCCTGTGGGAAAGAGAATTAACTCTTGCTGTAAGCCCTTTTGTGCTGTACTTTTTTTTTTTTCTATATTGATATAACTTATTTGGTGAATTCTAAAAAGTACATTAATGAAATCACTTTGCCTTCTTTCTTACATATGTTAAATGATTTTTTTGTTGTTCTTATATGCCCAAATGCAATTTTGGCTTCTTTAACTCTATTTTCCTTATAAATTTTCTCTATTATTAAAGTGGAACAGCATTATTTTATCTGATTCATTAGAGCTATTTTTGGGGGGGAATATTTATCATAAGTTATAAGTTTTCACAAAGAAGCAATGTTGAAAAAAAACATGTACCTTAACATAATATAATGCATTTTCCTTTCTGTACAGTAAAATCATGTAGAAACAGTGTAAAATGGCTTTAAACTTATCGCATTGATGATGATGGAAACGGATGCTTTTTAAACCGTGTAACAGTCTTTACAGTGCTTTGAAATAGCCAATTAACTTACACTCCATTTTGGCTTAAGTGATTTGATAAAACATAGAATCACTCCATCAATCCTTAGTCATGAACCCTTGCTCCCTAAAGGTTATTGCTCCATCCTACTTCATTGAATTGAATGTTTCATCTGTTTATATATTAAAGCAAGTATATATTTTAACAAGCATTTTATTTAGCTCTCATTTATGTAAAATGCAATGAGAACAAGGTTGTTATGAAAATAAAATGATGTGATAAATAGTTTCATTATGGGATTATTCTGCCCTTTCTCCCTAAAATGATAAGACAGTATTCTATGAAAGGAAATTGCAGATATAAAATACAGCATTCTGTTTCCATTACTTTATTCCTAATGTTCAGCAAGATTTAATATGCAATATTTTTAAGCTCTCAGCCCAAGCTTTGTAAGTTACAAAACACCACAGGGAAGAGATGTCATGAACATTATTTTTTTTCTTTTGGCTATTGTAATGGAGCTCTTATATGGCAACAGAATCTGTTCCTTATTTTTTAATGTTATTTCAATATGGACTAGAATTTCCCCCTTTAGTATGTTTAGCAGAATTAGTTTTTCAATGAGTAGAAGTAATAGTCTTAGAGAGAGATTTTATGCTCATGAATTCCATCTATAAAGCCTGTGCTGCTCAGCCACTGCTGTTCACATGGTGATTGGACAAGTGCCCAAGGGCATAGGCACCATGGAGGGATGCTTTCACCATGACAGTTTGCTCAACACAGCCACTGTCATCTCATTAGCAGGCATAAGCATTTTTGCCACACACTGATTAATACAGTTGTACCTGGCTCTCACCATGTCATCCTAAGGATTGGAGTTGGACTTATTTTATATTCCTCCAGGCTTCTGGCCATTTAATCCATGACATAATTTGACAACAAAGTCTTCTCAAGAGGTCACCTGGTTCAGGCTCCTGCTTCCAGGCATATCAATAGTTAACGATTGAAGACGAATGGATTTCTGTTACTTTAAAAAATAGCTAACAGGGTGGTGGTTCCACAATGTGTAGCTAGCTTCAGTATTTAATCAGTATTTAGTGGAGTGAGATAACTGTTAAAGGAAATATATATATATATATATATATATATATATATATATATATATATATAT
>NW_006770421.1:437194-455485 GCF_000442215.2 Lipotes vexillifer | reverse complement strand
GAGATAAATGTAAAAAAAAATATATATATATATATATATATATATATATATATATATATATATATATATATTTCTAGGACTTGCTAGTCTTGTCTACTCCATTCTTAGATACAACCACAGACAGCCTTGGAGGACCTCACAGTACCAAGAAGAGTAATTTGAATAGTCCCTTTACTTGTATAAGTATAAGGCACCAACTGTCCTGGAGCCTTTACACTTATTGCCCAGGATATTGGGAGGGAATGAGAAAACGTGTGTGGCGAGTCCAGAAGCCACCCCATTGAAAGGAAGCCACATGCTGCCTCACTTTACTTTTTTTTTAGTGATTGGAAATTCATGATGAATTCAAATCTTCCCTAGTGAGGCCAGATGGTAGAAATAAACGGCCCTTTCACACCACAAAGTACTTACCATGGACAGAAAGAGAGCCTATTATGGGCTGAGTTGTGCCCCTCCCCCTCAATTCATATGTTGAAGTGTCCTAATCCCTAGTACTTCAGAGTGTAACCATATTTGAGATTGGGTCTTTAAAGAGGTAATCAAGTTAGAATGAGGTCATTAGGTTAGGTCCTAATGCAAAATGACTGGTGTCCTTACAAAAGAAGAAATTTGGATATAGACTGGTACAGAGAGAAGACCATGTGAACATGCCATCACCTTATTCTTGGACTTCTAGCCCCCAGAACTGTGAGAAAATACATTTCTGCTGTTTAAGCCCTCCAGTCTGTGGCACTGTGTTATGGCAGCCCCAGCAAATGAATAGTTTGCTAAAAGTCTGGAGTCAGTGCGACTAGCCTGACTTGATTCTGGGGTGTTTAAAGACACATCATGTGGCTGACATTGGAGGGCTCCTTGGACTCAGTCATGCCAGTGCAGTGGGTACTTTGGAAGGACTCATTGTACTTGAGAATGAAGATAGAGTCTACATTGGCCTTAGGTAGCTGTAACTGAGCATGGTATTGGGGAGAGGAGTCCTCTCCCTCTCCTACATTATCAAGAGAAACTATTTCTAGACCAGCAATAGAGGTGTAGCTCTGCCTCTGAGGGAGGGCATCAGCTTGGGCAGGACTCCCTGCCTTAACAGGGGCATGAAGGTGAAGGCAACAGGGCATTCTTCAGTCTTCCTCCACCTAAAGAACTAACATTCAGTGAATACTTACTTCCCGTCAACACTGATCTAAGCACCATGTGTACATTTCATGTTCATAAAGTAAAATAGGAAATAAAAACTGTTTCTGTATGAAGAAATTAGGCACAGAGAGCACACTCAAATTGGGATAATTTGAGTTTGTTATTGTTGTCATTCATTCTTTCTTTCCTTTTATTTTAAATACAAAATATTTACAAAGGTGTGAAAGGAAAGTTGGGGAGGCACCAAGGATAGGGCAGTAACCTAACACTGAAATAACTGAGGAGGAGCTATTACCAAACAAAGAAACAGAGAGGTGTCTTGAGAATAATTTCATGATTTCAGTAGGGACAGCCAGCTAAGACAACACGTACTGTAGTGATGGGAGGTAGAAGGAGAATAAATACCCAGACTCTACTCTCTGCCTACCCTCTGCAGTCCTCCTGAGGTTCTCCATTGGCTGAACCCAGTGCCAAAGTCCAAACACACATCACACATAAAGTTAAGTTTCTTAGGGGAAAGGAGAATGGAGAGAAGGGTAGAGAGTGGACAAAGCGTGGAATTGGAGGGTCAAAGAGAATGGTTAAGACAGTTGCCCAGGGTCACACAGCTAATAAGAGGAAGAGGTGGAACTTGAACCCAGCAGTGAGGCTGTGAAGCCCATGTTCTGATTTTGCCACCAGTTGCTGAGAACCAAGAGTGGCCATCCTCCTGCAGACAGTATGGTACTCTGGCTGCAACACAATCAGCTCTTGGGGTTTATGAGGAACCCTGATTTTCAGGCTTTTGACTGGAACTCCAGCTGTAATCAGGTCTTCCTCCTACCATAAATGGTCTGTCTGGAACTCTGTATTGTAGAATAGGGGATCCTAGAAGAGAAGAGAAAATCACATATCATGATAGGCTCGATGGATAGAATCTGCTCATATCTGTACATAATGTGTAATTATATTTACATGAAGTTTAATAATAGGCAAAATAATCTATGATACTAGAAATGATTACCTTTGGGGGGATTGTCTAGCAAAAGGCACAAGGGAAGCTTCTGTGAAGAGGGGTTTCTTTTGTCATTAGCCAGCCTCTCACTTCCTGCTGTTCAAGCTAGTTTTGCGTTGACATGTGCTCTGAAGAGACCAGCACCTGCCATTTAATAAACGTTCTGTGTCTGAAGTCACTCATTAAGCCATTGCATAGCTGACTTTCCCCTGGATATTCAACTTCACCTCTTCTGAATGTTTTCAATATTTAAGCATTCTGGTTTCCTTCTCTGGACTCTCCAGGTTTTCCAAATCCTTTTAGACATAGATAAATTAAATCCTGATGTAATCAATTAATCCTGAGCCATGATATGTAAATTAGTGTAAGTTGTTACTTCCCAGTTTATGATTTTTATTTCTGTTAACATCACCCAATATCATTAAATATAATATGTAACTTCCTTTTGTTTACTTTTACTTTTCAATTGACTTCAAATATCAGGGTCTCTTCTGTCACATTTGCCTAATAATTAATTTTACTTTGTGTATAATTCTAATATTTATTTCCTTACAACTTGTTTAACCTAAGGACTGTAAAGTAACAATATTTGCACTTTAGTGTATTATAGTACTCAATTATTTTCTTATCAGGAACTTATGATTGAAGACTGTGCTAGGTGCTCAAGAAACAACTAAATAGGAAGAGCAACTGTAAACATATGTAATTAATTTGAACACTAAAATGACAAAAACAGTAATCATCTTCAGGCAAACCATTCATTATTTTCTCTTCCATGTATATGGCATTGTTATGAGAGAGGGATATGGTTCTGGCCCTCTCAGCTTTATTCCATGTCTATGAAAGAAAGGACTTTAATGAAAGGAAGGCCAGTTTTACCTACTACTGACCTAAGGAGACTGTGGTAGAGAAGATGGATCCATTTTTAAATCCTTGCACAACTTTCTAACAATGTAACTTTGGGCAAGATCCTCAGCTTCTCTGAAACTCTGTTTATTCAGTAGTAAAATATAAATACTCATTCCTATGTGCATGACTGTTGTGAGAATTGAGAATATATATGTGTGTCAGGTGCTTGCATATGTTGTGCCCCCAAATGGGCAGTTATTACCCAGAGATTCTATCTCTGAACAAATGTTAGTGTTATATATTTTAAATCATTAATGATTCTAAATTGAAAGTTAGGTTCTGAACTCTTTAAGTCAAAAATGCTACTTTATGAGTTTTTTATACCATGGGTTACTCTTCCCTTTGCACCATTTGCAGCTTTCTTCCGCCTAAGCTAAAGAAAGAAGGAATGGTACATATCTGTCATCAGTTAATGTAAAATAGTGGCTCAAGATTTTCCACACTGGGAACTAAAGAATGCAAGAGAGATTTCTTACTCAGACACTCACATATCAATAGTTTTCTCCAGGGAGACCAATATACCTTTCCAAATATGATTTTAGAAAACAGAAAAAGAAGGCTTATTGAAGATAATTCTACTTAACTCTGTGAGATACACCTGAAATGATTAAAGCCATATTTAGAAGATAAAAAATATGCAGTCAGCACCCTTTATATTGTATCTCCCTTGTTAAAAGGGAAACTAAAATCCAAAGCAATTTTCATTCCATAAGCATTGAACAACTAGAGTATATTAGGCACTGTGACTACTTGATAAACAATATAAAAAATCCAATTTAAACAGCGCTCTCATGAATTTGACATGGGTATCAGCTCTGTGACGTAAGATGTTAAGTAACTGTCAGAACTCTTAAGAGCAAGCAACAAAATCCAACTTTTAAACAGAAAAAATCTTCTTAAAGGATATTATGGAACCATAGAAATCTTGATGGGACTGAAGAACCAGAATGGAAGTTAAATATCTGGAAACAATGCCCTGAACACCACAGAAGTGCCTGTATTGTGAGTCAGCGCCCTGAAACAGGATTGGATGCTTCACTTAATAGGATGTCCTGTGGCCCGGGAACCCCTCACTGTGACACTGCTGCAGGTACCACTACCAGAGAGAGGTAGCCCTGTGGGAGCTTCCAGGTCCAAGTTTGTGCCTGTCATGCCTGGATCCTGGGCTACTTATCAGAACTGCACAGGAGGCTGGGAAGGTGGGTTTCCAAAACTTTGGGTTCTCTGTGGGTGGCAGTCACCACCAAGTTTCATAAGAAAAGGAATTCCTCAAACATTGAAATGAATAGATGAGTTCATAATCCAGAAATTTGTCTAAATATCTAGATAATTGTCTAAAATAATGACAAATACCCACTACACTATGTAAAAAAAGTAAATACGTAGTAAAATGTAAAAGGTTTGTGAAGGGTACCTGGGGGGCCGGCCACACTCAGGTGTTTCCTATAAACTTAAGGTTTTTAGCTTAAATTTCCTCCAAGAGGGTTTTGTGACCACTCTCCCTAGGGAGGATCTATCCTCATTCTTTATACCAGCACCCTGTTTATTTTCTCCATACCATAGATTACAACCTAGTATCTGCTTTTGTGAGTTTATGTTTTCATGTGTCTTCTCACTTAGAATACTTAATCCATGAGTACAATGACTTGCCTGCCTTGAATTCCCAGCACAATTCCTCCCACATAGCAATTTGCCTAGTGAGATTTCCATTATAAATCCCCACAGAACACATGAGATCAAAGATGAGCAAAATCACTGTAAAATGAATGGTCTCCTGACCTATAAAATGCTGGTGATGTTAGCAAACCACAGAAAGAAAATATGAATTACAAGTATTCCAGGAATCATAGAAAAAAGGCATACTTTAGAAATTAGGTGCTTTTGATGGCAAGAAACAGAAATCTCAACTTGAAAGATCAGTTTCCTCAGGAGCCTAGGAAGGCCCACGTGTAGATTGACCTCAGCCTGGATTATTGAATTTATCACTGAAGAGGGAGATGGCAGGACTACCATCCTGGTGTGGGGCAGGGCCCAGACCCCCAAAAAAAATCAGGAAAGAGAAAAGGAAAAATAAATGCTAGGTGGAAAGCCAACAGTGCTTCCTGTATTGACAGCTATTGCACTCTTTGAAACACTGGGTGAAGGAAAAGATAGCGTACTCCAAGGATTTCACTTGATTGGTCCCACCAGCAAGTATGTCATTTGAATATATACACTGAGCATGATAATTTGATGCCTTAAACTCTGGAATCCTGTTTCTTATTTCACTTGCTATATGTTCAAGCTCACTGTACGATTTAGAGATTATGATTAGGCTTTCCAAGTGGTGTGATTACTCAAAGAGAATGTGCTCGCCAGAGGACAAAAGTTGTTGAGTCTGTCAGCAGTTTTAGTTATTAGTGTAATTTATGAATGATCATTTTTGGCTTTATACATCAGTCTCTTGTACTGCTTTTTTAAAATGTGAGTCAGCATCTCTGAGTCTGAATACGTAGACTCTGAAAGAGTGGTTTCTGAGCCTGAAACGGTAAGAGCTGTATCAGTTTGCTAGGACTGCCATAACAAAATACCACAAACTGGAGGGTTGAAAAAATAGAAATTTATTGTCTTACAATTTTAGATGCTAGATGTTTAAAACAAGGTGTTACAAAAATAAACTCAAAATGGATTAAAGACCTAAATGTAAGGCCAGAAACTATAAAACTCTTAGAGGAAAACATAGGCAGAACACTCTATGGCATAAATAACAGCAAGATCCTTTTTGACCCACCTCCTAGAGAAATGGAAATAAAAATAAACAAATGGGACCTAATGAAACTTAAAAGCTTTGCACAAAAAGGAAAACATAAACAAGATGAAAAGGCAACCCTCAGAATGGGAGAAAATATTTCCAAAGAAGCAACTGACAAAGGATTAATCTCCAAAATTTACAAGTGGCTCATGCAGCTTCATATCAAAAAACCAAGCAACCCAATCCAAAACTGAGCAGAAGACCTAAATAGACATTTCTCCAAAGAAGATATACAGATTGCCAACAAACACATAAAAGGATGCTCAACATTGCTAATCATTAGAGAAATGCAAATCAAAAGTGAGGTATCACCTCTCACCAGTCAGAATGGCCATCATCAAAAATTCTACAAACAGTAAGTGCTGGAGAGGGTTTGGAGAAAAGGGAACCTCTTGCACTGCTGGTGGGAATGTGAATTGGTACAGCCACTATGGAGAAGAGTATGGAGGTTCTTTAAAAAACTACAAATAGAACTACCATACGACCCAGCAACCCCACTACTGGGCATATACCCTGAGAAAACCATAATTCAAAAAGAGTCATGGACCACAATGTTCATTACAGCTCTATTTACAATAGCCAGGACATGGAAGCAACCTAAGTGTCCATTGACAGATGAATGGATAAAGAAGATGTGATACATATATACAATGGAATATTACTCAGCCGTAAAAAGAAACGAAATTGAGTTATTTGTATTGAGGTGGATGGACCTAGAATCTGTCATACAGAGTGAAGTAAGTCAGAAAGAGAAAAACAAATACCGTATGCTAACACATATATATAGAATCTTAAAACAAAAATGGTTCTGAAGAACCTAGGGGCAGGACAGGAATAAAGATGCAGATGTAGAGAATGGACTTGAGGACATGGGGAGTGGGAAGGGTAAGCTGGGACAAAGTGAGAGAGTGGCATGGACATATATACACTACCAAATGTAAAATAGATAGCTAATGGGAAGCAGCCACATAGCACAGGGAGATCAGCTCAGTGCTTTGTGACCACCTAGAGGGGTGGGATAGGGAGGGTGGGATGGAGATGCAAGAGTTAGGGGATATGGGGATATATGTATATGTATAGTTGATTCACTTTGTTATACAGCAGAAACTAACACAACATTGTAAAGCAACTATAGTCCAATAAAGATGTTTAAAAAATTAAAAAAAGCAAAGCAGATGCAAAAAAAAGAAACCATAAAACAAGGTGTTAGCTAGGTTGGTTCCTTCTAATTCCTTCTAAGGGGTATATAAGAAGAATCTGTTCCAGGACTCTCTCCTTGACCTGTAGATAACTGTCTTTTCCTTGTGTTTTTCACGTCATCTGTCTGTCTCTGTGTCCAAATTCTTCCTTTTTATAAAGACACCAGTCATAATGGATTTGAACCCACCCTAATGTCCTCAGCTTAACTAAGTTATATCTGCAAAGATCCTATTTCCCAATAAGGTTACCGGGAGTGGGCACAGCTCAACCCATAATAAAGACTGAGCCCTAGATGTGGGCAATGCCTATCAGGGAGGCTCTTTTCAGGCAATTAGCCTGAGGGGGCTTCCATTCAACTCCCCACAAGTTCCAGAAGAGAAGTAAAGGGTTTCTGAGGGCATGCAAGAGAACAACTGGTTACTTCTAGGTAGAAGGAAGCCTTTGGGAAGGAGGTAGTATCTGTGTTTGACCTGCAAGGTAGGTCAGATTTAGCTACCTAAAGATGATGGAGGTATTCAGGAAATGACTGTTAGAAGAGAGAAGTGAAGCAGAGGAAGCAAGGAGCTGTTGCAGTAGCTGTGTAAGACTGTGATAAGTTCTGGTTGAGAGGGGTTGTCATGGCATGGAGAGAAAAGGATGCTTTGAGAGAGCCTCTGCCATGGAGATGCACAGGGCCTGGCCATGTATGATTAAGGAGTGAAATGGGGAATGTGGTGAGGCATTTGGGAAGAGATTCTCTCCTGTCAGAGTTCCCCTTCACCTCCCACCCTCAAATATGCATAATATTATGAACTGCTCCATCACTCTTTCAGGGACACTGTGGGAATATTTGTTACTAATATGGATCATTATATGGGCAAAGGAGATCAAGTAGGAAGTTCTCTCCAGTGGTTAGAACACATGTGCGTTAAGAAAACATAGTTATGTCTGAAATATTTAAGCTAGACAGCTAGGTCATTAGTTAAATGTGTGTGAGTTTTAAATATACTTTGGAGACTGAGATGGTACCCAGAGACAATCCAAGGCAAGGAAACCAAAGAAAAGAGAAAACAGGTGGGAGGGAGCTCGATAGATATATATGGAATAAGACCTCCAGCCTGGGCAGAGAGAGTCTGACATCTGGGACCAATAGTGTAAGATTCTGGTCATCTAGCCCCATGAACCTCCTAATTAAATAAATAAATGCTTTGTGTGAAATTCTCTTTGAATTGTGAGCCCAACATTTCTTGGACATGCCCCTCCTTCTGCAAAGGACTCATTCCTTGACAAGCATCAAGTAAGCACCAAGAGAACCAGAAACTATCATTTTGTTTCTTGAATACCCTTACTATTTTAATATCTGGTTCTGAGGGATGGAAAGAGGAGAGAGGAAACAATATCTCATAGCCATCCACCATACATCGTCTTTAGTTACTCTTTGTTTAATCCATATCTTACCCTTAGGATAAAAATAAACTGCTAAGAAATGTTAGGAAACTTTGATTAGTGAATTGAAGTTTAGGCTCTAAGCTTGTGTCCCTGGAAGAATAATTTCAATGCTACTAAGAAAAATGTGGATACTTGCTCTTATATGGAAGGAAGAGTTGAAGAGATGCTGTGGTATAGATAAAGGATGATTGAATCCGGTGTGTGAGAACGGGATTGTATCATGACTGCAGCTTACTGTCACCAGGAATTTGGAGACATCACCTCACCTCTAGCATCAGTTTATGTGTCTGTGGCATGAAAAGCAGGACTAGGTTGATAGTTTTCAAACTCTTTTTTAAAACAGGAAGCCAATTTATCAAATATAATCCTACACAAATTTGAATATATATTTAAATATACTATTCAGTTTAAGTGGAGTAGGGAAATCAAGGACTTTTAGCCCCCTTAATTTTGACTTCTTATTCCCCAAAGCAGTCCTTCATTGGAACCCAGTTATATTGTTTTTAATATGCTATCTAGTTCTATAATTACATGATAGTCCTAGTAAGACTTTTGAATCAGTAGTTCTCTTTAGAAAGCACTTTAAGAATTTTGGTGGTGGTGGTGGTAGTGTTGGCAATTATTCATGGTAGTGACGGAAATGATTGCACAATGTTTTATTATTTTTTTATTTTTATTTTTTATGTATGTATGTATGTATGTATGTATGTATGTATTTATTTATAGCCGCACTGGGTCTTCGTTGCTGTGCATGGGTTTTCTCTAGTTGCGGCGAGCAGGGGCTAATCTTTGTTGTAGCACCTGGACTTCTCATTGCGGTGGCTTGTTGAGGAATGCAGGCTTCAGCAGTTGTGGCATGCGGGCTCAGTACTTGTGGCTCGTGGGCTCTAGAGCGCAGGGTCAGTAGTTGTGGCGCACGGGCTTCGTTGCTCTGCGGCATGTGGGATCTTCCCGGACCAGGGCTCAAACCCACGTCCCCTGCATTGACAGGCAGATTCTTAACCACTGCACCACCAAGGCAGTCCTTGCACGATGTTTTAAAATGTAACATATAGATACATGGCAATGTACATATTAGTATACATAATACAAGCAAATCTTGACTAGAACCCTTTGATGATCTGAAGACCCAACAGCTCCACTGATTCACCCTTTCCTCTCCTCCCTTGCTCTAAGAGAAGGAAGTGCGTGACACTCTTATTGCTTTCCTAGCCAGGTTTCCTCATGAGGAATTTCTGCTGAATTGAATTCATTCCCTTTGAACACTGTTCACTTCTGACCGTTCGTCCTTATGAATAATACATTATTTTATTCAATAAGTTGCTGTCGTTATTAAAGTTATACTCAAGTATATCTTTAGGGTGACTGATTATCTCCTCTCTGATTTATTCTTGATAGTGTATAATATAACTGTCAGAGGGCAGACTTATTTAATTCTTAAAATAACATTCATTTATTTTTTCAACTATTTTGTGATGGACACATTGCATACACCATGTCAATTTTTACAACCTGGTGGCAAATATAGGTAAGTATCTCAGTTTTCCTTAAGTGTGAAGAAACAGTTCTGGGAAGTTAGTTAACTTGCCAAAGGGGGCAGGACTGGGGATTCTACCATATCCTGTATCCTCTGCATTCTTGAGGGCCAGGAGTGAGTGGGTCTGGGGTGGGTACAGAGCAGTGAAGAGGACCCCTCAGTGTGTCTCTTCACTGAGGTCCATGTTATTATTAAAATGTCAGGTGTATTCTATGTCAGTCCTCACCAAATTCACTATTTCTCTCTTTACAGAATATAGATTTTAGTTATATGAAGACAGGTAAACAAGATTATATATTTTTTTCCTCCAGTTCAGATTTTACGATCTCTTTGACTGAAGCTATTTGTAAGATGCAGGTATTATGTAGCTATCATTTGCAAACAGAGTTGATGGTTTTTTAGTACATGTAACTCCAGGCTATTCCTCAAGAATCCAGCTTGCTTGGGCTTAGAGAACAAGGGCAAGGAGACGGTGACATTGGTTACAGAAAAAAAAAACAAAAACAAAAACCAGCCAAGTTCTTCATTTACCCTGGCATGGTAAAAGCATGTTCTTATTGCCATCTAAATACATAATTTTTAATTAAAATTGTGGACACAGCACCTCATTGTAGCTACTTCTCATGTACTTGACTCTGCAGTTTTTCAAAATCCTGTGAAATGCTTTCTTTCATATGTTTTTAATCAAATACAAAGTAGTACATGTATACCCATATGTTATGTCCAGACAACAAATGATTTTGTCCGTTTCCTCTTAAAGGAGATGTTTAAAGTTCAACATGGAAGGAAACATTTTTTAACCTAAAGTTCCAATCGCCTTTTGAAATTAAGATAAATGACTTTAAAGAGACCATAAGTCTTCTGGCATGTCAAGATTTTTGTTTACAAAGCACTGACCTAATAAGGTTAACATAAATGAATTTGGAGCAAGTGGACTGAATAGCTTTGAAATACACAACTTAAAACATAATGGAAAAAGTGTTTAGTAAAATATGTTTTAGATTTCACTGAATCCCAAATATTTAGATCACAATGGTGAATATCCAACACCAGTTTCACATACACTCTTTCACTCTAAATCGAAATTATTGATACAACATGTATAATGAGTGTGCCTTTTAGTGTTCTGAAAATATGTTTTAATATTCTGTTATATTCTATGACCAAGCATATTTAAAGCAAAAAAAAAAGACTTAAATAAATAAAATGTATCTTAATTCCCTCAGCATGTATAATGTGAACCTCATTGTTCCATTGAGAACCCACACTATTTATAGTGAGCTTGGTGCTTGGGTTTGACAGGCAGCCATCTGGGGCACTGCAAGAGGCCATTTTGAAAATTCAAACCTTCAATAAGATCAAAGTGTGTACAGAAGTATTAAATTATACCCAGATAGAAAATTATGTGTCCTCAGTCTTTTATGTGAAATTTAGCATTGATACATGCTCTGTGAGTTGTCTTCCATGCATACACATGAAATTCATGCCACTGAAATGCTGAGAGATGGCTGGGAAAAAAAGAGAATCTAAACTGGGATCACATGTCCTTTCTGGCCTCTAACTGTGGCATTCATCTGACATAATAGAGACTCAGAAACACAGTGCGCCTTCACTCTGCGGGGTTACAAAGCTGTTCAGTGTAGGAAATCAGCACGTGAATATCTCTTCCCCTAGCTAGAAAATGAAAAACACCTGACACTTGAGAACTGTTAGTACATGATTTGAATGCCATTAGGGGCTGCTCCTACACATTTCGTGTTACAGCTGTGGAGTGTGTAACCCATGAATAGCACTTGTGTTATGTTTGCTTTAGAAAACTGTGTTGATCCCTCCAGGCGCTCTATTTGCAAGTACTCCCACGTGAGGCATAGAGCAGGGGGGAGCTGAAGCAAACAGATCTGTCTTACAGAGAGACTGTTCTATAAGGAAATATTTTTAGAGGCTGGAGAAATGGGTAACATACCTCCCAGTCTGGCTGTAACTTTGAAAGACGATGGCCAAGGAGATCTTTTATTGACATGACAAAAATGCTTTGTTCAATGTGCAGAGCTTAAGTTCTATGCAACCATCTCCTTGTGGCTCAGAGTTTTAATAAAGTTTGGCCCAGCCTCCTTGGATTTAGTTTGTGGAAGGAGGGTTATAACATGAAAGTTTTTCTTTGGAAAAAGTTGCTCTTTAGTGTTTTTTGAATTACTTCTCAAACTGTGAAAATCAGATCAAGGATGATCTTTTGATACATTATGAGGTTTATATTTCTCTTGAATTCCTTTCAGGATAGGCTTGTTTTAGCACTTCAGGATTGGAATGAAAGCTCTTAATTTCTTTTCTCCATATACAATTCAGTCTAGACCAAAGTGTTATATTTTAGGAATATGTAAGCTGATGACTAAACTTGCTTTTGAATAAATGCGTGCATCATGAAAATGATAGCTTGATTTCAGCTGTAATTTTCTGTTCACACCGCAAATTATGCATCTTAGTTCTATTGATAAATTTTGCTTATTTTAGGAATTTTTTGTTTTTGTTTTTAGGTGACTATCAGGATTGCACAGGTATCTGTAAAGGAACTGTGCTTGGAGTATGGTTGAATGTGAAAGAAATCTGTCAATTACTGAGCAAAAGCTATTTGATGGTGATTTACATACTTGACTCCATTTAACACACATAACTTCACAGACACTCCACAAGGTAGATATTATTGTATCCATTTTTACAGATGTGGACACTTTGTCAAATTACAGAGGTAGTACATTGCAGAGATAAAACTCAAAGTTAAGTTCTAATTCCAGAGTTCGTGCTCTTAAACATTTTCCTTTATTGCTTCTACAAATCGCTGTGAAAATTCCTCAGCATTCCCCTCTTTAAAAGATCTTTTCAAGTCTTGACATGACTCTTGCTTACTGAATAGCCCTGTCTTCTTTGCCTTCCTAACAAATACCTAAAGAATGGTCTAGTAAACTTGACAGAGTCCCATGCCTGTGTATAGTGGTTTGCAAACTTGAATGTCTTTAGCATCACCTGGAAAGATGTTAAAAAATACCAGTGGCTGATCCTACATTAGACCATTTATGTCAGAATCTCTGGAGGTTGAGTCAGGACATGGGCATTTTAAAAGATTTCCTGATGATTCTAATATGTAGCCAGGGTTCAAAACTTGTGCTATATATTGACATAAATGCATAAATTTTAGTTCTCCACATTTCCTTCTCAGCTATCCTAAAATTTCTAAAGATTTTCTGTCTTCTTGAAAAAGCAAAACGATGGCATCTTTATATATTTCCACATGGGCTGATCAGCATACCATTCTTCCTAATTGGTATGCTCTGAGGATGTGTCAGATCTGTCTGCATCTATTTCCCCTGTTAAGCAACATAGAAGGCAACTGGGGATAAAAGAAAGCAAGGTTAATACCACTTGGTCTTAAAATTTTCTGTCTTTTCTTCCCAACAGTTTGAAGGACTTGTCTTTCATTCAAAGTACTTCACCTAACTGCCCTAGCATTTGTAACCACTTTTTACTGGGGGAGGGGTTAAGGTATGTAAATCTGTTCAAAGAATCTTTGATATTTATTCATTTCTGCAGCAACATCCTGGCACTGAATCCCTTCCAACCACTGTTACCTTTATGTACTCTTGAGTTAGTTTTTGACTGACTAGGCTCCCCAGCTTGGCTTATGCCTTTAAGCCTACTGGACCAGTTCATCAAGTCAAATCTACACAGATCCAGCTTTTCTGTTGGGTGTTGACAAACTTCTTTTCCTCTGTTATTGGCAAGGATGAGGAATCAATGGCACATTTGCCTTTCTTTAGTAATATTTATTGGCAAAACATCACTCCCTATCACTAAAAATGGCAACATCATCAAGTGTCAAATGAACCTAGAAAACTGAGGTTTGTCTCAAGAAGCAGTGCTATAAAATCAAGGTTGATGTTACCTGAAAGGAAACATGTTGTTCTCAAGAAGTATATTTTGGAGACCGATGTGACATCAAATTTTCACACCGAGTGAATGACTGACACTGAGCTTTGGGAACTGGACAGCAGGTGAAGGGAATACTCTGTCTTTTGTTAATTGAGGTACAGCTTAGATTTTCAAGCTGTGAATATCACCTGGTTGCCCCTCCTGCTCTACTTTCTACAGTTTTCCCACCCTATTTCTTGCCCTGAAAGGCTGAGCTACAGAGACTGTCTCAGCAGGCTCCCTTGTATTCTGGCTATAAAGTAGGCTGTATGATTATTGGCTGGTGATTGGTTTGTGGGATGAGGATAAGGTAAGGGTATTTATCCTTATTCCTCCCTGCTGAGTCACTGGAAGTTGGCAGCATTCCTTAACTAAAGGCCGTGGCTTTCATAAGGGCCTCCCTTTAGGGTATTCATCCCAGGTCTGTGGATCTGTTCCCTCCTCTTTTTTTATTGAAGTATAGTTGATTTACAGTGTGGTGTTAGTTTCAGGTGTATTGCATAGTGATTCAGTATTTTTGCAGGTTAGACTTCATTATAAGTTATTATAAGATAAAGGGTATGATTCCCTGTGCTATGCAGTATATCCTTGCTGCTCATCTATTTTACATATTGTAATATGTATCTGTTAATCCCATACCTTTAATTTATCCCTCCCTTCATCCCTTTCCCCTTTGGTAACAACAAGTTTGTTTTCAATGTCTGTGAGTCTGTGTCTCTTTTGAATATACATTCACTTGCATTATTTTTTAGATTCCACATATGAGTGGTATCATACAGTATTTGTCTTTCTTTCTTTGATTTATTTCACTAAGCGTAACATTCTCTAGGTCCATCCATGTTGCTGCAAATGGCAGTGTTTCATTCTTTTTCTTGCTGAGTAATATTCCATTATATGTATATCTTCTTTTCCAGTTGTCTGTTGTTGGGAACTTGGGTTGCTTCCATGTCTTGGCTATTGTAAGTGTGCTGCTTTGAACATTGTGGTGCATGTATCTTTTCAAATTCGTGTTTTCATTTTTTCTGGATATATACCCAGGAGTGGAATTGCTGGGTCATATGGTAGTTCTATTTTTAGTTTTTAGGAACCTCCCTGTGTCTCTTTTGAATATACATTCACTTGCATTATTTTTTAGATTCCACATATGAGTGGTATCATACAGTATTTGTCTTTCTTTCTTTGATTTATTTCACTAAGCGTAACATTCTCTAGGTCCATCCATGTTGCTGCAAATGGCAGTGTTTCATTCTTTTTCTTGCTGAGTAATATTCCATTATATGTATATCTTCTTTTCCAGTTGTCTGTTGTTGGGAACTTGGGTTGCTTCCATGTCTTGGCTATTGTAAGTGTGCTGCTTTGAACATTGTGGTGCATGTATCTTTTCAAATTCGTGTTTTCATTTTTTCTGGATATATACCCAGGAGTGGAATTGCTGGGTCATATGGTAGTTCTATTTTTAGTTTTTTGAGGAACCTCCATACTCTTTTCGACAGTGGGTACACCAATTTACATCCCCACAAATAATGTACGAGGGTTCTCTTTTTTCCACATCCTTGCCAACATTTGTTATTTGTAGACTTTTTGATGATAGTCATTCCGACAGGTGTGAGGTGATATCAGATTGTGGTTAGCTGTTCCCTCTTTTTGTCCATTCATGCCTGGGGGAGTTAAATGATGTCCCACTATTGCAGGCCTCAGGGTTCTGCATTATTCTTTATTTTCTCCTAAACCTGTCTATATCTTTGTTAATTGTTCCTTTATTAAACTATCTGAAACTATCCAGTTTGAGTGTGCCATCTCCAAGAGATAATCTTAGAAAGAACATGGAGCCCTAATTTCCTTAGAAGCGATCCTAAATATCATGGCATCATTAAATTTGGTTGTCTCTGATAATTTTCTTGGGAAGCAGTCACCTTAAAATCTAGGTAGGAATGTTGGTTATTTTTTGAGGCTTTTTTCCTGGCTTAGTATTTCTTCTTCCTTCCTTCCCTCCCTGCCTTCCTACCTTCCTTCCTTCCTTCCTTCCTTCATTTCATCTTTCTTTCTCTCATTTTCTCTATCCTTCCCTCCATCTCTTGCCTTCTTTCTTTCTATCATTTTTTATCTTTTTCTCCCTTCTTCCCTCCTTCCCTCCCTCTCTTCTTCCTTCCTTTCTTCTACCTGCCTGCTTTTATTTGATATTTTGCTCAGAAAATTTTGATATTCACAGTTAGTTTTGGTCTAGGAGTATAAATTTAGGAAAGGGAAAATTATAGAGCATTTTCAGGATCATAACAATATTGATAAATCCCTTTTTTTCAGATAATGGTTACAAGAGATTTACTATAATAGTTAAATATTGAAGTTTGATCTTATACTAATTGTTAATTTTGATTGCCAAGTGTTTTAATTTATCTACTTTCCAGGTACATAGTAATATTGTACTTTTGGACTCACATATGTTTGAACTTGGTCATGTGACTATTTCTGGTCAATAATTTGTGAGTGGAAGTGATGGTGTCACTTTTGGGCTGGATCACTTAATGCCAATACAGGACCCTTCAGAGTTCTTACAGTTTACAACAATGATCAGAAATGTTGCAGACAGTGCCTGTTCCATCAATACAAGTCTCAGTAAAGATTACCTGGAAAGAAGTTTAAACAACTTTGATTTCACGTAGTTGGAGTGAGAAATTTTTTGTTTTAAGCTAGCCTATCTGATACATACTGTATTAGTCAGCTCAGGTTGCTGTAACAATATACTCTAGACTGGATGGCTTACACAACAAGACAGTTATTTCTCACAGTTCTAGAGGCTGGAAGTCAAAATCGAGTTACTGGCATATTCACTTCCTGGTGAGAGCTCTTTCCTGGCTTCCAGATGGCTGGCTTCTTACTGTGTCCTCACATGTTGGGGAGAGAGTGAACTCTCTCTCTTCCTCTTCTTATGAGGTCTACCCTCATGGCTCATCTAAACCTAACTACCTCCCAAAGGCCCCACCTCCAAATACCATCACATTGGGGATTAGGGCTTCAATATGTGAATTTTGAGGGGAAGGTACACAAACATTCAGCCCAAAACACATGCTAAGAAATACTACCTTGTATAGTTAGATTATCCCTAATCATGAATGTGGTCTTATTTATTTGTATTTTCACATACTTTATTGAGTAGAACAAAAAAGGGTAAAATTATGGCTAGTGAGCTAAAGGAATTACGTGTGGAAATATGTTTTGCAAAATAGATGCCAAATTGGTAACAGGAAGGATTACTGAGAGTGACTCTTAGAAAATGAGGATACTTTGTGCCTAAGTACATACTAAGTTCTGGAAAGGGGTTGGGTACCTAATGTATGTTGAACCGTGGCAAGAATTTTAACAACATTTAATAGTCACAACAATCCTGCAAAATAGTCACTCTAAAAACACCTACTGTCTGCTGGGTATTATGCTACATTCTGGGGATATAGCAGTAAGTAGAATAAACAAGGTCCCTGCACTCAGAGAACACACCTAGGAGCATACAGGAAAGACAACCGGAAATTACGATAAAGAGTGGTGGGTTCTGAGGGACGAGGAAGGAGCAGATGCCCTGGGAGCAGGTAGAAGGGGTGTCTAATCCTGATTAGGGGCACCAATGAAGGACTCCTGGAAGAGGGTATGTCTAGGTTGAGACATGGGAATGAATAAAAGCCAAGTAAAAAGAAGTTTTATAGACATAAGGAGCAATGTATATGATGGTCCATAAGTAGGAGAGGGCCTGGCTTTTTTTAGGAACCAGAAAAAGTGTAACATGGCTCTTTTTGACATTCTACAGACACAAAATCTGGCTTTGTAGAGACTGCCTAAAGGTTTGGGTAACAGACTCAGTAGTGTAGGGGAGTTAATTGCACGGAGAACAATGGGAGACTGGAAAGAATAGAGATATGGACTGATATATTTCTTCTCTGTTCCCCTCTCTAAAATAAATAACGGTGATGGTGGTGATGATGAAAATGATAATGAAACATGAAACATTTACTGAGAGCTTAGTATATATCAGGTACCATTCAAAGCACTTTAACCTTATTACTTTTAATCCTCAAAACACCTCAAAATCCTAATGTACACAAGAGAATTTGAGTAACTTGCAAATTGTGGCACTTTTATTATGTGACAGAGCCAGGCTTTGAACTAAGGTCTGCTGAGTTGACACTATTCAGTCAGGTGGAGGCTGTGCTGACTGCTAGAAAGAGATAGTCTAAATGGGTTGGTGACTACCTGATAAAAATAGCACTTAAGAAAAGCAGATGGAAATTGCCAAGCACTATTAAAATTTGTAACTAGGTGATAGATTTGGTCTTTTGTGATTTTTTTCCCTAC